>NC_048577.1:2429668-2758835 GCF_013265735.2 Oncorhynchus mykiss
CATCAATCCATGGAGCCTTAACATATCTAACAGTCAGTTTCTTAACAGGTACATGTTTATCAATAATTGGAAGAAGCAATTTCATCTGGTAAAAACAGGTCAACACATTATCAGTCAACAATATAAGACAATGGGAGCACTGTGTATGTTCTCTGATGAGTTGTGAGTCAATGAGATGTGAAATATCAATATACATGCTAAGAGAAGTAATTTCTCTCTCCTGTGTAGATTCTCTAATGATGTTTTCGTGACTGTTATGAGTAATATGTTTTCCCAAAATCTAATCTTCTGTAAAGCCTTCTCCTCTGTGTCTCATGTTCTTTCAGGCTTCCTAAATGGGCAAATGCTTTGCGCCCTGGGAGGAGTGGTAATGCATCTCCCCTGTGTGTATGATCTTGTGCTGTTTCAGGGTCCCTAACTGGTTAAAACACTTGCCACACTGGGAGCAGTGGTAAAGCTTCTCCCCTGTGTGTATTCTCTTGTGCTGTTTCAGGGCCCCTAACTGGTTAAAACACTTGCCACAATGGGAGCAGGGGTAAGGCTTCTCCCCTGTGTGTATTCTTTCGTGTTTTTTCAGATCCCCTGTCTCATTGAAACACTTGCCACACTGGGAGCAGGGGTAAGGCTTTTCCCCTGTGTGTATTCTTTCGTGTTTTTTCAGATCCCCTGCCCAGGTGAAACACTTTCCACACTGGGAGCATTGGTAAGGCTTCTCCCCTGTATGAATTTTCTCGTGAGCTTTTAGGTGTCCTTTCCGCCTATACATCTTTTCACATTGCAAGCAGTGGTAAGGCTTCTCCCCTGTGTGTATTCTCTCATGTCGTTTCAGCTCCCCTGACTGGACGAAACACTTTCCACAGTGGGAGCAGTGGTAAGGCTTCTCCCCTGTGTGCATAGGCTTCTCCCCTGTGTGTATTCTCTCATGTCGTTTCAGCTCCCCTGACTGGTTGAAACACTTTCCACAGTGGGAGCAGTGGTAAGGCTTCTCCCCTGTGTGTATTCTCTCATGTCGTTTCACCTTCCACAAATCGTTAAAACGCTTTCCACAGTGGGAGCAGTGGTAAGGCTTCTCCCCTGTGTGTATTCTCTCGTGTCGTTTCAGCGTCCCCAAATCGTTACAACCCTTTCCACACTGGGAGCAGTGGTAAGGCTTCTCCCCTCTGTGTATTCTCTCGTGCCGTTCCAGCTTCCCCAAATCGTTAAAACGCTTTCCACACTGGGAGCAGTGGTAAGGCTTCTCCCCTCTGTGTATTCTCTCGTGCCGTTCCAGCTTTCCCAAATCGTTAAAAATCTTTCCACACTGCATGCAGCGGTAAGGCTTCCCCCTTGTGTGTATTCTCTCATGAGTTTTCAGGTTTCCTTTCTGGTTAAAACTCTTTCCACACTGGGAGCAGTGGTAAGGCTTCTCCCCAGTGTGTATTCTCTCATGTTGTTTCAGCTCAAATAAGTGGTTACAACCCTTTCCACAGTGGGAACACTGGTGTCGTCTTGCTGGTTTGGACGTCCCTGGCTCTGGTTCCTCTGAATCTGGTCTTTCTCCTGCCAAAGACAGTGTTTTTTTTAAATAGAGACCCGAATGAAACCTCCACATGATAAAACGGCCTTGCTACGAGGGTAAATCCTAATCAGATCCCTCAATAACCTAAGGCCCGTTTTAACAATCTCAGTGTGATTTTAAAACAAATGTTGTAAAGTTTCCTGGTAATTACTGACAATGTTTACACTACTTATTTATTCATTCTATTTTCGTCAGAACACAAAAAACTAAACAGTTCTAGGACACTCAAGACACAGACGTCACTGGATTCCAATCGAGCAGGGAGTTCTAAATATATAACTTTCATAGCTGTATGATACAGAATGCGACCTACAGTCGTGGTCAAAAGTTTTGAGAATGAAAAATATGAATTTCCACAAAGTTTGCTGCTTCAGTGTCTTTAGATATTTTTGTCAGATGTTACTATGGAATGCTGAAGTATAATTACAAGCATTTCATAAGTGTCAAAGGTTTTTATTTACAATGACATTAAGTTGATGCAGTGTATATATTTGCAGTGTTGACCCTTCTTTTTCAAGACCTCTGCAATCTGCCCTGGCATGCTGTCAATTAACTTCTGGGCCACATCCTGACTAACGGCAGCCCATTCTTGCATAATCAATGCTTGGATTTTGTCAGAATTGTGTTTTTTTTTATGTTTGTCCACCCGCCTCTTGATGATTGACCACAAGTTCTCAATGGGATTAAGGTCTGGGGAGTTTCCTGGCCATGGACCCAAAATACTGATGTTTTGTTACCCGAGCCACTTAGTTATCACTTTTGCCTTATGGCAAGGTGCTCCATCATGCTGGAAAAGGCATTGTTCGTCACCGAACTGTTCCTGGATGGTTGGGAGAAGTTGCACTCGGAGGATGTGTTGGTACCATTCTTTATTCATGGCTGTGTTCTTAGGCAACATTGTGAGTGAACCCACACCCTTGGCTGAGAAGCAACTCACACATGAATGTTGGTACCATTCTTTATTCATGGCTGTGTTCTTAGGCAACATTGTGAGTGAGCCCACACCCTTGGCTGAGAAGCAACTCACACATGAATGGTCTCAGGATGCTTTACTGTTGGCATGACACAGGACTGATGGTAGCGCTCACCTTGCCTTCTCCGGACAAGCTTTTTTCCGGATGCCCCAAACATTCGGAAAGGGGATTCATCAGAGAAAATGACTTTACCCCAGTCCTCAGCAGTCTCACCAATCCCTGTAACTTTTGCAGAATATCAGTATGTCCCTGATGTTTTTCCTGGAGAGAAGTGGTTTCTTTGCTGTCCTTCTTGACACCAAAAGTCTTCGCTTCACTGTGCGTGCAGATGCACTCACACCTGCCTGCTGCCATTCCTGAGCAAGCTCTGTACTGTTGGTGCCTCGATCCCGCAGCTGAATCAACAAGCCTTCTTCACAACAATTGAACTGCTCTCCTTGAAGTTCTTGATGATCCGATAAATGGTTGATTTTGGTGCAATCTTACTGGCAGCTATATCCTTGCCTGTGAAGCCCTTTTTGTGCAAAGCAATGAGGACGGCACGTGTTTCCTTGCAGGTAACCGTGGGTGACATATGAAGAACAATGATTCCAAGCACCACCCTCCTTTTGAAGCTTCCAGTTTTGGGGGAGATTCAGTTAATTTGCATAGAAAATAGGGACTTTGCAATTAATTGCAACTCATCTGAACACTCTTCATAACATTCTGGAGTATATGCAAATTGCCATCATACAAACTGAGGCAGCAGATTTGGTGAAAATTAACATGTGTGTCATTCTCAAAACTTTTGGCCACGACTGTACACACTTCCTTAAACATAAAATAAGTAAATAAGTAATTTTAAGTGGAAGTCCAAAACTTGTTTTTAAGTTGAAGACACAAAGCACATCAGTAAAATCTCCCCGTTGTTGAAAGGGTTCGACACCTGCTGTTTTAGTGGCCCAATTTATTATTTAGACGTTCACAGGTTTTCAACATTTTGACTATCGCTGATGTGATATTTTGGGTAAAGTAAAAAATAAAGTGAAATATTTGGAAAGATGTTCCTAAAACTGATGTAAAAGATTATTGTAGTTTCTATCCCTGTTAGTTAACATTAGTTAGTTAACATGTATTCTCTGCCAAGATAATCCATCCACCTGACAGGTGTGGCATATCAAGAAGCTGATTGACCAGCTTGATTATTACACAGGTGCACCTTGTGCCGGGGAAAATAAAAGTCACTAGTCACGTTTTGCAGCTGTTTCAGGACAGCACTACAGGGATTCTATTCAACTAACTTTAATAACTAGGGTTAATACCTGCCTGGCGCACCAACAAAACTTTATCTTTACCCCCCCTCTAACAATACCGCTACAGAATTAGCATAGTAGGCCATGTAACTTAAGGTAATCTGAAATATTATTATTATTCCTTGACACCCATTCTGAAACTCACTGCAGCTCTTTGTAAGTGTTGCAGTCATTTCAGTTTCCGTGGTAGCTGACGTGTACAGTGTTGAGTCATCCGCATACAGACACACACTGGCTTTACTCAAATGTCGTTGGCATGTCGTTGGTAAAGATTGAAAAAGGTAAGTGCCAAACAGCTGCCCTGGGGAATTCCTGATTCTACCTTGATTTTGTTGTACAGGCTTCCATTAAAGAACACTCTTTGTGTTCTGTTAGACAGGTAGCTCTGGGGCAGCAGGTAGCCTAGTGGTTAGAGCGGTAGGCTAGTAACCGAGAGATTGCTGGATCGAATCCCTGAGTTGACAAGGTAAAACTCTGTCGTTCTGCCCCTGAACAAGGCAGTCCTAGGTCGTCATTGAAAATAAGAATTTGTTCTTAACTGACTTGCCTAGTTAAATAAAGGTCACATTTTAAAAGAAAAACTCTTCATCCACAGTATAGCAGGGGGTGTAAAGCCATACGTTTTTTCAGCAGCAGACTACGATCGATAATGTCAAAAGCCGCACTGAAGTCTAACACAACAGCCCAAACAATAATTTTATCATCATCAATTTCTCTCAGCCAATCAGTCATTTTAAGTGCTGTGTTTATTGAATGTCCTTCCCTATAAGCCTGATCATGGCTTTCCTCAGTATTAGTTAATTAACAGTGTCTAGAGTTTAGTTTGCCTGTTCAACAGTCTTGTAAAGATAGGGGGGTTGACTGGGACAGGCAATGTAATATCCATAATGTTTTAAGGAAAAGTTTTTGTAAAACAAGCACCTTACATTGGATCATCTTGAAATTTTCTCTCTAAAGCTAACTTTCATCAAGGTTTTATATGGTCTATTGGTTTCTCTCTTTACATTGGCAGAATAATTTCTCAGTGTTATGATATTCATAACATCCATATCCACCAGTCTATCTTCCTGTCAACTGGTTGTCCTGGTAACAGATACCAGTGGGCAGATCTGTTGTATTTGTTCAAACTAAACTACAGCACTTACTTTGATGAGTCAAATCTGATCCTTTCATCTCTTCTCCTCCCCTCACAGTTCCACACAGCCCCGTTGTTTTCCTAAAGTCCACCAGCAGCACAGACAACCTCTTCATACCCAGCAGTAAGGTGCGACCGGGAGAGGCACGACACATGGACTCCGGGAGGGAGGAAGGGCTAGCGTTGTCCTAGTAACCATAAAGAGGGGACACAGATACACATGATTATGGATGCTAATGTCACTGTTGTCATAAAGTGCTCTACAGAAACCCAGCCCAAGCTGATAAAGCAAGCTGTATGCTAGACCAGACCAAGCTGTACCATCCAGTGTTCTGATTTGGAGAGACTCTTCTCTGCCTCGTCAGCATCAGGATGTTGTTGAGGCTCCCCAGAGGATCCACGAAAGTCATGTCTCTCTCCTGTGTGAATGAGAACATCAAACAGATGGTAAACTTATGATCTTCTATTGCAATCACAGAGTCTTACAAGAGGCATGAATATGTCTAAAAAGAGCCTAAAATGCACACTTTCATCTTGATTTCCTCCAAAAATATTTGTGATGCAAATGTAAAAGGGTTGTTCCACAAAATGGGTGCCTTTTTTATATTTTAAGTAGAACATACGCAGCAATATTGAATTTTAAAAGACCGTTATACTAGATGAGGGGAACTTTAATGTCGACCACATGGAGAATTCAATACATCTAATTGAAAAGTCGCAAAAGTATATGAACCAATGGCAGATCGACCATTTAACAATTCCTACAGTAAGAATGCCCATTAAAAACCCCACATTAGTTCAACAACTGCATAGTTTGTGTCCCTGTTTTTAAGACAGTACTCACTGGTGTCAATCGGATCTTCTGTCTCCTCCTTTTTCACTCTCAAAACGTCTTCCTCCTTCACGTTTATTAAGATAGCATCCTCTTCCTCTCTAAAAGGTTCTTTCTCTTCTTTCACTATAACAGCCTCCTCTTCCTCCTTTTTCATTCTGAAAGATTCTTTCTCCGTACAGCAGACCTCCGCTTCATTAGCAAGGGAGGAGTAGTTCAGTGAGCTCATGGTCAGGGATGTTAGCTAGCTAGCATTAGCGACTAGCCTAGTGCTAACCTCAGTATCAATCTTTAACAAGTTTGCAAATTGAACAAGCACATTAGGTTAAAGTTCACCAGTAGATTCGTCAACCGAAATTTGTCTAAAACACTGAAATTAGCTAATGTACAATAACATGGTCTAAAGAATCAATCTTTCAGTTTTATGTTGTCTAGCAGGCTACCGAGGTGGTTGAAAGAGTTGGCGCCTTGTTGTTCTTGAAGAAGCGTCCCGTCCAGTCTATTACACGTCACGCAAGAAGCATCACCTGAAAGACGCACATCGCCATCTGCTGGCTGGAGTGGGTAACGCAGTTTGGAAACAATAGGTACTACACTTTTTGTGTTGGAAAGAACGTCATAATAATTTAACAATAAACAGATATATTTTCTCTTACGTCTTACAAATGATACTTTCCTGTACACAGACGTAGAAGCTTAAAATGAATATGTGGATGATGAATAAATACTTATACGAATAGGTAGTGTGTTAAAACACATTTCTGTTAATACTCTGTTCATTTTTCACATTCGTTTTTATTAGATGTGACCATACTTTTCCCTTAAAGCCACGCTCTATACGATACAAATCATACTGTAAACAATAGAGCAAATGCATCACATGCAACAGAATCGTCTGAATGAATTCACCCCTGATGATGCGTAAACACAGTTCACTTTCACAACTGCCACGTTGTATTTCCTCTCACATCAATTCGCTCACCTTTTCCCTTCGCTTGTGGACGTCAATGCACAACACATCAGCTGTAGGTGACCAGGAGTTAAAACCTTTCCAAACCAAACCATTTCATATCTGCTACACACAGCCTATATCGTTGTCACCATATTAGCTAAAGTCAACACAGCTAATATAAGTAACTTGTTAGTAAACCTGCTACAATCATGACAGAGCTCCTCTGTGGAGATGCTACATGTTTCATCATTAGATGCTACAGTCCTTCAACAATGGATGTCATATGAATCTTTACCACTTGGATCTGTAATAGGAGTAGTATTTTTCCTCGACTCACCTGTGTCCCCGCACATTGACTCTGTTCCGGTACCTCCTGTATATACCCTCTACATTGACTCTGTTCCGGTACCTCCCGTATATACCCTCCACATTGACTCTGTTCCGGTACCTCCTGTATATAGCCTCCACATTGACTCTGTTCCGGTACCTCCTGTATACAGCCTCCACATTGACTCTGTTCCGGTACCTCCTGTATACAGCCTCCACATTGACGTTGTACCGGTACCTCCTGTATATAGCCTCCACATTGACTATGTACCGGTACATCCTGTATGTCTCTCTCAAATGTCAATATGCCTTGTATACTGTCGTTCATGTTAGTTATCATTGTTTTAGTTTACAATGGAGCCCCTAGTTCCACTCTTCATACCCCTGATACCTGCTTTGTCCCACCTCCCACACATGCGGTGACCTCACCCATTACAACCAGCATGTCCAGAGATACAACCTCTCTTATCATCACCCAGTGCCTGGGCTTACCTCCGCTGTACCCGCACCCCACCATACCCCTGTCTGCACATTATGCCCTGAATATATTCTACCATGCCCAGAAATCTGCTCCTTTTATTCTTTGTCCCCAACGCTCTAGGCGACCAGTTTTGATAGCCTTTAGCCACACCCTCATACTACTCCTCCTCTGTTCCGCGGGTGATGTGGAGGTAAACCCAGGCCCTGCATTTCCCCAGGCACCCTCATTTGTTGACTTCTGTGATCGAAAAAGCCTTGGTTTCATGCATGTCAACATCAGAAGCCTCCTCCCTAAGTTTGTTTTACTCACTGCTTTAGCACACCCTTGATGTCCTTGTCGTGTCTGAATCCTGGCTCAGGAAGGCCACCAAAAATTCTGAGATTTCCATACCCAACTATAACATTTTCCGTCAAGATAGAACTGCCAAAGGGGGAGGAGTTGCAGTCTACTGCAGAGATAGCCTGCAAAGTAATGTCATACTTTCCAGGTCCATACCCAAACAGTTCAAACTACTAATTTTAAAAATTACTCTCTCCAGAAATAAGTCTCTCACTGTTGCCGCCTGCTTACCGACCCCCCTCAGCTCCCAGCTGTGCCCTGGACACCATTTGTGAATTGATCGCCCCCCATCTAGCTTCAGAGTTTGTTCTGTTAGGTGACCTAAACTGGGATATGCTTAACACCCCGGCAGTCCTACAATCTAAGCTAGATGCCCTCAATCTCACCCTCAATCTCACACAAATCATCAAGGATGACCAGGTACAACCCTAAATCTGTAAACAAGGGCACCCTCATAGACGTCACCCTGACCACCTGGCCAGGATGGCCCTCCAAATACACCTCCGCTGTCTTCAACCAGGATCTCAGCGATCACTGCCTCATTGCCTGTATCCGCTACGGATCCGCAGTCAAATGACCACCCCTCATCACTGTCAAACGCTCGCTAAAACACTTCTGTGAGCAGGCCTTTCTAATTGACCTGGCCCGGGTATCCTGGAAGGATATTGACCTCATCCCGTCAGTTGAGGATGCCTGGTCATTCTTTAAAAGTAACTTCCTCACCATTTTAGATAAGCATGCTCCGTTCAAAAAATGCAGAACTAAGAACAGATATAGCCCTTGGTTCACTCCAGACCTGACTGCCCTCGACCAGCACAAAAACATCCTGTGGCGGACTGCAATAGCATCGAATAGTCCCCGCGATATGCAACTGTTCAGGGAAGTCAGGAACCAATACACGCAGTCAGTCAGGAAAGCAAAGGCCAGCTTCTTCAGGCAGAAATTTGCATCCTGTAGCTCTAACTCCAAAAAGTTCTGGGACACTGTGAAGTCCATGGAGAACAAGAGCACCTCCTCCCAGCTGCCCACTGCAATGAGGCTAGGTAACACGGTCACCACCGAAAAATCCATGATTATCGAAAACTTCAACAAGCATTTCTCAACGGCTGGCCATGCCTTCCTCCTGGCTACTCCAACCTCGGCCAACAGCTCCGCCCCCCCCGCTGCTACTCGCCCAAGCCTCTCCAGGTTCTCCTTTACCCAAATCCAGATAGCAGATGTTCTGAAAGAGCTGCAAAACCTGGACCCTACAAATCAGCTGGGCTTGACAATCTGGACCCTCTATTTCTGAAACTATCCGCCGCCATTGTCGCAACCCCTATTACCAGCCTGTTCAACCTCTCTTTCATATTGTCTGAGATCCCCAAGGATTGGAAAGCTGCCGCAATCATCACCCTCTTCAAAGGGGGAGACATCCTGGACCCAAACTGTTACAGACCTATATCCATCCTGCCATGCCTATCTAAGGTCTTCGAAAGCCAAGTCAACAAACAGGTCACTGACCATCTCGAATCCCACCGTACCTTCTCCGCTGTGCAATCTGGTTTCCGAGCCGGTCACGGGTGCACCTCAGCCAAGCTCAAGGTACTAAACAATATCATAACCGCCATCGATAAAAGACAGTACTGTGCAGCCGTCTTCATCGACCTTGCCAAGGCTTTCGACTCTGTCAATCACCATATTCTTATCGGCAGACTCAGTAGCCTCGGTTTTTCTGATGACTGCCTTGCCTGGTTCACCAACTACTTTGCAGACAGAGTTCAGTGTGTCAAATCGGAGGGCATGCTGTCCGGTCCTCTGGCAGTCTCTATGGGGGTGCCACAGGGTTCAATTCTCGGGCCGACTTTTCTCTGTATATATCAATGATGTTGATCTTGCTGCGGGCGATTCCCTGATACACCTCTACGCAGACGACACCATTCTGTATACTTCCGGCTCGTCCTTGGACACTGTGCTATCTAACCTCCAAACGAGCTTCAATGCCATACAACACTCCTTCCGTGGCCTCCAACTGCTCTTAAACGCTAGTAAAACCAAATGCATGCTTTTCAACCGTTCGCTGCCTGCACCCGCACGCCCGACTAGCATCACCACCCTGGATGGTCCGACCTTGAATATGTGGACATCTATAAGTACCTAGGTGTCTGGCTAGACTGTAAACTCTCCTTCCAGACTCATATCAAACATCTCCAATCTAAAATCAAATCTAGAGTCGGCTTTCTATTCCGCAACAAAGCCTCCTTCACTCACGCCGTCAAACTTACCCTAGTAAAACTGACTATCCTACCGATCCTCGACTTCGGCGATGTCATCTACAAAATAGCTTCCAACACTCTACTCAGCAAACTGGATGCAGTTTATCACAGTGCCATCCGTTTTGTTACTAAAGCACCTTATACCACTGCGACCTGTATGCTCTAGTCGGCTGGCCCTCGCTACATATTAGTCGCCAGACCCACTGGCTCCAGGTCATCTACAAGTCCATGCTAGGTAAAGCTCCGCCTTATCTCAAATCAAATCCAATGTTATTTGTCACATACACATGGTTAGCAGATGTTAATGCGAGTGTAGCGAAATGCTTGTGCTTCTAGTTCCAACAATGCAGTAATAACCGACAAGTAATCTAGCTAACAATTCCAAAACTACCACCTTATACACACAAGTGTAAGGGGATAAAGAATATGTACATAAAGATATATGAATGAGTGATGGTACAGAGCAGCATAGGCAAGATACAGTAGATGGTATTGAGTGCAGTATATACATATGAGATGAGTATGTAAACAAAGTGGCATAGTTAAAGTGGCTAGTGATACATGTATTACATAAAGATGCAGTAGATGATATAGAGTACAGTATATACATATACATATGAGATTAATCATGTAGGGTATGTAAACATTATATTAGGTAGCATTGTTTAAAGTGGCTAGTGATATATTTTACATCATTTCCCATCAATTCCCATTATTAAAGTGGCTGGAGTTGAGTCAGTGTGTTGGCAGCTGCCACTCAATGTTAGTGGTGGCTGTTTAACAGTCTGATGGCCTTGAGATAGAAGCTGTTTTTCAGTCTCTCGGTCCCAGCTTTGATGCACCTGTACTGACCTCGCCTTCTGAATGATAGCGGGGTGAACAGGCAGTGGCTCGGGTGGTTGTTGTCCTTGATGATCTTTATGGCCTTCCTGTGACATCGGGTGGTGTAGGCGTCCTGGAGGGCAGGTAGTTTGCCCCCGGTGATGCGTTGTGCAGACCTCACTACCCTCTGGAGAGCCTTACGGTTGTGGGCGGAGCAGTTGCCGTACCAGGCGGTGATTCAGCCCGACAGGATGCTCTCGATTGTGCATCTGTAGAAGTTTGTGAGTGCTTTTGGTGACAAGCCGAATTTCTTCAGCTTCCTGAGGTTGAAGAGGCGCTGCTGCGCCTTCTTCACGATGCTGTCTGTGTGGGTGGACCAATTCAGTTTGTCTGTGATGTGTACGCCGAGGAACTTAAAACTTACTACCCTCTCCACTACTGTTCCATCAATGTGGATAGGGGGGTGTTCCCTCTGCTGTTTCCTGAAGTCCACAATCATCTCCTTAGTTTTGTTGACGTTGAGTGTGAGGTTATTTTCCTGGTCACGATGCCAACACTCACCCATAGCACGCGCTCCAGCAGGTGTATCTCGCTGATCATCCCTAAAGCCAACACCTCATTTGGCCGCCTTTCGTTCCAGTTCTCTGCTGCCTGTGACTGGAACGAATTGCAAAAATCGCTGAAGTTGGAGACTTTTATCTCCCTCACCAGATCTGCTATCTGAGCAGCTAACTGATCGCTGCAGCTGTACATAGTCCATCTGTAAATAGCCCACCCAATTTACCTACCTCATCCCCATACTGTTTTTATTTATTTTATTTTCTGCTCTTTTGCACACCAGTATCTCTACCTGCACATGACCATCTGATCATTTATCACTCCAGTGTTAATCTGCAAAATTGTAATTATTCGCCTACCTCCTCATGCCTTTTGCACACAATGTACAGTGGGGCAAAAAAGTATTTAGACAGCCACCAATTGTGCAAGTTCTCCCACTTAAAAAGATGAGAGAGGCCTGTAATTTTCATCATAGGTACACTTGAACTATGACAGACAAAATGAGAAAAAAAAATCTAGAAAATTACATTGTAGGATTTTTTTATGAATTTATTTATTATTTTATGGTGGAAAATAAGTATAAACAAAAATAGAACTGTTTGGCCATAATGACCATCGTTATGATCGGAGGAAAAAGGGGGATGCTTGCAAGCCGAAGAACACCATCCCAACCGTGAAGCACACAGGTGGCAGCATCATGTTGTGGGGGTGCTTCGCTGGAGGAAGGACTGGGGCACTTCACAAAATAGATGGCATCATGGGTGAAAATTATGTTAATATATTGAAGCAACATCTCAAGACATCAGTTAAAGCTTGGTCGCAAATGGGTCTTCCAAATGGACAATGACGCCAAGCATACTTCCAAAGTTGTGGCAAAATGGCTTAAGGAAAACAAAGTCAAGGTATTGGAGTGGGCATCACAACGCCCTGACCTTAATGCTATAGAAAATAGATCATTTTTACCCTTTTAAAAATAGTTATAGGGGGAGGTCCGGGGGATGTCTGTCTTTGAAAGGGTCATTGTAATATTTAAGATGTCCCCTTTACTGATGACCTAAACCTAAAAGTCAAGGGGTCTGAATACTTTCCAAAGAAACTGTAAGTGATTGAGGAGAGAGCATCATTGCTATATTCTAATTAAAATCATTGACCCATAAGGGACCACATGACCAAAGCAATGCGTGACCCATGCAGAATTAAAACTATATTCATCTTAATGAGAAATATAATCTAATAAACAAATGTTTGCATAACCAAAGACATGAAAACTGGTGGGAACATTGTATTTAGCTAGGATTTCATAAGGCCAGGAAGGTCATTGAGAATAACAATAGACAATAGTTAATGTTGCTAGTTTAGGGATGAAGATAACATTGAACCTTCACTAAGGATGTTTTTTTAATTTGACGTGGAAACAACGTTTATTCAACCAGTGGGAGGCTTGTAAAAGCCCACAGGAAAGTGGAATGAGGAACTCTTCATTGAGACAATCATGAAACAGCAATCTGTGGGTGAGTTGTAGTGGATATTATAATGTAAGGATCTGCTGGAGTCCAAGTCAAACCAAAATTCTTTATTTCTGAGCTCAGAGAGAACAACAGAGTTTGGTATTTGGTATTTTACTAGGATCCCCATTAGCTGTTGCAAAAGCAGCAGCTACCCCTCCTGCGGTCAACACAAAATATGACATAATTGTCACGTCTCTCGTCGGAAGGCATGGACCAAAGCGCAGCGTGGTAAGTGTTCATGATTTTTATTTAATCAAAAAACATTAGAACAAAATAACAAAGAGAAGAATGAACAGTTCTGTAAGACAAATCAACTATACAGAAAACAACTACCCAAAAAACACAGGTGGAAAAAGGCTGCCTAAGTATGATTCACAATTAGAGACAACGATAGACAGCTGTCCCTGATTGAGAACCATACCCGGCCAAAACAAAGAAATACAAAAACACATAAAAAGGAACATAGAATGCCCACCCTAGTCACACCCTGGCCTAATCAAAATAGAGAATAGAAGCTTCTCTATGGCCAGGGCGTGACAGCCGCTCTGTTCTGTGCCAGCTGCAGCTTTACTAGGTCTTTCCTTGCAGCACTGGACCACACGACTGGACAATAATCAAGATTAGACAAAACTAGAGCCTGCAGAACTTGCTTTGTGGAGAGTAGTGTCAAAAAAGCAGAGCATCTCTTTATTATGGCTAGACCTCTCCCCAGCTTTACAACCATTGAATCTATATGTTTTGACCATGACAGTTTACAATCTAAGGTAATGCCAAGTAATTTAGTCTCCTCAACTTGTTCAACAGACACACAATTCATTACCAGATTCAGCAGAGGTCTAGAATTTAAGGAATGATTTGTACCAAATACAATGCTCTTAGTTTTAGAGATGTTCAGGACCAGATTATTACTGGCCACGCATTCCAAAACAGACTGCAACTATTTGTTAAGGGTTTCAGTGACCTCATTAGCTGTGGTTGCTGATGCTTATATAGTTGAATCATCAGCATACATGGACACACATGCTTTTCTTAATGCCAGTGGCAGGCCATTGGTAAAAATAGAAAAGAGTAGAGGGCCTAGAGAGCTGCCCTGCGGTACATCACACTTCATATGTTTGACATTAGAGAAGCTTCCATTAAAAACCCTCTGAGTTCTATTAGATAGATAGCTCTGAATCCACATTATGGCAGAGGTTGAAAAGCCATAGCACAAACATTCTTAAACAACAGGTTATGGTCAATAATATCAAAGGCTGCACTGAAATCTAACAATAGAGCTCCCACAATCTTGTTATCAATTTCTCTCAACCAATCATCAGTCATTTGTGTCAGTGCAGTACATGTTGAGTGCCCTTATCTATAAGCATGCTGAAAGTCCGTTGTTCTTTTGTTTACAGAGAAATAGCATTAGATTTGGTCAAACACAATTTTTTTACAACAGGTTGCTAAGAGCTGGCTGCCAGCTTATAGGTCTGCTGTTAGAACCAGTAAAGGCCGCTTTACCACTCTTGGGTAGTGGAATTACTTTGGCTTCCCTCCAGGCCTGAGGACAGACTTTCCTCTAGGCTCATATTAAAAATATGTCAGATAGGAGTGGCTATAGAGTCAGCTACTGTCCTCAGTAGTTTCCATCTAAGTTGTCAATGCCAGGAGGTTTGTCATTATTGATCGATAACAATTGTTCCACCTCTCCCACACTAACTTTACAACATTCAATACTTGCACTGCTTTTCTTTCATGATGTTTTTTTCCATCATTCTTTATATCATTGATCTTGGCTTCATAATAAAGTTGATTATTTTAATTGAGTTTGGTCACATTTCTCAATTTGCAGTATGTAAGCCAGCCAGATGTGCAGCCAGACTTATTAGCCACTCCTTTTGCCCCATCTCTTTCAAACATACAGTTTTTAAATTCCTCATCAATCCATGGAGCCTTAACAGTTCTAACAGTCAGTTTCTTAACAGGTACATGTTTATCAATAATTGGAAGAAGCAATTTCATATGGTAAAAACAGATAAACACATTATCAGTCAACAATATTTGCACCCTGGAAGGAATGGTAAGGCTTCTCCGCTGTGTGTATTCTCTCATGTTGTTTCAGGGCATCTAACCGGTTAAAACACTTTCCACACTGGGAGCAGTGGTAAGGCTTCTCCCCTGTGTGTATTCTCTCATGTCGTTTTAGCTTCCCTAAATCACCAAAACGATTTCCACACTGGGAGCAGTGGTAAGGCTTCTCCCCTGTGTGTATTCTCGCATGTCTTTTCAGCTTCCCTAAATCACCAAAACGCTTTCCACAGTTGGAGCAGTGGTAAGGTGTCTCCCCTGTGTGTATTCTCTCGTGCCGTTTCAGCTCCCATGACTGGTTGAAACAATTTCCACACTGGGAGCAGTGGTAAGGCTTCTCCCCAGTGTGTATTCTCTCATGCCGTATCAGGTTCCCTAAAACGTTAAAACTCTTTCCACACTGGGAGCAGTGGTAAGGCGTCTCACCTGTGTGTATTCGCTCATGCATTTTCAGCTCCCCTGACCTGCTAAAACTCTTTCCACACTGGGAGCATTGGTAAGGCTTCTCCCCTGTGTGTATTCTCTCATGCAGTTTCAGCTCCCCTGACTGGTTGAAACACTTTCCACACTGGGAGCAGTGGTAAGGCTTCTCCCCAGTGTGTATTCTATCATGCCGAATTAGGTTCCCTAAAACGTTAAAACTCTTTCCACACTGGGAGCAGTCGTAAGGCTTCTCCCCTGTGTGTATTCTCTCATGCTGTAACAGGTCCCATAACCGGTTACAACCCTTTCCACAGTGGGAGCACTGGTGTCGTCTTGCTGGTTTGGACGTCCCTGGCTCTGGTTCCTCTGAGTCTGGTCTTGCTCCTGCCAAAGACAGTGTTTTTTAAAATAGAGACCCGAATGAAACCTCCACATGATAAAACAACAGTGCTACGAGAGTAAATCCTAATCAGATCTCTCAATAACCCGAGGCCAGTTTTAACAATCTTAGTGTGATTTTAAAACAAATGTAGAGCTTCCTGGTAATTACTTATATGTTTACACTACTTATTTTATTCATCCTGTTTTACAAGTCAGAACACAAAAAACTAAACAGTTCTAGGACACTGAAGACACAGACTTTGCTAGATTCCAATGGAGCAGGTGGTTCTAAATATATAACTTTCATAGCTGTATGATACAGAATGTGACCTACACACTTCCTTAAACATAAAATAACTAATGAAGTAATTTTGTGTGATTGTAAAAACAAGTTTTGGACTTTGAAGACACAAAGCACATCAGTAACATCTCCCCGTTGTTGAAGGGGTTCGACACCTGCTGTTTAAATGGCCCAATTTCTTATTTAGACGTTCACAGGTTTTCAACATTTTGACTATCGCTAATTTCATATTTTGGGTAAAGTGAAAAATAAGGTGAAATATTTGGAAAGATGTTCCTAAAACTGATAGTAACTGCAATAAACAACAATATAAACGCAACATGTAAAGTGTTGGATGTTTCATGAGCTGAAACAAAAGACTGCAGAATTTTTTTACATCCCTGTTAGTTAACACATATTTTCTGCCAAGATAATCCATCCTCCTGACAGGTGTGGCATATCAAGAAGCTGATTAATAATCAAGCTGTTCACACAGGTGCACCTTGTGCTGGGGATAATAAAAGGCCACTCTAAAATGTGCAGTTTTGTCACACAACAATGCCACAGGTGTCTCAGAGGGAGCGTGCAATTGGCTGACTGCATGAATGTCCATTTTTATACACTGTTCAAAAAAATAAAGGGAACACTTAAACAACACAGTGTAACTCCAAGTCAATCACACTTCTGTGAAATCAAACTGTCCACTTCGGAAGCAACAATGATTGACAATAAATGTCACATGCTATTGTGCAAATGGAATAGACAACAGATGGAAATTATAGGCATTTAGCAAGACACCCCCAATAAAGGAGTGGTTCTGCAGGTCGGGACCACAGACCACTTCTCAGTTTCTATGCTTCCTGGCTGATGTTTTGGTCACTTTTGAATGCTGGCGGTGCTTTCATTCTAGTGGTAGCATGAGACGGAGTCTACAACCCACACAAGTGGCTCAGGTAGTGCAGCTCATCCAGGATGGCACATCAATGCGAGCTGTGGAAAGAAGGTTTGCTGTGTCTGTCAGCGTAGCGTCCAGAGCATGGAGGCGCTACCAGGAGACAGGCCAGTACATCAGGAGACGTGGAGGAGGCCGTAGGTGGGCAACAACCCAGCAGCAGGACCGCTACCTCCGCCTTTGTGCAAGGAGGAGCACTGCCAGAGCCCTGCAAAATGACATCCAGCAGGCCACAAATGTGCATGTGTCTGCTCAAACGGTCAGAAACAGACTCCATGAGGGTGGTATGAGGGCCCGATGTCCACAGCCCAACACCGTGCAGGACGTTTGGCATTTGCCAGAGAACACCAAGATTGGCAGATCCTCAGACCCCTTGTGAGACCATATGCTGGTGTGGTTGGCCCTGGGTTCCAATGCAAGACCATGCTAGACCTCATGTGGCTGAAGTGTGTCAGCAGTTCCTGCAAGAGGAAGGCATTGATGCTATGGACTGGCCCGCCCGTTCCCCAGACCTGAATCCAATTGAGCACATCTGGGACATGTCTCGCTCCATCCACCAACGCCACGTTGCACCACAGACTGTCCGGGAGTTGCCGCCACCTCATCAGGAGCATGCCCAGGCGTTGTAGGGAGGTCATACAGGCACGTGGAGGCCACACACACTACTGAGCTTCATTTTGACTTGTTTTAAGGATATTACATCAAAGTTGGATCAGCCTGTAGTGTGGTTTTCCACTTTAATTTTGAGTGAGACTCCAAATCCAGACCTCCATGGGTTGATAAATTTGATTTCCATTGATAATTTTTGTGTGATTTTGTTGTCAGCACATTCAACTATGTTCAACTACATTCAACTATGTAAAGAATATTTCATTAATTCAGATCTAGGATGTGTTATTTTAGTGTTCCCTTTATTTTTTTGAGCAGTGTAGTTGTATAAAAAAGTGCCTATAAAGGCAGCTTTCATCGTGATTTCCTAAAATATTGTTTGTGTTGCAAATGTAAAAGGGTCGTTCCACGAAATGGGTGCCTTTTGCGTCCCTTTGACAAGTTAAGTATAAATTATGCACCAATGTTGAATTCTGAAAAGCCTGTTTTATGAAGTGCACTTTAATGTGGACTACGTGGATATTTCAATAAATCTAATATAAAAGTCTAAATATATGTACCAATGACGGATAGCACCTTTAACAATGTATTGAGTACTGAACAACATATTAAATTGTAGAACTTTAGTAGAATGCCTCTTTCAAACCCAACATTAGTTCAATAAATGCATATTTTGTGCCCGTTTTTAAGTCAGTACTCACTGGTCTTAATCGAATCTTCAGTCTCATCCTTTTTCACTCCCAAAACGTCTTCCTCCTCCTCTTTAATTGAGATAGCCTCTTCCTCTTTTACTCCAAAAGGTTCTTCCTTCAATGTTATGGCACCTTCCTCCTTTTTGATTCTGAAAGCTTCTACCTCCTCCTCTTCCACTCTGACAACCTCTTTTCCATATTCCTCTTTCACTGTAATATCATCCTCTTCTTTCAATGCGATAGCCTCCTCTTCCTCCCTTTTCATCCTGAAAGCTTCTTCCTCTCCTTTCATCAGAGTTTCTTTCTCCGTCGAGATTAGTGAGCTCATGTTTCGGGCGATTAGCCTAGTGCAGTATCAATTTACCACATTAGCTAATTTAACAAGCAATTTACGTTTCAATGAACGAGTAGATATGTAAACAGAATTGGGTTTAAAACACTAAGAATAATATACACAAGATGTGTCTTAAACGCTTCAATGTTTCGGTTTAACGTTCGCTTGCAAACCACCACGTTGTTTGAATCAGCAGCATTTTGTCGCTGTTAGCATTTTGTCGCTGTTGAAGAAGCCTCCAGTTCCGTCCACTAGATTGTACGTCATGCAAGAAGCATCATTTGAAAAACTCATATCGCCATCTGCTGACTGGAGTGGGTAACGCAGTTTGGAAAAATATTAATTACAATGTTTATTCTGGCCAACAATGTCATAAGAAGTCATTAAAAAAAAAAAAAACAGATGTTATGTTTTCTCTTCCTTCTTACAGCCAATACTTTCCTCCAGGGCTGACCTGCCCGTTAGGCAGGATTAGGTGACAGATTGACGAGGCATAAATGACTTTACTTAACATATTGTACAGCTTTCTGTAGTAGGATCTTTTTGTGGGAGGGGGGGGGGGGGGGGGGGGGGGGTGAAGTGATTATGGGCTTAACAAAGAAGACACCAGTAGCATGTCAGATATAGTTTAAATGTGTTCATATTTGAGTTTGCATCCCAATATGACACTTCAAATACACCGCAGAAGACTGAAATGTATTATGTAAATGTTTTGTATTATGTTATGTGACTCTGACTCTGACATTGTATTATGTTATGTGACTCTGACATTGTGTTATGTTATGTGACTCTGACTCTGACATTGTGTTATGTGACTCTGACATTGTGTTATGTGACTCTGACATTGTGTTATGTGACTCTGACATTGTGTTGTGTGACTCTGACATTGTGTTATGTGACTCTGACATTGTGTTATGTGACTCTGACATTGTGTTATGTGACTCTGACATTATGTTATGTGACTCTGACATTGTGTTATGTTATGTGACTCTGACTCTGACATTGTGTTATGTGACTCTGACATTGTGTTATGTGACTCTGACATTGTGTTGTGTGACTCTGACATTGTGTTATGTGACTCTGGCATTGTGTTATATTATGTGACTCTGACATTGTGTTATATTATGTGACTCTGACATTGTGTTATGTGACTCTGACTCTGACATTGTATTATGTTATGTGACTCTGACTCTGACATTGTGTTATGTTATGTGACTCTGACTCTGACATTGTGTTATGTGACTCTGACATTGTGTTATGTGACTCTGACATTGTGTTATGTTATGTGACTCTGACTCTGACATTGTGTTATGTGACTCTGACATTGTGTTATGTGACTCTGACATTGTGTTATGTGACTCTGACATTGTGTTATGTGACTCTGACATTGTGTTATGTGACTCTGACTCTGACATTGTGTTGTGTGACTCTGACATTGTGTTATGTGACTCTGACATTGTGTTATGTGACTCTGACATTGTATTATGTTATGTGACTCTGACATTGTGTTATGTGACTCTGACTCTGACATTGTATTATGTTATGTGACTCTGACATTGTATTATGTTATGTGACTCTGACTCTGACATTGTGTTATGTGACTCTGACATTGTGTTATGTGACTCTGACATTGTGTTATGTGACTCTGACTCTGACATTGTGTTGTGTGACTCTGACATTGTGTTATGTTATGTGACTCTGACATTGTGTTATGTTATGTGACTCTGACTCTGACATTGTGTTATGTGACTCTGACATTGTGTTATGTGACTCTGACATTGTATTATGTGACTCTGACTCTGACATTGTGTTGTGTGACTCTGACATTGTGTTATGTGACTCTGACATTGTGTTATGTGACTCTGACATTGTGTTATGTGACTCTGACATTGTATTATGTTATGTGACTCTGACATTGTATTATGTTATGTGACTCTGACTCTGACATTGTGTTATGTGACTCTGACATTGTGTTATGTGACTCTGACATGGTGTTATGTGACTCTGACTCTGACATTGTGTTATGTGACTCTGACATTGTGTTGTGTGACTCTGACATTGTGTTATGTTATGTGACTCTGACATTGTGTTATATTATGTGACTCTGACATTGTGTTATGTGACTCTGACTCTGACATTGTATTATGTTATGTGACTCTGACATTGTATTATGTTATGTGACTCTGACTCTGACATTGTGTTATGTGACTCTGACATTGTGTTATGTGACTCTGACTCTGGCATTGTATTATGTTATGTGACTCTGACATTGTGTTATATTATGTGACTCTGACATTGTGTTATGTGACTCTGACTCTGACATTGTATTATGTTATGTGACTCTGACATTGTGTTATGTGACTCTGACATTGTGTTATGTGACTCTGACATTGTGTTATGTGACTCTGACATTGTGTTATGTGACTCTGACATTGTGTTATGTGACTCTGACTCTGACATTGTGTTATGTGACTCTGACATTGTATTATGTGACTCTGACTCTGACATTGTGTTGTGTGACTCTGACATTGTGTTATGTGACTCTGACATTGTGTTATGTGACTCTGACATTGTATTATGTGACTCTGACTCTGACATTGTGTTGTGTGACTCTGACATTGTGTTATGTGACTCTGACATTGTGTTATGTGACTCTGACATTGTGTTATGTGACTCTGACATTGTATTATGTTATGTGACTCTGACATTGTATTATGTTATGTGACTCTGACTCTGACATTGTGTTATGTGACTCTGACATTGTGTTATGTGACTCTGACATGGTGTTATGTGACTCTGACTCTGACATTGTGTTATGTGACTCTGACATTGTGTTGTGTGACTCTGACATTGTGTTATGTTATGTGACTCTGACATTGTGTTATATTATGTGACTCTGACATTGTGTTATGTGACTCTGACTCTGACATTGTATTATGTTATGTGACTCTGACATTGTATTATGTTATGTGACTCTGACTCTGACATTGTGTTATGTGACTCTGACATTGTGTTATGTGACTCTGACTCTGGCATTGTATTATGTTATGTGACTCTGACATTGTGTTATATTATGTGACTCTGACATTGTGTTATGTGACTCTGACATTGTGTTATGTGACTCTGACATTGTGTTGTGTGACTCTGACATTGTGTTATGTGACTCTGACATTGTGTTATGTGACTCTGACTCTGACATTGTGTTATGTGACTCTGACATTGTATTATGTTATGTGACTCTGACATTGTGTTATGTTATGTGACTCTGACATTGTGTTATGTGACTCTGACATTGTGTTATGTGACTCTGACATTGTGTTATGTGACTCTGACATTGTGTTATGTGACTCTGACTCTGACATTGTGTTGTGTGACTCTGACATTGTGTTATGTTATGTGACTCTGACATTGTGTTATGTTATGTGACTCTGACTCTGACATTGTGTTATGTGACTCTGACATTGTGTTATGTGACTCTGACATTGTATTATGTGACTCTGACTCTGACATTGTGTTGTGTGACTCTGACATTGTGTTATGTGACTCTGACATTGTGTTATGTGACTCTGACATTGTGTTATGTGACTCTGACATTGTATTATGTTATGTGACTCTGACATTGTATTATGTTATGTGACTCTGACTCTGACATTGTGTTATGTGACTCTGACATTGTGTTATGTGACTCTGACATGGTGTTATGTGACTCTGACTCTGACATTGTGTTATGTGACTCTGACATTGTGTTGTGTGACTCTGACATTGTGTTATGTTATGTGACTCTGACATTGTGTTATATTATGTGACTCTGACATTGTGTTATGTGACTCTGACTCTGACATTGTATTATGTTATGTGACTCTGACATTGTATTATGTTATGTGACTCTGACTCTGACATTGTGTTATGTGACTCTGACATTGTGTTATGTGACTCTGACTCTGGCATTGTATTATGTTATGTGACTCTGACATTGTGTTATATTATGTGACTCTGACATTGTGTTATGTGACTCTGACTCTGACATTGTATTATGTTATGTGACTCTGACATTGTGTTATGTGACTCTGACATTGTGTTATGTGACTCTGACATTGTGTTATGTGACTCTGACATTGTGTTATGTGACTCTGACATTGTGTTATGTGACTCTGACTCTGACATTGTGTTATGTGACTCTGACATTGTATTATGTGACTCTGACTCTGACATTGTGTTGTGTGACTCTGACATTGTGTTATGTGACTCTGACATTGTGTTATGTGACTCTGACATTGTATTATGTGACTCTGACTCTGACATTGTGTTGTGTGACTCTGACATTGTGTTATGTGACTCTGACATTGTGTTATGTGACTCTGACATTGTGTTATGTGACTCTGACATTGTATTATGTTATGTGACTCTGACATTGTATTATGTTATGTGACTCTGACTCTGACATTGTGTTATGTGACTCTGACATTGTGTTATGTGACTCTGACATGGTGTTATGTGACTCTGACTCTGACATTGTGTTATGTGACTCTGACATTGTGTTGTGTGACTCTGACATTGTGTTATGTTATGTGACTCTGACATTGTGTTATATTATGTGACTCTGACATTGTGTTATGTGACTCTGACTCTGACATTGTATTATGTTATGTGACTCTGACATTGTATTATGTTATGTGACTCTGACTCTGACATTGTGTTATGTGACTCTGACATTGTGTTATGTGACTCTGACTCTGGCATTGTATTATGTTATGTGACTCTGACATTGTGTTATATTATGTGACTCTGACATTGTGTTATGTGACTCTGACATTGTGTTATGTGACTCTGACATTGTGTTGTGTGACTCTGACATTGTGTTATGTGACTCTGACATTGTGTTATGTGACTCTGACTCTGACATTGTGTTATGTGACTCTGACATTGTATTATGTTATGTGACTCTGACATTGTGTTATGTTATGTGACTCTGACATTGTGTTATGTGACTCTGACATTGTGTTATGTGACTCTGACTCTGACATTGTATTATGTTATGTGACTCTGACATTGTATTATGTTATGTGACTCTGACATTGTGTTATGTGACTCTGACTCTGACATTGTATTATGTTATGTGACTCTGACATTGTATTATGTTATGTGACTCTGACTCTGACATTGTATTATGTTATGTGACTCTGACATTGTGTTATGTGACTCTGACATTGTATTATGTGACTCTGACATTGTGTTATGTGACTCTGACTCTGACATTGTATTATGTTATGTGACTCTGACATGGTATTATGTTATGTGACTCTGACATTGTGTTATGTGACTCTGACATTGTATTATGTTATGTGACTCTGACATTGTGTTATGTGACTCTGACATTGTGTTATGTGACTCTGACATTGTGTTATGTGACTCTGACTCTGACATTGTATTATGTTATGTGACTCTGACATTGTGTTATGTGACTCTGACTCTGACATTGTATTATGTTATGTGACTCTGACATTGTGTTATGTGACTCTGACATTGTGTTATGTGACTCTGACATTGTGTTATGTGACTCTGACTCTGACATTGTATTATGTTATGTGACTCTGACATTGTGTTATGTGACTCTGACATTGTGTTATGTGACTCTGACATTGTGTTATGTGACTCTGACTCTGACATTGTATTATGTTATGTGACTCTGACATTGTGTTATGTGACTCTGGCATTGTATTATGTTATGTGACTCTGATATTGTATTATGTTATGTGACTCTGACATGGTATTATGTTATGTGACTCTGGCATTGTATTATGTTATGTGACTCTGACATGGTATTATGTTATGTGACTCTGATATTGTATTATGTTATGTGACTCTGACATGGTATTATGTTATGTGACTCTGGCATTGTATTATGTTATGTGACTCTGACATTGTGTTATGTTATGTGACTCTGACATTGTGTTATGTGACTCTGACTCTGACATGGTATTATGTTATGTGACTCTGGCATTGTATTATGTTATGTGACTCTGACATTGTGTTATATTATGTGACTCTGACATGGCAGCATCATGTTATGGGTATGCTTGTCACCGGCAGGGACTGGGGAGTTTGTCAGGATCAAAATAGATATGAAAGGAGCAAAGCCCAGGTAAAAAGTTAAAGGAAAACCGACCTCAGTCTTCTGAAAACCTGTCTCCATCACATCTGTTGTGAGTTTTTTATAAGGTATGACTTTACACACATAACATTTGGTTAATCAAGCAAAATACAGCCTCATTTTTTTCTAATCAGGAAGCTCCGGTAAACAGTGGTTGTTGTACACTGCTGCTACCACACGGCCTGGAGGGGATTTTTACTTTGTTGATAGCTAGCTACTGTGTGGAAAAAGACGTAGCAGCTAGCTAACTGGCTACCGACCAACCTATTGTGTGTATTGAACATTCATATTGGACAGCCTTACCTGTAGAGTAGCACCACCACCCATCAGCCCGTTCTCTTCCTGACGTCAAATGGAAACAATGGAGCAAATGCATCACATGTAAATATCACTTGATTATCAGATGAGTGTATTATGACATCATATAGAACTCCTCAGACATTCTAAATATCACTTGATTATCAGATGGGTGAATTATGACATCAGAACTACTCAGACATTCTAAATATCACTTGATTATCAGATGGGTGAATTATGACATCAGCTAGAACTACTCAGACATTCTAAATATCACTTGATTATCAGATGGGTGAATTATGACATCAGATAGAACTACTCAGACATTCTAAATCAGGCTTCATCCATATCATGAAGGTGGATATTGATCCAACCATTTCCAAACTAATGACCGGGCTGACGGAAACAGGATATGCCTGAACAATTTTATAAATGCAGGCAGATAATGTGTTAGTTCGTATGACATGGTGGGGTCTTCATGTGTCAGTAAACATGTGTAAGTGAGAAATGGAGGTGGGAACTCCTTTATGTGCAAATATTTATATAATAACCATCACATCTTAGAGCTGCTGACTACAGTGCACGGGACAAGAACACGTTTTCTATTTCACGCAACAGTTTTTAAAACCATCAGTAGAGTTGAAAATGCGATGGAAACCAATTTAACTTGCATTTTTCATTCGGTACATGAGAATTTAACAGCAAACGTTGTTTTGAAAATGTGTATGTTTTATGCAGGTTCTAGAATATTCACATGGAAATCTGTCGCAAATTGCACAGAAACTTAACAACGAAGGTGGATATTGATCCAACACCTGCCCCGTATTCAAACCAGCCCACTGGGCTCAGACGTCAGTCCAACATCTAGTTTCTATTTACATTTCTTTGAGTCCTCAACTAAAGTGAATTCAACATGAAATCAACACAAAATGTCACGTTATTGGATTCAGGTTGCCAGTTGGGTGAAAGATAAAAAATACCTGATGTTCATGGCTTTTTACAAATCCAATCAGTTTTCCACATTAATCAAACATCATGGATTTATTTTGTTGAAAATGACGTGGAAACAAAGTTAATTCAACCAGTGGGAGGCTTGTAAATGACCCCAGGAAAGTAAAACAAAGAACTCTTCATTGAGACAATGATGAAACAGCAATCCGTGGAAGAGTTGAGGTGGATATTATAAAATAAGGATCTGCTGGAGTCCAAGTCAAACCAAGATTCTTTATTTCTGAGATCAGAGAGAATAACAGAGTTACACACTGCAGTATAGACAGTCTGAATTCCTGAAGCATTGGGTGATGAGCACATATCTTTATAGTTTCCTGTTCCTGGGAGGGACTTCATTCATACAAGGACACAGGTGCAGCTGGTTTGCAACACAGAATGATACTCCCAAGAACAGAAGATTATAATAGGACAGTTTCACAAGGTTAGTCACATAATTGTATGTGTCCACATATCTGAGTAACATGTTCCATTACAGACACTGTGAACATTGTCATTAAATCATCAGTGGGCCACAATGAAAATGTCAACAATGGAACTAATGCATCACATCCAAATAGCACTTGATTATCTGTAGTGCTGGAGGAATGACACACCCAGATAAACACACACAGTCAGAGTTTAAAAAAGGACCATTTAAACACATGGAATCTGATCTACTCTATATTCAAACTGACAGACTCCATTTTCAATTCATATTTTCCAATAAAAACATACAACTATATGTTTAAGTATACTTTGTACAATTCAATTTCATACGGTATAAACAGGTAAACACATTCTCAGTCAACAATATAAGACAATTGGAGCACTATGTATGTTCTCTGATGAATTTTAAGTCAATGTGATGTAAAATATAAATTTACACACCAGAATAATTAAGTCAATGTGATGTTAAATATCAATATTCACACTGGGAGAAGTAATTATTCTGTCCTGTGTGGATTCTCACGTGACTGTGATGAGAAATATGTCTTCCCACAGTCTGAGCATTTGTAAAACTTCTACTCTGTGTGTATTCTATCATTTTTTTCCCAAGAAACTTTTATGTTTAAAACTTTTTTCACACTGGCAACACCCCTGTGTGTTTTCTCTCATGTTTTTTCAGATCCCCTGACTGGTTGAAGCACTTTCCACACTGGGAGCAGTGGTAAGGCTTCTCCCCTGTGTGTATTCTCTCGTGTCTTTTCAGGCTCCCTAACTGGTTAAAACTTTTCCCACACTGGGAGCAGTGGTAAGGCTTCTCCCCCGTGTGTATTCTCTCGTGATGTTTCAGGGACCTTATTAGGTTAAAACACTTGCCACACTGAGAGCAATGGTAAGGTCTCTCTCCTGTGTGTATTCTCTCATGATTTTTGAATTCCCCTAAATGGTTAAAAGTCTTTCCACACTGGGAGCAGTGGTAAGGTTTCTGTCCTGTGTGTATACGCTCATGATATTTGAGGGCGTGTAACCGATTAAAACTCTTCCCACACTTGGAGCAGTGGTAAGGCTTCTCCCCAGTGTGTATTATCTCATGTTGCTTCAGGGCCCCTAACAGGATAAAACACTTGCCACACTGAGAGCAGCGGTAAGGTTTCTCCCCTGTGTGTATTCTCTCGTGTATTTTCATGTTACCTGCCTGGCTAAAACTCTTTCCACACTGGGAACAGTGGTAGGGCTTCTCCCCTGTGTGTATTCTCTCATGTAGTTTCAGCTTCCCCAAATCGTTACAACCCTTTCCACACTGGTAGCAGTGGTAAGGCTTCTCCCCTCTGTGTATTCTCTCGTGTCGTTCCAGCTTCCCCAAATCATTAAAACACTTTCCACACTGGGAACACTGGTGTCTTCTTGCTGGTTTGGACGTCCCTGGCTCTGGTTCCTCTGAGTCTGGTCTTTCTCCTGCCAAAGACAATGTTTAAAAAAAAATAAAGACCCAGATGAAACCTCCACATGATAAAACAACAGTGCTACGAGAGTAAATCCGAATCAGATCTCTCAATAACCCGAGGCCAGTTTTAACAATCTTAGTATGATTTTAAAACAAATGTAGAGCTTCCTGGTAATTACTGATATGTTTACACTACTTAATTTATTCATCCTGTTTTACAAGTCAGAACACAAAAAACGAAACAGTTCTAGGACACAGACGTCGCTGGATTCCAATCGAGCAGGAAGTTCTAAATATATAACTTTCATAGCTGTATGATACAGAATGCGACCTACACACTTCCTTAACTTCTTCGATATAGGGGGCGCTCTTTTAATTTTTGGATAAAAAAACGTTCCCGTTTTAAACAAGATATTTTGTCCCGAAAAGATGCTCGACTATGCATATAATTGACAGCTTTGGAAAGAAAACACTGATGTTTCCAAAACTGCAAAGATATTGTCTGTGACTGCCACAGAACTAATGCTACAGGCAAAACCAAGATGAAATTTCATACAGGAAGTGCCCCAGATTTTGAATGCGCTGTGTTCCAATGTCTCCTTATATGGCTGTGATTGCGCCAGGAATGAGCCTACACATTCTGTCGTTTCCCCAAGGTGTCTGCAGCATTGTGACGCATTTGTAGGCATATCATTGGAAGATTGACCATAAGAGACTACATTTACCATGTGCCCGCTTGGTGTCCTCCGTCGAAATTATTGCGTAATCTCCAGCTGCGTGCATTTTTCCATTTGGTTCAGAGGAGAAACCAAACTGCCACGAATGATTTATCATTGAATAGATATGTGAAAAACACCTTGAGGATTGATTCTAAACAACGTTTGCCATGTTTCTGTCGATATTATGGAGTTAATTTGGAAAAAAGTTTGGCGTTGTAATGACGGAATTTTCGGGGGGTTTTCTTAGCCAAACGTGATGAACAAAACGGAGCAATTTCTCCTACACAAATAATATTTTTGGAAAAACTGAACATTTGCTATCTAACTGAGAGTCTCCTCATTGAAAACATCCGAAGTTCTTCAAAGGTAAATGATTTTATTTGAATGCTTTTCTTGTTTTTGTGAAAATGTTGCCTGCTGAATGCTAGGCTTAATGCTATGCTAGCTATCAATACTCTTACACAAATGCTTGTGTAGCTATGGTTGAAAAGCATATTTTGAAAATCTGAGATGACAGTGTTGTTAACAAAAGGCTAAGCTTGTGAGCCAATATATTTATTTCATTTCATTTGCGATTTTCATGAATAGTTAATGTTGCATTATGGTAATGAGCTTGAGGCTATGATTACGCTCCCGGATGCTCGACGCAAGAAGTTAAACATAAAATAACTAAAGAAGTAATTTTGTGTGATCAAAAACTTGTTTTTACATCAAAGACACAAAGCACATCAGTAAAATCTATCCGTTGTTGAAAGGGTTCGACACCTGCTGTTTAAATGGCCCAATTTATTATTTAGACGTTCACAGGTTTTCAACATTTTGATTATCACCGATGTCATATTTTGTGTAAAGTAAAAAACAAGGTGAAATATTTGTAAAGATGTTCCTAAAACTGATAGTAACTACAATAAACAACAATATAAACGCAACATGTAAAGTGTTGGATGTTTAATGAGCTGAAACAAAAGACTGCAGAATGTTTTACATCCCAGTTAGTTAACATTTATTCTCTGCCAAGATAAACCATCCACCTGACAAGTGTGGCATATCAAGAAGCTGATTGAACAGCTTGATTATTACACAGGTGCACCTTGTGCTGGGGAGAATAAAAGGCCACTAAAATGTGCAGTGTTGTCACAACAATGCCACAGATGTCTCAGAGGGAGCGTGAAATTGGCATGCTGACTGCAGGAATGTCCATTTTTATATATATTTTTACATTGGAGACAGACACAAAGCACATCAGTAATATTTGCCTGTTGTAGATAGGGTGGACACTGAGAAAAATTACAAGATTGTATTAATACTGTTTAGCCATCGAATATATAATAATGTTTATGAACTGAAATAAAAGACCCCAGAATTTTTCCATGAGTAAAGGAGCTTATTTCTCAAAAATATTGTGCACAAATTTGTTTACATTCCTGTTAGTGAACATTTCTCCTTTGCCAAGATAATTAATCCACCTTACAGGTGTGGCATGTAAATGTCCATAGATTAGGGCCTAATGTATTTATTTACAATGACTGACTTATATGAGCTGTAAATCGTTGAAATTGCTGTTTATATTTTGGTTCAGTATACACACAGACACATTCGTTAAGTATTCAGACCCCTTCACCTTTTCCATATTTTGTTACACTTCAGCATTATTCTAAAATTAAAAAAAAAAATCCATCTCGCCAATCTAAACTCATCAAAAAAAAGAAACATCCTCTCACTGTCAACTGCGTTTATTTTCAGCAAACTTAAGATTGATCCAACAGGTCCCAGACGTGCTCAATTGGATTGAGATCCGGGCTCTTCGCTGGCCATGGCAGAACACTGACATTCCGCTCTTGCAGGAAATCACACACAGAATGAGCAGTTTGGCTGGTGGCATTGTCATGCTGGAGGGTCATGTCAGGATGAGCCTGCAGGAAGTACCACATGAGGGAGGAGGATGTCTTCCCTGTAACACACAGCGTTGAGATTGCCTGCAATGACAACAAGTTCAGTCTGATGATGCTGTGACACACCGCCCCAAACCATGACTGCCCCTTCATCTCCAAATCGATCCCGCTCCAGAATACAGGCCTCGGTGTAATGCTCATTCCTTCGATGATAAACGCGAATCCAACCATCACCCCTGGAGACAAAACCGTGACTTGTCAGTGAAGAGCAGTTTTTGCCAGTCTTGTCTAGTCCAGTGACGGTGGGTTTGTGCCCAGAGGCGACGTTGTTGCCAGTGATGTCTAGTGAGGACCTGCCTTTTAACAGGCCTACAAGCCCTCAGTCCAGCCTCTCTCAGCCTATTGAGGACAGTCTGAGCACTGATGGAGGGATTGTGCGTTCCTGGTGTAACTTGGGCAGTTGTTGTTGCCATCCTGTACCTGTCCCGCAGGTGTGATGTTCGGTTGTACCGAGCCGGGGCAGGTGTTATTACACTTGGTCTGGCACTGCGAGGATGATAAGCTGTCCATCCTGTCTCCCTGTCTCCCTGTAGCGCTGTCTTAGGCGTCTCACAGTACGGACATTGCAATTTATTGTCCTGGCCACATCTGCAGTCCTCATGCCTCCTTGCAGCATGCCTAAGGCACATTCACGCAGATGAGCAGGGACCCTGAGCATCTTTCTTTTGGTGTTTCCAGAGTCAGTAGAAAGGCCACTTTAGTGTCCTAAGTTTTCATAACTGTAACTTTAATTGCCTACCGTCTGCAAGCTGTTTGTGTCTTAACAACCGTTCCACAGGTGCATGTTCATTAATTGTTTATGGTTCATTGAACAAGCACGGGAAACAGCGTTTAAACCTGTTAGGGATAAGGGGCAGCATTTTCACTTTGGATGAATTGTGTGCCCATAATGAACTGCATCCTACTCTGTCCTAGATGCTAATATATGCATATTATTATTACTATTGGATAGAAAACAGATGTCAACAGTCAGTAGAACGTGGAATGAAGCCTCTCGTGTGATGTGGGACTTGATGGAAGGGGAATGAGTCAGTGGTCTGTCAGAATGCCCGTTCCTGGTTGCGCACATTACTGTTGATATCGCCTGCGTTCCATTACTCTGCAGACAAAAACGAATTCTCCGGTTGGAACGTTATTGGATATATATGATAATAACATCCCGAAGATTGATTCTCTACTTAGTTTGACCAGTTTATTCGACCTGGAATATAACTTTTTGAAGTTTTTGTCCGAGTTCGCCTGGACCAGCGCCAGCTTTTGGACATGTGAACTAACCGTGCTAGCAAAAGTAGCTAATTGGACACTAGTAATGGACATTATCGAACAAAACAACGATTCATTGTGGAACTCGGACTCCTTGCACTGCATGCTGATGAAAGATCACCAAAGGTAAGGGAATATTTATGATGTAATTTCGTATTTCTGTTGACTCCAACATGGCGGAGAAATATATTTACTTCTGAGCATCGTCTCAGATTATTGAATGGTATGCTTTTTTTCGTAACGTTTAAAATCTGACACAGCGGTTGCATTAAGAACCAGTGTATCTTTAATTATATGTAAAACATGTATCTTTCGTCAAAGTTTATGATGAGTATTTCTGTTATCTGGCGTAGCTCTCTGTAATTACTCTGGATATTTTGGAGGCATTTCTGAACATGGCGTCAATGTAAACCGAGATTTGTGGATATAAATATGCATATTATTGAACAAAACATTAATGTATTGAGTGTCATCTGATGAAGATTATCAAAGGTTAGTGATTTAACCCTTTACAATGAAGATCAGTGATGTTATTTGGAATTTTACGAATAATCTTCGAAAGACAAGGTTCTGAAAAAGATCTGTAATTTTTTTTGCTGAATTTATTTTGTATATGTTGAAAAGTGTTTTTTTTCTCAGACATAAATAAACAACTCCAGGTGAAAGACAAAGGCCATAGCTGTAATAAAATAACAAATTAACTGGCAAAGCAACAGGGTGAAGCCCGCATCCAGCAACGTCACGAGTCACGTTTTGCAGCTGTTTCAGTACAGCACTACAGGGAGAGAGAATCCACGGGGAAAAATCCACGGGACTAGTTTCAATGTATGGAATCACTTAGGAGTTTCTGGATTTTGGGTAAACTTCTCCTTTAAAGCATCAGACGCCATAGTAATTCATCATTAGATGCTACAAGCCTCCTTTAAGACTCCATAATGTTTCATCATTAGATGCTACAGTCCTCCTTTAACCTGTTTGGGATAGGGGGCAGCATTTTCACGTTCAGATGAAAAGCGTGCCCAGAGTAAACTTCCTGCTCCTCAGGCCCAGAAGCTAATATATGCATATTATTATGCACATTGGAAAGAAATACTCGGAAGTTTCTAAAACTGTTTGAATGATGTCTGTGAGTATAACAGAACTCTTATGGCAAAAACCTGAGAAAAATCCAATCAGGAAGTGGGAAATCTGAGGTTTGTCAACTCATTGCCTATCGAATATACATTGTCTTTGGGGTCATATTGCACGTCCTACGGCGTCCACTAGATGTCAACAGTCTTTAGAACGTTGTTTGAGGCTTCTACTGTGAAGGAGGGGGGAATGAGAGCTGTTTCAACCAGAGGTCTGCCAGAGTAGCATGAGCTGATCACGCGCTTACACGTGAGAGAGACCTGCGTTCCATTGAAATTCTAAAGACAAAGGATTCTCTGGTTGGAACATTGTCGAAGATTTATGTTCACAACATCCTAAAGATAGATTCTACACATCGTTTGACATGTTTCTACGAATTGTAATATATCTTTTTGAATTTTTTGTCTGAACTTTCGCCTGGACTTGCCCGCGCCTCGTGAGTTTGGATTTGTTTACCAAACGCGTTAACAAAAGGAGGTATTTGGACATAAATGATGGACTTCATCAAACAAACAAAAAAACATTTATTGTGGAACTGTGATTCCTGGGAGTGCATTCTGATGAAGATCAAAGGTAAGTGAATATTTATAACGCTATTTCTGACTCCACAACATGGCGGGTATCTGCATGGCTTGTTGTTGTGTCTGAGCGCCATACTCAGATTATTGCATGGTTTGCTTTTTCCGTAAAGCTTTTTTGAAATCTGACGCAGCGGTTGCATTAAGGAGAAGTATATCTATAATTATGTGCATAATACTTGTATCTTTTATTAAAGTTAATATGAGTATTTCTGTAAATTGATGTGGCTCTCTGAAAATTCGCCGGATGTTTTCGAGGCACAACATAACTGACCATAAAGCGCCAATGTAACCTGAGATTTTTGGATATATATATTAACTTTTTGGAACATAACATACATGTATTGTGTAACATGAAGTCCTATGAGTGCCATCTGATGAAGATCATCAAAGGTTAGTGATTAATTTTCTCTCTATTTTTGCTTTTTGTGACTCCTCTCTTTGGCTGGAAAATGGCTGTGTGTGTTTTTGTGACGAGGCTCTGATCTAACATAATTATATGATGTACTTTCGCTGTAAAGCTTTTTTGAAATCGGACACGATGGGGAGATTAACAACAGGCTAAGCTTTAATTTGGTGTATTGCACTTGTGAATGCATGAAAGTTACATATTTCTAAAAACTATTTTTGAATTTCACGCTCTGCCTTTTCAGCGGAATGTTAGCCATAAGAAGTTAAGACTCCATAATGTTTCATCATTAGATGGTACAGGCCTCCTTTAAGACTCCATAATGTTTCATCATTAGATGTTACAGGCCTCCTTTAAGACTCCATAATGTTTCATCATTAGATGCTACAGGCCTCCTTTAAGACTCCATAATGTTTCATCATTAGATGCTACAGGCCTCCTTTAAGACTCCATAATGTTTCATCATTAGATGCTACAGTCCTCCTTTAAGACTCCATAATGTTTCATCATTAGGTGCTACAGGCCTCCTTTAAGACTCCATAATGTTTCATCATTAGATGCTACAGTCCTCCTTTAAGACTCCATCATGTTTCATCATTAGATGCTACAGGCCTCTTTTAAGACTCCATAATGTTTCATCATTAGATGCTACAGGCCTCCTTTAAGACTCCATAATGTTTCATCATTAGATGGTACAGGCCTCCATTATACTCCATCATGTTTAGAATGTGTCTGGAAGCGCTACTCTATCTATTCTACTCTCATCCTTTCAGTTTTAATAATAATAATAATAATAATAATAATAATAATAATAATAATAATAATGTTATAATAGGTAATAACTAACTTTAATAACTAGTTAATACCTGCCTGGCGCCCCAACAAAATATTTCTTTACCCCCCTCTAACAATACCGCTACAGAATTAGCATAGTAGGCCATGTAATTTAAGGTAATCTGAAATATTTAGGACTAACTTATTCCTTGCCACCCATTCTGAAACTCACTGCAGCTCTTTGTTAAGTGTTGCTGTCATTTCAGTTTCCGTGGTAGCTGACGTGTACAGTGTTGAGTCATCCGCATACAGACACACACTGGCTTTACTCAAATGTCGTTGGCATCTTTGATGAAAACCTGCTCCAGAGCAGAACCTGCTGCTTGAACAGAGTTCTGAGTAGAGGGTCTGAATACTTAAGTAAATGTAATATTTCAGTTTTGTATTTAATTTTTTTTAAATTAGCAATAATATCAAACAAAAATGTTTTTGCTTTGTCAGTAATGTGTTCTTTGTCAGTAATGTGTTCTTTGTCAGTATGGGGTATTGTGTTTTTAGAATAAGGTTGTAACCTAACAAAACGAGGAAAAAGTCAAGGGGTCTGAATACTTTCCGGAGGCACTGTACTCTCCGATGCCAAGTCTAGGATCATCCCTCAGAGGTCCCCACTCTACTCTCCGATGCCAAGTCTAGGATCATCCCTCAGAGGTCCCCACTGTACTCACCGATGCCAAGTCTAGGATCATGCCTCAGAGGTCCCCACTGTACTCTCCGATGCCAAGTCTAGGATCATCCCTCAGAGGTCCCCACTGTACTCTCCGATGCCAAGTCTAGGATCATCCCTCAGAGGTCCCCACTCTACTCACCGTATGTGTAGTGATGTCCAGTCAGTAGAACCGCATGAAGGTATATCACCACAACATGCATCATTACAGATCTCTTGAACAGAGATGCCTTTGAACAATGCCTATGATGTAGCCATACCTCTGGTGGATTGAGCCATCAAGCCCTCCGGAGGTGTCAGATCCTTGCTACTATAGAACCTCATGAAGGTACGGGGGTGGAACTCATGATACGGATGTAATGGCTAAAGTAAAGCGGTTTTAAACAAGATAAATCTCATTTCTATTCTTTCCAGCGGCTCCAACAGGCCTCAAGCACAAGATAAAAATCCCAGGATGGGACTAGCTGTTTGGGTACCGGGAGTAGGTGACCCTTCATAAAACAACAGATCAGGGGGTTCCACTGTATCGTTGTTGCAGCCTAAATGGCAGACAAATACACATTTAGAGTTGAAAAGGCTTTCCTTCCTCAGAGAGCAGAGTAGCTCTGAAACAGAGCAACAAAGGGACTGATTTGTTTCTGATCTCAGCATCTGTTAAATACACAGACCCCTTATTGTGCTGTAGTGAGTGTTGTGGCTCTAGCACTCTGAATAGAGTTCATTATCAAGGAGAGCGGTCACGTGTGTTGAGAAGTAGAGGATCACTAGTTTGAGTCCAGTATGGGGACAGTGGAGGAAACTAAACTGTTAGCAGCACACTGATGTCGGTTACATATTAAATCAATAAAGTGAGTCATTTCCAAATGAAACTATGTTCTTTAAGGTCTGTAAAGTATATATATTAAACCATGTTCTTTAAGGTCTATATAGTATATATATTAAACCATGTTCTTTAAGGTCTGTATAGTATATATATATTAAACCATGTTCTGTTAAGGTCTATATAGTATATATATATTAAACCATGTTCTTTAAGGTCTATATAGTATATATATATTAAACCATGTTCTGTTAAGGTCTATATAGTATATATATTAAACCATGTTCTGTTAAGGTCTGTATGTTGGAGTTCAGGCTTCATTTGACCTGTTAGAAGGAAATTCATTAAATTTTGTCCATTACAGAGATGGAGGCCAAGACAAAAAAAAAGAAGCTGGTTTTAAAATATATATTTGCCAGTTTAACAAGTCCTGTAGATCAGATGTTAATGAAGCAATACAGACCACATTGAAGTGTCTTGAGTTTTGTTTGCCTGTTCTAGACTTGTGTAAAGAAAGAGGATTGACTGGGACAGGCAATGTCACATCCATAATGTATTTAGGGAAGGTTTCTGGAAAACATACACCTCATCTAGAAACTTTCTCTCTAAAGCTAACTTTCATCAAGGTTTTATATGGTCTATTGGTTTCTCTCTAAATCTAACTTTTATCAAGGTTTTATATGGTCTATTGGTTCCTCTCTAAAGCTAACTTTCATCAAGGTTTTATATGGTCTATTGGTTTCTCTCTAAAGCGAACTTTCATCAAGGTTTTATATGGTCTATTGGTTTCTCTCTTTTCATTGGCAGAATCCTTTTTCAGTGTTATGATATTCATAACATCCATATCCACCAGTCTATCTCCCTGTCAACTAACAGAACTCTGCTGGTTGTCCTGGGAACAGATACCAGTGGGCAGATCTATTTTATTTGTTCAAACTAAACTACAGCACTTACTTAGATGAGTCAAATCTGATGCTTTCTTCTCTTCTCCACCTCTCACAGTTCTACTCAGCCCCGTTGTTTTCCTGCAGTCCACCAGCAGCACAGACAACCTCTTCATACCCAGCAGTAAGGTGCTACCGGGAGAGACACGACATGGGGACTCTGGGAGAGAGGAAGGGCTAGCGTTGTCCTGGTAACCATAAAGAGGGGACACAGACACATATCATTATGAATGCTTATGTCACTGTTGTCATGAAGTGCTTTACAGAAACCCAGCCCTGAGCCCGATAGAGCAAGCTGAATGCTAGAAAAGACCAATCTGTACCATCTGGTGTTCTGATCCGGAGAGAATCTTCTCTGCCTGGTCAGCATCAGGATGTTTTTGAGGCTCCCCAGAGGATCCATAATAGTCATGTCTCTCTCCTGTGTGAACAAGAACATCAAACAGATTAAAATCATAGAGTCTTAGACGAGGCATTGATATCTCTAAACAGGGCCTAAAATGCAAATGTTAAAGGGTTGTTCCACGAAATGGGTGCCTGTTGCATCCCTTTGATATTTTAAGTATAAATTGTGCTCCAATATTGAATTTTAAAAGCCTGTTATATTAGATGAGATGCACTTTAATGTAGACCACGTGGAGATTTTAATAAATCTAATTTAAAAAGACCCCAAAATATATGTACCAAAGGCAGATTGACCCTTGAACAATTTATAAAGTACTGAACAACATATTCAAGTGTAGAATTCCATTAGAATGCCCCTTAAAACTCCACATTAGTTCAACAACTGCATAGTTTGTGTCCCTGTTTAAGACAGTACTCACTGGTGTCAATCTGATATTCTGTCTCCTCCTCTTTCACACTCAAAACGTCTTCCTTCTTCACCTCTTCTGCGATAGCATCCTCTTCCTCTCTAAAATGTTCTTCCTCAATAACATCATCTTCTTCTTTCACGACAATGTTCAGCCCCAAAGCTTCATTCTGCATACAGCAGGCCTCCTCTTCTTTAGCAGGGGAGGAGTAGTTTAGTGAACTCATGGTCCGGGATGTTAGAATTAGCGACTAGCCTAGTGCTAGTAAGGTAGCATTAGCGACTTGGCTCAGTATCAGTGTTTAATTAACAACTTTGCAAATTGAACATGCAAATTACGTTAAAGTTAACCAGTTGATACATCAATTTAACTGCGTTTACAACACTGAGATTAGCTAATGTACATTAACATGGTCTAAAGTGTCAATCTTTCGGTTTTATGTTGGCTTGCAAGCTACCGAGGTGGTTGAAAGAGTAGCCGTGTTGTTGTTCCTGAAGAAGCGTCCCGTCCAGTCCATTATACGTCACGCAAGAATCATCACCTGAAAGACGCACATCGCCATCTGCTGACTGGAGTGGGTAACGCAGTTTGGAAACAATAGTTATTACACTTTTTGTATTGGATAGAGCAACATAATAATTTAACAATAAGCTGATATATTTTCTCTTACGTCTTACAAATAATGATTTCCTGTACACCGAAGTAGAAGCATAATGTATTTGTAAATGATGAATAAATACTTCCATGAGTATGGTTCTGTTTTAATACACTGTTCATTTTTCACAATCGTTTTTATCTAGATGTGATGGTACTAATCCCTTAAAGCTACGCTCTTTAAGATACAAATCATCCTGTAAACCAGGGGTGGGCAACTCCAGTCCTCGGGGCCTGATTGATGTCACACTTTTTCTCCATCCCGCAAACACCGCTGATTAATCAAACTGAATTCTAAACTGAAGATCATGATTAGGTGATTATTGGAGTCTGGTGTGTTAGCTGGGGCTGGGGTAAAACGGTGACACTAATCAGGCCCTCGAGGTCTGGAATTTCCCAACCCCGCTGGAAACAATAGAGCAAATGCAGCACATGCAAATAGCACTTGATTATCTGTAGTGCTTTACACGGAGTCTACAAAACATTAAGAACACCTGCTCCTTCCATGACTTAGAAAGACCAGGTGAATCCAGGCTAAAGCTACGATCCCTTATTGATGTCACAAGTTAAATCCACTTCAATCAGTAGATGAAGGGGAGGAGATGGCTGAAATAAGGATTTTAAAGACTTGAGACAAATGAGACATGGATTGTGCATGTGTGCCATTCAGAGGGGGAATGGGGAAGACAAAATAGTTAAGAGCCTTTGAACAGGGTATGGTAGTTGGTCCCAGGCGCAGGTTTGTGTCAAGAACTGCAATGCTGCTGGGTTTTTCCAGCTTCCCATGTGATTTGTTTTCTCATGAGCATGGCCTTATTTCTATTACAGCATATTGGATGACTGTCATTCATATTCCATTCACCCTGTTCAATGTAACAGCAACAGGTTTAGGCTACTATATGATACTAGAATTTTCCCTATACCCATCATGAGATTGCTACAACCTAGCCTATGAATGGAAGTTTAGAACTTAGGTGCACACAGGTCGAGATATATTTTTTAGGTGACAGACAGTGACACATGGACAGACAGTCGTGAAGACATCACCAACTAATTATCATGGTCCAAACACACCAAGACAGTCGTGAAGAGGGCACAACAACAACTTTTCCACCTCAGGAGAGTGAAAAGATTTGGCATGGGTCCCCAGATCCTCAAAAAGTTCTACAGCTGCACCATCGAGAGCATCCTGACCGGTTGCATCACCGCCTGGTATGGCAACTGCTTGGCATCTGACCGTAATGCACTACAGAGGGTTGTGAACATCACTGGGGTCAAGCTTCCTGCCATCCTGGACCTATATAAAGAAAGCCCAACAAAAAATCAGATACTCCAGTCACCCAAGTCATAGACTGTTTTCTCTGCTCCCGCACGTCAAGCGGTACCGGAGCGCCAAGTCTAGAACCAAAAGGCTCCTTAACAGCTTCTACCCCCAAGCCATAAGACTGCTGAACAATTAATTAAATGGCCACCTGGACTATTTACATTGACCCCTCCATTTTGTTTTGTCCACTGCTGCTACTCGCTGTTTATTATCTATGAAATGTCACTTCACCCCTACCTACATGTACAAACTACCTCGACTAACCTGTACCCCCGCACATTGACTTGGTACCAGTACCCCCTGTATATAGCCTCCACATTGACTTGGTACCAGTACCCCCTGTATATAGCCTCCACATTGACTCGGTACCAGTACCCCCTGTATATAGCCTCCACATTGACTCGGTACCAGTAGCCCCTGTATATAGCCTCCACATTGACTCGGTACCAGTACCCCCTGTATATAGCCTCCACATTGACTCGGTACCAGTACCCCCTGTATACAGCCTCCACATTGACTCGGTACCAGTAGCCCCTGTATACAGCCTCCACATTGACTCGGTACCAGTACCCCCTGTATATAGCCTCCACATTGACTCGGTACCAGTACCCCCTGTATATAGCCTCCACATTGACTCGGTACCAGTACCCCCTGTATACAGCCTCCACATTGACTCTGTACCAGTACCCCCTGTATAGCCTTGTTATTGTTATTTTATTGTGTTATTTTTTACTTCAGTTCATTTGCTCAAATGTTCTTAACTCTTCTTGAACTCTACTGTTAGTTAAAGGGCTTGTAAGTAAACATTTCACTGTAAGGCGCATGTGACAAATAAAGTTAGATTTTATTTGACAAATTCAGGCATGTTTATCCCGTTTTTTTCTGTTTAAGAAACCTTTGTCAACAGAATCGGCAGAATGAATACACCACAGTTCACTTTCATAACAGCCACGTTGTATTCCTTCTCTCCTCCTCTCACCTTTTCCCTTCGCTTCTGGACTTCAATGCACAACACATCAACATTGTTGTCACCATATTAGCTAAAGTAACATCATAGTCAACAGAGCTAATAGAACTAACTCGTTAGTAAACCTGCTACAATCATGCAGTAACGTTACAGTGTACAGTCAGTAAGCAGTTTAGCATTTACATTGGTGGACCCCGGTGGCAATAAATTAGTAAAACCAAAAGCTTACCTTGACTTGGAAGAGTTCCAGTGTTGTGTTGGATAGTCATAGCCAGCTAGCTAACATAGCATCCCTCTGTTTGTGTCACGTTCTGACCTATTTCCTTTGTGTTGTATTTATTTAGTAGGGTCAGGGCGTGAGTTGGGTGGGCAGTCTATGTTTGTTTTTCTATGTTGTGGGGCAGTTCTATGTTTTCGGCCTAGTATGGTTCTCAATCAGAGGCAGGTGTCATTAGTTGTCTCTGATTGAGAATCATACTTAGGTAGCCTGGGTTTCACTGTGTTTGTGGGTGATTGTTCCTGTCTTTGTGTAGTATTCACCAGATAGGCTGTATTAGGTTTTGAGTTCTCACGTTTCTTGTTTTTTCGTTAGTTTGTTCATGTATAGTTTCGTGAATAATATACAATGAACAACCACCACGCTGCGCTTTGGTCCGCCTCTACTTCACAAGAAGAGAATCGTTACAGAATCACCCACCACAACAGGACCAAGCGGTGTGGTAATGGGCAAAGGAAAAAGCAGCAGCAGGAGCAGCGCGAGGAGGTATGGACATGGGAGGACGAATTAGACGGTAAAGGACCTTGGGCTCAGCCAGGAGAATATCGCCGCCCCAAGGAAGAACGGGAGGCGGCGAAAGCGGAGAGGCGCTGGTATGAGGAGGCAGCGCGGCGTCGTGGATGGAAGCCCGGGAGTCAGCCCCAAAAATTTCTTGGGGGGGGCTAACAGGGAGTATGGCTACGCCAGGTAGGAGACCTGAGCCAACTTCCTGTGGTTACCGGTGGGCTAGAGAGACCGGGCAGGCACCGTGTTATGCTGTGGAGCGCACGGTGTCCCCAGTGCGGGTGCACAGCCCGGTGCGGTACATTCCAGCTCCACGTATCGGCCGGGCTAGAGTGGGCATCGAACCAAGTGCCATGAAGCCGGCTCTACGCATCTGGTCTCCAGTGCGTCTCCTTGGGCCGGCTTACATAGCACCAGCCTTGCGCACGGTGTCCCCGGTTCGCCTGCATAGCCCAGTGCGGGCTATTCCACCTCGCCGCACTGGCAGGGCGACCGGGACCATTCAACCGGGTAAGGTTGGGCAGGCTCGGTGCTCAAGAGCTCCAGTGCGCCTGCACGGCCCGGTCTATCCGTCACCACCTCCACACCCCAGCCCTCCGGTGGCAGCTCCCCGTACCAGGCTGTCTCTCCGGCCCATCCGTCCAGAGCCTTCCTCCTCTCCAGCGCTGCCGGAGTCTCCCGCCTCTCCGGCGCTACCAGAGCCTTCCTCCTCTCCAGCGCTGCCGGAGTCTCCCGTCTGTCCGGCGCCTCTGCCGGAGCCTCCCGCCTGTCCGGCGCCTCTGCCGGAGCCTCCCGCCTGTCCGGCGCCTCTGCCGGAGCCTCCCGCCTGTCCGGCGCCGCTGCCGGAGCCTCCCGCCTGTCCGGCGCCGCTGCCGGAGCTTCCCGTCTGCCCGGCGCCGCTGCCGGAGCTTCCCGTCTGCCCAGCGCCATCGGAGCTTCCCGTCTGCCCAGCGCCATCTGAGCTTCCCGTCTGCCCAGCGCCATCTGAGCTTCCCGTCTGGCCAGCGCCGCCCGTCTGCCCAGCGCCGCCAGTGCCGCCCGTCTGCCCAGCGCCGCCAGTGCCGCCCGTCTGCCCAGCGCCGCCAGTGCCGCCCGTCTGCCCAGCGCCGCCAGTGCCGCCCGTCTGCCCAGCGCCGCCAGTGCCGCCCGTCTGCCCAGTGCCGCCAGTGCCGCCCGTCTGCCCAGCGCCGCCAGTGCCGCCCGTCTGCCAGGGGCCGCCAGTGCCGCCCGTCAGCCAGGGGCCGCCTGTGCCGCCCGTCAGCCAGGTGCCGCCAGTCAGCCAGGGGCCGCCAGTGCCGCCAGTCAGCCAGGGGCCGCCAGTGCCGCCAGTCAGCCAGGGGCCGCCAGTGCCGCCAGTCAGCCAGGGGCCGCTAGAGCCCCTCCGCCCAGAGCAGCTGTCCCTCTGTCCCGAGCAGCTGTCCCTCTGTCCCGAGCAGCTGTCCCTCTGTCCCGAGCAGCTGTCCCTCTGTCCCGAGCAGCTGTCCCTCTGTCCCGAGCAGCTGTCCCTCTGTCCTGAGCAGTTGTCCCTCTGTCCCGAGCAGCTGCTTCACCTCTGTCCCGAGCTGCCCCTCTGTCCCAAGCAGCCCCTCTGTCCAGTGGGGTCATTGAGAGGGGTGGGCATGGTGAGTAAGCCACGGAGGCGGACAATAAGGCGGACTAAGACAATGGCGAAGTGGGGTCCGCGTCCCGCGCCAGAGCCGCCACCGCGGACAGACGCCCACCCAGACCCTCCCCTATAGGTCAAGGTTTTGTGGCCGGAGTCCGCACCTTTGGGGGGGGGGTACTGTCACGTTCTGACCTATTTCCTTTGTGTTGTATTTATTTAGTAGGGTCAGGGCGTGAGTTGGGTGGGCAGTCTATGTTTGTTTTTCTATGTTGTGGGGCAGTTCTATGTTTTCGGCCTAGTATGGTTCTCAATCAGAGGCAGGTGTCATTAGTTGTCTCTGATTGAGAATCATACTTAGGTAGCCTGGGTTTCACTGTGTTTGTGGGTGATTGTTCCTGTCTTTGTGTAGTATTCACCAGATAGGCTGTATTAGGTTTTGAGTTCTCACGTTTCTTGTTTTTTCGTTAGTTTGTTCATGTATAGTGTCGTGAATAATATACAATGAACAACCACCACGCTGCGCTTTGGTCCGCCTCTACTTCACAAGAAGAGAATCGTTACAGTTTGAGCAGGGTGTTTCAGTAGGCTAAACTAGCTAGCTGCAATTGCTAGCTAAGGAAGTGAAAGTGAAAATTAAAGTGGAAAATAAAATATATCTCTCTCTCGCTTCTCCTTCATTTTGGAATAAATTAATTTGTTCAAAACTGTTCAACAATTATCTTTCTCTCTCTTTGAGTCAACTACTCACAACATTTTATGCACTGCAGTTCTAGCTAGCTGTAGCTTATGCTTTGAGTACTGGATTCATTCTCTGATCCTTTCATTGGATGGACAACATATCAGTTCATGCTGCAAGAGCTCTGATAGGTTGGAGGACGTCCTCCGGAAGTTGTCATAATTACTGATTAAGTCTATGGAAGGGCTTGGGATCCATGAGCCTCCTAGGTTTTCTATTGAAGTCAATGTACCCTGAGGAGGATGGAAAATAGTATGTTTTATTCAATTATTTGGTGATGTGATTATATTTAGTATAGTTTCATCCAGAAATTATGTTTTTAATGTTTTACCAATTTATTTTGTTCTGAAAATCACTCAGGAGGATGGTCCTCCCCTTTCTCCTCTGAGGAGCCTCCACTGAACCCAAAGGACATCCAGCCAACTTTACACAATTGTGGGAAACATTGGAGTCAACGTGTGCCAGCATCCATGTGGAACGCTTTGGACACCTTGAAGAGTTCATGCCCCACACGAATTGAGTCTCTTCTGAGGGAAAGGGGGAGGTTCCTAGTCCATATTAGGACGTTTTTTTCCCTCCAAATGTTTGGTATGATCAGTGTATATATAAAAATAAAATATTGCATGACCGAAAGCACAGACCAAAGGAATTCCCAGAGCTAGCCATCCCTGAGACTGTGTATGATAACACCAACTCTTACCTCTAATGGTTATTGTAGATGTTAGCTACAGAGGGAGTTACTGTCAAAGAGCTTTATAAATGCCAAGAGAGCAATGAATGGACCTACGTGACCACAAAGAGGGTCAGCCTACTTCCTGATGGAGAATGCAGGGACGTGTACTGAACCTGTACCCATAATAAAACAAAGTGCACTCTGGTCAAATGCATCTAATGGCTTTAATGAAGTGGCAGCTGCATTCATATAGATGATGTCACCATAGTCTGGGACCAGTACGAACATCGATTGAATGATCTGCTTTGTACTATTAATCAAGAGGCCTGACCTCTTTCTATAGAATACCCTTTTAATACTCAGCATCTTAATGAACTAACTCATCAATATGTTGTTTAAAAAGACTGCTTAACGTCTAGACAGAAACCCAGCCTAAAACCCCAACTCAGCATCTTAATGAACTAACTCATCAATATGTTGTTTAAAAAGACAGCTTAACGTCTAGACAGAAACCCAGCCTAAAACCCCAACTCAGCATCTTAATGAACTAACTCATCAATATGTTGTTTAAAAGACTGCTTAACGTCTAGACAGAAACCCAGCCTAAAACCCCAACTCAGCATCTTAATGAACTAACTCATCAATATGTTGCTTAAAAGACAGCTTAACGTCTAGACAGAAACCCAGCCTAAAACCCCAACTCAGCATCTTAATTAACTAACTCATCAATATGTTGTTTAAAAGACAGCTTAACGTCTAGACAGAAACCCAGCCTAAAACCACAACTCAGCATCTTAATGAACTAACTCATCAATCAGCTGAACTTCAGATACACCATACAAGGTACATAAACTTCAATCATTGGAATCATTTTTGTTCACTCTAGAAAACAACATATACAATGCCTTGCGAAAGTATTCGGCCCCCTTGAACTTTGCAACCTTTTGCCACATTTCAGGCTTCAAACATAAAGATATAAAACTGTATTTTTTTGTGAAGAATCAACAACAAGTGGGACACAATCATGAAGTGGAACAACATTTATTGGATATTTCAAACTTTTTTAACAAATCAAACACTGAAAAATTGGGCGTGCAAAATTATTCAGCCCCTTTCCTTTCAGTGCAGCAAACTCTCTCCAAAAGTTCAGTGAGGATCTCTGAATGATCCAATGTTGACCTAAATGACTAATGATGATAAATACAATCCACCTGTGTGTAATCAAGTCTCCGTATAAATGCACCTGCACTGTGATAGTCTCAGAGGTCCGTTAAAAGCGCAGAGAGCATCATGAAGAACAAGGAACACACCAGGCAGGTCCGAGATACTGTTGTGAAGAAGTTTAAAGCATCCTGTAGCATACTGTAGTTCAGATAGAGTCCGATCACCATACTGTAGTTCAGATAGAGCCCAATCAGCATACTGTACTTCAGATAGAGCCCGATCAGTATACTGTAGTTCAGATAGAGCCCGATCAGCATACTGTAGTTCAGATAGAGCCCGATCAGCATACTGTAGTTCAGATAGAGCCCGATCAGCATACTGTAGTTCAGATAGAGCCCGATCACCATACTGTAGTTCAGATAGAGCCCGATCACCATACTGTAGTTCAGATAGAGCCTGATCACCATACTGTAGTTCAGATAGAGCCTGATCAGCAGACTGTAGTTCAGATAGAGCCTGATCAGCATACTGTAGTTCAGATAGAGCCTGATCAGCATACTGTAGTTCAGATAGAGCCTGATCAGCAGACTGTAGTTCAGATAGAGCCTGATCAGCAGACTGTAGTTCAGATAGAGCCTGATCAGCAGACTGTAGTTCAGATGGAGCCCGATCAGCAGACTGTAGTTCAGATAGAGCCTGATCACCATACTATAGTCCAGATAGAGCCTGATCAGCATACTGTAGTTCAGTTAGAGCCTGATCAGCAGACTGTAGTTCAGATAGAGCCTGATCAGCATACTGTAGTTCAGATAGAGCCTGATCAGCATACTGTAGTTCAGATAGAGCCTGATCAGCAGGGTGGGCAATATAGTACACAACTGTATCGTCTGCAGACAGATGCAGGTAACAGTTTATTTTGGCAAAACGACATTGTTAATGTAAACAATATAGTTGTTTATTAGACATTCTAACATATAACACAATGCCGAGGTACTAAAGAATTTATATGCAACATTTGAACAACAATTCGACCACCCCTTGGGTTATGATGTATATGACATTCTAACAACAATTTGACCACCCTTGGGTTATGATGTATATGACATTCTAACAACAATTTGACCACCCCTGGGTTATGATGTATATGGGGCGGCAGGGTAGCCTAGTGGTTAGAGCGTTGGACTAGTAACCGGAAGGTTGCAAATCCCCGAGCTGACAAGGTACAAATCTGTCGTAAACAGGCAGTTAACCCACTGTTCCTAGGCCGTCATTGAAAATAAGAATTTGTTCTTAACTGACTTGCCTAGTTAAATAAAGGTAAACATTTTTTTATTATATATATATATATATATATATATATATAAAAATGGCATTGTAACAACAATTTGATAACATTGTATTATGTTATGTGACTCTGACATCGTGTTATGTGACTCTGACATTGTATTATGTTATGTGACTCTGACATGGTATTATGTTATGTGACTCTGACTCTGACATTGTGTTATGTGACTCTGACATGGTATTATGTTATGTGACTCTGACTCTGACATTGTGTTATGTGACTCTGACATGGTATTATGTTATGTGACTCTGACATGGTATTATGTTATGTGACACTGACATGGTATTATGTTATGTGACTCTGACATGGTATTATGTTATGTGACACTGACATGGTATTATGTTATGTGACTCTGACTCTGACATTGTGTTATGTGACTCTGACATGGTATTATGTTATGTGACTCTGACATGGTATTATGTTATGTGACTCTGACATGGTATTATGTTATGTGACACTGACATCGTGTTATGTGACTCTGACATGGTATTGTGTTATGTGACTCTGACATGGTATTATGTTATGTGACTCTGACATGGTATTGTGTTATGTGACTCTGACATGGTATTATGTTATGTGACTCTGACATGGTATTATGTTATGTGACACTGACATGGTATTATGTTATGTGACTCTGACATGGTATTGTGTTATGTGACTCTGACTCTGACATTGTATTATGTTATGTGACTCTGACATGGTATTATGTTATGTGACTCTGACATGGTATTGTGTTATGTGACTCTGACATCGTGTTATGTGACTCTGACATTGTATTATGTTATGTGACTCTGACATGGTATTATGTTATGTGACTCTGACATGGTATTATGTTATGTGACTCTGACATCGTGTTATGTGACTCTGACATTGTATTATGTTATGTGACTCTGACATGGTATTATATTATGTGACTCTGACATGGTATTATGTTATGTGACACTGACATGGTATTATGTTATGTGACTCTGACTCTGACATTGTGTTATGTGACTCTGACATTGTGTTATGTGACTCTGACATGGTATTATGTTATGTGACACTGACATGGTATTATGTTATGTGACTCTGACTCTGACATTGTGTTATGTGACACTGACATGGTATTATGTTATGTGACTCTGACTCTGACATTGTGTTATGTGACTCTGACATTGTGTTATGTGACTCTGACATGGTATTATGTTATGTGACTCTGACTCTGACATTGTATTATGTTATGTGACTCTGACATGGTATTATGTTATGTGACACTGACATGGTATTATGTTATGTGACTCTGACATGGTATTATGTTATGTGACACTGACATGGTATTGTGTTATGTGACTCTGACTCTGACATTGTATTATGTTATGTGACTCTGACATGGTATTATGTTATGTGACACTGACATGGTATTATGTTATGTGACTCTGACATGGTATTGTGTTATGTGACTCTGACATCGTGTTATGTGACTCTGACATTGTGTTATGTGACTCTGACATGGTATTGTGTTATGTGACTCTGACATGGTATTATGTTATGTGACTCTGACATGGTATTGTGTTATGTGACTCTGACATGGTATTATGTTATGTGACTCTGACATGGTATTGTGTTATGTGACTCTGACATGGTATTATGTTATGTGACTCTGACATCGTGTTATGTGACTCTGACATGGTATTATGTTATGTGACTCTGACATGGTATTATGTTATGTGACTCTGACATGGTATTATGTTATGTGACTCTGACATGGTATTATGTTATGTGACTCTGACATGGTATTGTGTTATGTGACTCTGACATGGTATTATGTTATGTGACTCTGACATGGTATTGTGTTATGTGACTCTGACATGGTATTATGTTATGTGACTCTGACATGGTATTATGTTATGTGACTCTGACATGGTATTATGTTATGTGACTCTGACATCGTGTTATGTGACTCTGACATTGTATTATGTTATGTGACTCTGACATGGTATTATGTTATGTGACTCTGACATGGTATTATGTTATGTGACTCTGACATGGTATTGTGTTATGTGACTCTGACATCGTGTTATGTGACTCTGACATTGTATTATGTTATGTGACTCTGACATGGTATTATGTTATGTGACTCTGACATGGTATTGTGTTATGTGACTCTGACATGGTATTATGTTATGTGACTCTGACATGGTATTGTGTTATGTGACTCTGACATCGTGTTATGCGACACTGACATTGTGTTATGTGACTCTGACATTGTATTGTGTTATGTGACTCTGACATGGTATTGTGTTATGTGACTCTGACATGGTATTATGTTATGTGACACTGACATGGTATTGTGTTATGTGACTCTGACATGGTATTGTGTTATGTGACTCTGACATCGTGTTATGTGACTCTGACATGGTATTATGTTATGTGACTCTGACATGGTATTATGTTATGTGACTCTGACATGGTATTATGTTATGTGACTCTGACATGGTATTGTGTTATGTGACTCTGACATGGTGTTATGTGACTCTGACATGGTATTATGTTATGTGACTCTGACATGGTATTATGTTATGTGACTCTGACATGGTATTATGTTATGTGACTCTGACATGGTATTGTGTTATGTGACTCTGACATGGTATTATGTTATGTGACTCTGACATGGTATTGTGTTATGTGACTCTGACATGGTATTATGTTATGTGACTCTGACATGGTATTGTGTTATGTGACTCTGACATGGTATTGTGTTATGTGACTCTGACATGGTATTATGTTATGTGACTCTGACATGGTATTGTGTTATGTGACTCTGACATCGTGTTATGCGACACTGACATTGTGTTATGTGACTCTGACATTGTATTGTGTTATGTGACTCTGACATGGTATTGTGTTATGTGACTCTGACATGGTATTGTGTTATGTGACTCTGACATCGTGTTATGTGACTCTGACATGGTATTATGTTATGTGACTCTGACATGGTATTATGTTATGTGACTCTGACATGGTATTATGTTATGTGACTCTGACATGGTATTGTGTTATGTGACTCTGACATGGTATTATGTTATGTGACTCTGACATGGTATTGTGTTATGTGACTCTGACATGGTATTATGTTATGTGACTCTGACATGGTATTGTGTTATGTGACTCTGACATGGTATTGTGTTATGTGACTCTGACATGGTATTGTGTTATGTGACTCTGACATGGTATTGTGTTATGTGACTCTGACATGGTATTATGTTATGTGACTCTGACATGGTATTGTGTTATGTGACTCTGACATGGTATTATGTTATGTGACTCTGACATGGTATTGTGTTATGTGACTCTGACATCGTGTTATGTGACTCTGACATGGTATTATGTTATGTGACTCTGACATGGTATTATGTTATGTGACTCTGACATGGTATTGTGTTATGTGACTCTGACATGGTATTGTGTTATGTGACTCTGACATGGTATTATGTTATGTGACTCTGACATTGTGTTATGTTATGTGACTCTGACATGGTATTGTGTTATGTGACTCTGACATGGTATTGTGTTATGTGACTCTGACATGGTATTATGTTATGTGACTCTGACATTGTGTTATGTGACTCTGACATGGTATTGTGTTATGTGACTCTGACATGGTATTGTGTTATGTGACTCTGACATGGTATTATGTTATGTGACTCTGACATGGTATTATGTTATGTGACTCTGACATGGTATTATGTTATGTGACTCTGACATGGTATTATGTTATGTGACTCTGACATGGTATTATGTTATGTGACTCTGACATGGTATTGTGTTATGTGACTCTGACATGGTATTATGTTATGTGACTCTGACATGGTATTGTGTTATGTGACTCTGACATGGTATTATGTTATGTGACTCTGACATGGTATTGTGTTATGTGACTCTGACATGGTATTGTGTTATGTGACTCTGACATGGTATTGTGTTATGTGACTCTGACATGGTATTATGTTATGTGACTCTGACATGGTATTGTGTTATGTGACTCTGACATGGTATTATGTTATGTGACTCTGACATGGTATTGTGTTATGTGACTCTGACATCGTGTTATGTGACTCTGACATGGTATTATGTTATGTGACTCTGACATGGTATTATGTTATGTGACTCTGACATGGTATTGTGTTATGTGACTCTGACATGGTATTGTGTTATGTGACTCTGACATGGTATTATGTTATGTGACTCTGACATTGTGTTATGTTATGTGACTCTGACATGGTATTGTGTTATGTGACTCTGACATGGTATTGTGTTATGTGACTCTGACATGGTATTGTGTTATGTGACTCTGACATGGTATTGTGTTATGTGACTCTGACATGGTATTGTGTTATGTGACTCTGACATGGTATTATGTTATGTGACAGGTGCATAAGTTTACAGTACCAGTCAAACGTTGGACACACCTGCTCATTCAAGGGTTTTTCTTTATTTTTTACTATTTTCTACATTATAGCATAATAGATGAAGACATCAAAACTATGAAATAGCAGTGAAGTCCTATTACCAGTCAGATAGGAATTAGCAGCGAAGTCCTATTACCAGTCAGGTAGGAAGTAGCAGTGAAGTCCTATTACCAGTCAGGTAGGAAGTAGCAGTGAAGTCCTATTACCAGTCAGCACTGCCAAGTGGCTGGGATGTCCTCCACTGAGTCCACCATCCTCTCCACCATAAACACATTCTGTTGTCTGCACACCTCTGACCACAGATCAAATCAAATCAAATTAAATGTTATTGGTCTCATACACACATTTCTCTGATGTTATCGCAGGTGTAGCGAAACAGTACAGTAATATCTAACAAAACAACACATGCAAATCCCCACAATTTCTTTGAAGAAATGGATGAAAAAATATTGAGAAATAGTAGACCGAGCAATGTCAGAGTCCGGAATATAATTATAGAGTTGGTTTACAATGTATATGATGGTGTGTCTAGACATTATGGACCGTATTTTAATAGGAAAGGTGTGAATAGCAGTAGTTATATAGGATGAGCCTTGACTAGAATACAGGGTGGAGTAATGGGTGGTAGACGGCTAGTAACAGTGACTAAGTTCAGGACAGGGTACTGGGCGGAGGCCGGGCTAGTGGTGACAATTTAACAGTCTGATGACCTGGAGATAGACCACATATTAACCACACAATAAGTATTGTTGTGGCAGCATCATGTTATGGGTATCCTTGTCACTGGCAGGGATTGGGGTTTGTCAGGATCAAAATAAATATGAAAGGAGCAAAGCCCAGGTAAAAAGTTAGAGGGGAAACCCACCTCAGTCTTCTGAAAACTTGTTTCCATCACATCTGTCTTGAGTTTTTTTATACGGTATGACTTGACTCAAATAAACACTTTGGATGAAAACGTGGTTAATCAATCTGTATACAGCCTAATTATTTCCCCATCAGGAAGCTCCGGTAAACAGTGGTTGTAGTGCACTGCTGCCACCACCAGGCCTGGAGTCCATTTTGACTTTGTTGATAGCTAGCTGCTGTGCGGACAAAGACGTAGCAGCTAGCTAACTGGCTAGCAATCAACCTATTGTGTGTATTGAACATTCATGTTGGACTTGCATTTGTAAGGCTTCTCACCTGTGTGCAGTTTCATGTGTTCTTTCAGCTTTCCTGAATGGTTAAATCTCTTTCCACAGTGGGAGCAGTGGTAGGGCTTCTCCCCGGTGTGTATTCGCTCATGAGCTTTCAGGTTTCCTAACTGGGTAAAACTCTTTCCACACTGGGAGCAGCAGTAAGGCTTCTCTCCTGTGTGTATTCGCTCATGAACTTTCAGGCATCGTAAATGCATAAAATGCTTTGCGCACTGGGAGCAGTGGTAAGGCTTCTCCCCTGTGTGGATTCTCTCATGACTTTTAAGTGACTGTGATGAGTAATATATCTTCCCACAGTCTAAGCATTTGTAAGGTTTCTCACCTGTGTGTACTCGCTCATGAGCTTTCAGGTTTCCTAACTGGGTAAAACTCTTTCCACACTGGGAGCAGCAGTAAGGCTTCTCCCCTGTGTGTATTCGCTCATGAGCTTTCAAGCTTCCTAAATGGGTAAAACGCTTTGCACACTGGGTGCAATGGTATGGCTTCTCCCCTGTGTGTATTCGCTCGTGACCTTTAAGTGTTCGTAACAATTTGAAACTCTTTCCACACTGGGAGCAATGGTGTGGCTTCGCTCCTGTGTGTGTCCGCTTATGTCTTTTCAGGCTTCCTAACTTGGTAAAACTCTTTCCAATCTGGGAGCAGAGGTGTCGTCTTGCTGGTTTGGACGTCTCTGGTTCCTCCAAGTTTGGTTTTCCTCCTGCCAAAGACAGTGTTAATTATTGTGTGGAAGTCCAAAACCTTCGGTTTCTTTTTACTACATGAATATTGAAAAATATAAACATGAATATTGAAAACAAATGTTTGTATTATTTTTAAATAGTTGAACATAATATACTTTAAGGGAATATTAGTTCCAGGATCTCTGCTAGTGTTAAAGTTATGGGCCATTTTATACAGAGAAATTAGCGAAGGACATGTAATTTAAGGTTACCTAAAATAACCCCAGTTCTATGATATTATAAGCCTCGTTAGGGGCGGAGTCTAGGGAGATCCAGTCAAACAACGTCAATCGAGCAAAGGCCAATAGCAGACCACGCCACTTCCATATAAGGGACATAGCCGCTCCCGTCTTCCATGTGTGAAAGGTAACCTGGTGAATATCATAGAATCTATTTTAAGTTCTATTTCAATGACTCGTTAGTCTTTCACTTTCGGGATAGAGTCAACTACCATAGAGCTCATATACTCTCCAATGTCAAGTCTAGACAGGATCATCCCTCAGAGGTCCCCACTCTACTCACCGTATGTGTAGTGATGTCCAGTCAGTAGAACCTCATGAAGGTTCATCACCACAACATGCATCATTACAGATCTCTTGAACAGAGATGCCTTTAAACAATGTATATGTTGTAGCCAGACCTCTGGTGGATTGAGCCATCAAGCCCTCTGGAGGTGTCAGATCCTTGCTACTATAGAACCTCATGAAGGTATATCACCACAACATGCATCATTACAGATCTCTTGAACAGAGATGCCTTTAAACAATGTATATGTTGTAGCCAGACCTCTGGTGGATTGAGCCATCAAGCCCTCTGGAGGTGTCAGATCCTTGCTACTATAGAACCTCATGAAGGTATATCACCACAACATGCATCATTACAGATCTCTTGAACAGAGATGCCTTTAAACAATGTATATGTTGTAGCCAGACCTCTGGTGGATTGAACCATCAAGCCCTCTGGAGGTGTCAGATCCTTGCTGCTATAGAACCTCATGAAGGTTCATCACCACAACATGCATCATTACAGATCTCTTGAACAGAGATGCCTTTAAACAATGTATATGTTGTAGCCAGACCTCTGGTGGATTGAGCCATCAAGCCCTCTGGAGGTGTCAGATCCTTGCTACTATAGAACCTCATGAAGGTTCATCACCACAACATGCATCATTACAGATCTCTTGAACAGAGATGCCTTTAAACAATGTATATGTTGTAGCCAGACCTCTGGTGGATTGAGCCATCAAGCCCTCTGGAGGTGTCAGATCCTTGCTACTATAGAACCTCATGAAGGTTCATCACCACAACATGCATCATTACAGATCTCTTGAACAGAGATGCCTTTAAACAATGTATATGTTGTAGCCAGACCTCTGGTGGATTGAGCCATCAAGCCCTCTGGAGGTGTCAGATCCTTGCTGCTATAGAACCTCATGAAGGTTCATCACCACAACATGCATCATTACAGATCTCTTGAACAGAGATGCCTTTAAACAATGTATATGTTGTTGTTACGGTGCGTGAATGAGGACCCAAAAGCAAATTAACGTAAACAGAGCTTCTTTAATAACAAAACATACGTAGGCTCAGATGGACCGGCAGATTCCGACAGGACAGGACAAGGTTGCAGCAAACATGACGATAGTCTGGTTCAGGCATGAATAACACAAACAAGAATCCGACAAAGACAGAAACAAAAACAGAGAGAGATATAGAGGACTAATCAGAGGGAAAAAGGGAACAGGTGGGAAAAGGGGTGACGAGGTAGTTAGGAGGAGACAAGGAACAGCTGGGGGAAAGAGGGGGAGAAAAGGTAACCTAATTACGACCAGCAGAGGGAGACAGGGTGAAGGGAAAGGACAGAAACAAGACACAACATGACAATACATGACAGTACCCCCCCACTCACCGAGCGCCTCCTGGCGCACTCGAGGAGGAAACCTGGCGGCAACGGAGGAAATCATCGATCAGCGCACGGTCCAGCACGTCCCGAGAGGGAACCCAACTCCTCTCCTCAGGACCGTACCCCTCCCAATCTACTAGGTACTGATGACCACGGCCCCGAGGACGCATGTCCAAAATCCTACGGACCCTGTAGATGGGTGCGCCCTCGACAAGGATGGGGGGGGGGGGGGGAAGACGAGCGGGGGCGCGAAGAACGGGCTTGACACAGGAGACATGGAAGACCGGGTGGACGCGACGAAGATATCGCGGAAGAAGAAGTCGAACTGCGACAGGATTAATGATCTGGGAAATACGGACCAATGAACCGCGGGGTCAACTTGCGAGAAGCGGTCTTAAGGGGAAGGTTCTGAGTGGAGAGCCAAACTCTCTGACCGCGACAATATCTAGGACTCTTAGTTCTACGCTTATTAGCAGCCCTCACAGTCTGCGCCCTATAACAGCAAAGTGCAGACCTGACCCTCTTCCAGGTGCGCTCGCAACGTTGGACAAAAGCCTGAGCGGAGGGGACGCTGGACTCGGCGAACTGAGATGAGAACAGCGGAGGCTGGTACCCGAGGCTACTCTGAAAAGGAGATAGCCCGGTCGCAGACGAAGGAAGCGAGTTGTGGGCGTATTCTGCCCAGGGGAGCTGTTCTGACCAAGACGCAGGGTTGCGAAAAGAAAGACTGCGTAAGATGCGACCAATAGTCTGATTGGCCCGTTCTGCTTGACCGTTAGACTGGGGGTGAAAGCCGGAAGAGAGACTGACGGAAGCCCCAATCAAACGGCAAAACTCCCTCCAAAATTGAGACGTGAATTGCGGACCTCTGTCCGAAACGACGTCTGACGGAAGGCCATGAATTCTGAAAACATTCTCGATGATGATTTGTGCCGTCTCTTTAGCAGAAGGAAGCTTAGCAAGGGGAATAAAATGAGCCGCCTTAGAGAACCTGTCGACAACCGTAAGAATAACAGTCTTCCCGCTGACGAAGGCAGTCCGGTGACAAAATCTAAGGCGATGTGAGACCACGGTCGAGAGGGAATGGGAAGCGGCCTGAGACGGCCGGCAGGAGGGGAGTTACCGGACTTAGTCTGCGCGCAGACCGAACAAGCAGCCACGAAGCGACGCGTGTCATGCTCCCGGGTGGGCCACCAAAAACGCTGGCGAATGGAAGCAAGCGTACCCCGAACGCCAGGGTGGCCGGCTAACTTGGCAGAGTGAGCCCACTGAAGAACGGCCAGACGAGTAGGAACGGGAACGAAAAGAAGGTTCCTGGGACAAGCGCGCGGCGACGGAGTTTGAGTGAGTGCTTGCTTTACCTGCCTCTCAATTCCCCAGACAGTCAACCCGACAACACGCCCCTCAGGGAGAATCCCCTCGGGGTCAGTGGAGGCTACTGAAGAACTGAAGAGACGAGATAAAGCATCAGGCTTGGTGTTCTTAGAGCCCGGACGATAAGAAATCACGAACTCGAAACGAGCGAAAAACAGCGCCCAGCGCGCCTGACGCGCATTAAGTCGTTTGGCAGAACGGATGTACTCAAGGTTCCTATGGTCAGTCCAAACGACAAAAGGAACGGTCGCCCCCTCCAACCACTGTCGCCATTCGCCTAGGGCTAAGCGGATGGCGAGCAGTTCGCGGTTTCCCACATCATAGTTACGTTCCGACGGCGACAGGCGATGAGAAAAATACGCGCAAGGGTGGACCTTGTCGTCAGAGAGGGAGCGCTGAGAAAGAATGGCTCCCACGCCCACCTCTGACGCGTCAACCTCGACCACGAACTGTCTAGAGACAGAGTCAGGTGTAACAAGGATAGGAGCGGATGTAAAACGATTCTTGAGGAGATCAAAAGCTCCCTGGGCGGAAACGGACCACTTAAAGCATGTCTTGACAGAAGTAAGGGCTGTGAGAGGAGCTGCCACCTGACCGAAATTACGGATGAAACGACGATAGAAGTTCGCAAAGCCGAGAAAGCGCTGCAGCTCGACGCGTGACTTAGGGACGGGCCAATCAATGACAGCCTGGACCTTAGCGGGATCCATCTTAATGCCTTCAGCGGAAATAACAGAACCGAGAAATGTGACGGAGGAGGCATGAAAAGTGCACTTCTCAGCCTTCACAAAAAGACAATTCTCTAAAAGGCGCTGGAGGACACGTCGAACGTGCTGAACATGAATCTGGAGTGACGGTGAAAAAATCAGGATATCGTCAAGGTAAACGAAAACAAAGATGTTCAGCATGTCTCTCAGGACATCATTGACTAATGCCTGAAAGACAGCTGGAGCGTTAGCGAGGCCGAAAGGAAGAACCCGGTATTCAAAGTGCCCTGACGGAGTGTTAAACGCCGTCTTCCACTCGTCCCCCTCCCTGATGCGCACGAGATGGTAAGCGTTACGAAGGTCCAACTTAGTGAAAAACCTGGCTCCCTGCAGGATCTCGAAGGCTGAAGACATAAGAGGAAGCGGATAACGATTCTTCACTGTTATGTCATTCAGCCCTCGATAATCTATGCAGGGGCGCAGGGACCCGTCCTTCTTCTTAACAAAAAAAAAACCCGCTCCGGCGGGAGAGGAGGAGGGGACTATGGTACCGGCGGCAAGAGCTACAGACAAATAATCTTCGAGAGCCTTACGTTCGGGAGCCGACAGAGAGTATAGTCTACCCCGGGGGGGAGTGGTTCCCGGAAGGAGATCAATACTACAATCATACGACCGGTGTGGAGGAAGAGAGGTGGCCCTGGACCGACTGAACACCGTGCGCAGATCGTGATATTCCTCCGGCACCCCTGTCAAATCACCAGGCTCCTCCTGTGAAGAAGAGACAGAGGAAACAGGAGGGATAGCAGACATTAAACATTTCACATGACAAGAGACGTTCCAGGAGAGGATAGAATTACTAGACCAATTAATAGAAGGATTATGACAAACTAGCCAGGGATGGCCCAAAACAACAGGTGTAAAAGGTGAACGAAAAATTAAAAAATAAATGGTTTCGCTATGATTACCAGAAACAGTGAGGGTTAAAGGTAGCGTCTCACACTGAATCCTGGGGAGAGGACTACCATCCAGGGCGAACAAGGCCGTGGACTCCCTTAACTGTCTGAGAGGAATGTCATGTTCCCGAGCCCAGGTCTCGTCCATAAAACAGCCCTCCGCCCCAGAGTCTATTAAGGCACTGCAGGAAGCTGACGAACCGGTCCAGCGTAGATGGACCGACAAGGTAGTGCAGGATCTTGAAGGAGAGACAGGAGTAGTAGCGCTCACCAGTAGCCCTCCGCTTACTGATGAGCTCTGGCTTTTACTGGACATGAAGTGACAAAATGACCAGCAGAACCGCAATAGAGACAGAGGCGGTTGGTGATTCTCCGTTCCCTCTCCTTAGTCGAGATGCGGATACCTCCCAGCTGCATAGGCTCAGCACCCGAGCCGGCAGAGGAAGATGGTAGTGATGCGGAGAGGGGGGCAACGGAGAACGCGAGCTCCTTTCCACGAGCTCGGTGACGAAGATCAACCCGTCGCTCAATGCGAATAGCGAGTTCAATCAAGGAATCCATGCTGGAAGGAACCTCCCGGGAGAGAATCTCATCCTTTACCTCTGCGCGGAGACCCTCCAGAAAACGAGCGAGCAAAGCCGGCTCGTTCCAGCCACTGGAGGCAGCAAGAGTGCGAAACTCAATAGAGTAGTCTGTTATGGATCGATTACCTTGACATAGGGAAGACAGGACCCTGGAAGCCTCCTCCCCAAAAACAGATCGATCAAAAACCTGTATCATCTCCTCCTTAAAGTCCTGATACTGGTTAGTACACTCAGCCCTTGCCTCCCAGATTGCCGTGCCCCACTCACGAGCCCGTCCAATAAGGAGAGATATGACGTAGGCGACACGAGCAGTGCTCCTGGAGTAAGTGTTGGGCTGGAGAGAAAATACAATATCACACTGGGTGAGGAACGAGCGGCATTCAGTGGGCTCCCCAGAGTAACACGGCGGGTTATTGATTCTGGGCTCCGGAGATTCGAAAGCCCTGGAAGTGGCCGGTGGATCGAGGCGGAGATGGTGAACCTGTTCTGTGAGGTTGGAGACTTGGGTGGCCAGGGTCTCAACGGCATGTCGAGCAGCAGACAATTCCTGCTCGTGTCTGCCTAGCATCGCTCCCTGGATCTCGACGGCTGAGTGGAGAGGATCCGAAGTCGCTGGGTCCATTCTTGGTCGGATTCTTCTGTTACGGTGCGTGAATGAGGACCCAAAAGCAAATTAACGTAAACAGAGCTTCTTTAATAACAAAACATACGTAGGCTCAGATGGACCGGCAGATTCCGACAGGACAGGACAAGGTTGCAGCAAACATGACGATAGTCTGGTTCAGGCATGAATAACACAAACAAGAATCCGACAAAGACAGAAACAAAAACAGAGAGAGATATAGAGGACTAATCAGAGGGAAAAAGGGAACAGGTGGGAAAAGGGGTGACGAGGTAGTTAGGAGGAGACAAGGAACAGCTGGGGGAAAGAGGGGGAGAAAAGGTAACCTAATAACGACCAGCAGAGGGAGACAGGGTGAAGGGAAAGGACAGAAACAAGACACAACATGACAATACATGACAGTTGTAGCCAGACCTCTGGTGGATTGAGCCATCAAGCCCTCTGGAGGTGTCAGATCCTTGCTACTATAGAACCTCATGAAGGTTCATCACCACAACATGCATCATTACAGATCTCTTGAACAGAGATGCCTTTAAACAATGTATATGTTGTAGCCAGACCTCTGGTGGATTGAGCCATCAAGCCCTCTGGAGGTGTCAGATCCTTGCTGCTATAGAACCTCATGAAGGTATATCACCACAACATGCATCATTACAGATCTCTTGAACAGAGATGCCTTTAAACAATGTATATGTTGTAGCCATACCTCTGGTGGATTGAGCCATCAAGCCCTCCGGAGGTGTCAGATCCTTGCTGCTATAGAACCTCATGAAGGTATTTTTTTATTTGTATTTATTTAACCCTTTGTGTTGAGAAGTAGAGGATCACTAGTTTGAGTCCAGTATGGGAACAGGAACAACGGAGGAAACTAAACTGTTAGCAGCACACTGTCGTCAGTTACACATGACATCAATAAAGTTAGTCATTTCAAAATTAAGACATTAAGGTCTATATGTTGGAGTCGTCCCCCCCCCCACCCCAAATAATGCTTTTCATTCAATCAAATTTCATAGCTTTTAGAAAAGGCTTACAGAACTTGTTTTAAAATACATATACCTTGATGAAGACAGCTTGGCTGTCAAAACATTGGATATAAAAGTTTTGCATCTGAGCTCCTAGAATGTAATCTGAGCTCCTAGAATGTGATCTGAGCTCCTAGAATGAGATTTGAGCTCCTGGAATGTGATCTGAGCTCCTAGAATGTGATCTGAGCTCCTAGAATGTGATCTGAGCTCCTAGAATGTGATCTGAGCTCCTAGAATGTGATCTGAGCTCCTAGAATGTGATCTGAGCTCCTAGAATGTGCTCTGAGCTCCTAGAATGTGATCTGAGCTCCTAGAATGTGATCTGAGCTCCTAGAATGTGATCTGAGCTCCTAGAATGTGCTCTGAGCTCCTAGAATGTGCTCTGAGCTCCTAGAATGTGATCTGAGCTCCTAGAATGTGATCTGAGCTCCTAGAATGTGATCTGAGCTCCTAGAATGTGCTCTGAGCTCCTAGAATGTGCTCTGAGCTCCTAGAATGTGATCTGAGCTCCTAGAATGTGATCTGAGCTCCTAGAATATGATCTGAGCTCCTAGAATGTGATCTGAGCTCCTAGAATGTGATCTGAGCTCCTAGAATGTGATCTGAGCTCCTAGAATGTGCGGTTCTCCTTTATTTTCAAGTTTTCTACTCAGCACCTCGCCTAAAAAGGTGTGCGTTTCTTTTTCTTCTAGATGAAAATATACATTTGCCATTTTTAATGAGCTCTGTAGAGCAGATGTTAATGAAGCAATACAGACCACATTGAAGTGTCTGGAGTTTAGTTCTAGAGTATTGTAAAGATACTGGGACAGGCAATGTAACTATGTTTTTAGGAAAACATGAACCTTACATTGGATCATCTTGAAACTTTCTCTCTAATGCTAACTTTCATCAAGGTTTTATATGGTCTATTGGTTTCTCTCTTTTCATTGGCAGAATCATTTTTCAGTGTTATGATATTCATAACATCCATATCCACCAGTCTATCTTCCTGTCAACTAACAGAACTCTGGTGGTTGTCCTGGTAACAGATACCAGTCTATCTTCTTGTCAACTAACAGAACTCTGCTGGTTGTCCTGGTCACAGATACCAGTGGGCAGATCTATTTCATTTGTTCAAACTAAACTACAAAACTTACTTTGATGTGTCAAATCTGATCCTTTCATCTCTTCTCCTCCCCTCACAGTTCCACTCAGCCCCGTTGTTTTCCTGCAGTCCACCAGCAGCACAGACAACCTCTTCATACCCAGCAGTAAGGTGCCACCGGGAGAGGCTCGACACAAGGACTCCAGGAGGGAGGAATGGCTAGCGTTGTCCTGGTAACCGTAAAGAGGGGACACAGGCGCATATCATTATGAATGCTGATGTCACTGTTGTCATAAAGTGCTTTACAGAAACCCAGCCCAGACCCAGATAGAGCAAGCTGTATGCTAGACCAGACCAAGCTGTATGCTAGACCAGACCAAGCTGTATGCTAGACCAGATCAAGCTGTACCATCTGGTGATCTGATCTGGAGAGACTCTTCTCTGCCTCGTCAGCATCAGGATGTTGTTGAGGCTCCCCAGAGGATCCAGGATAGTCATGTCTCTCTCCTGTGTGAATGAGAACATCCAACAGATGGTAAACTTATGATCTTCTATTACAATCACAGTCTTACCAGAGGCATTAATATGTCTAAAAAAGGCCTAAAATGGCCACTTTCATCATGATTTTGTAAAATATTGTTTGTGATGCAAATGTAAAAGTCTCGTTCCACAAAATGGGTGGCTTTTGCGTCCCTTTGATATTTTAAGTAGAAAATATGCTCCAATATTGCATTTTTAAAAGACTGTTACATTAGATGTAGACCACATGGAGAATTCAATACATCTCATTTAAAAGTCCCCAAAATATATGAACCAACTGCAGAATGAACATTTAACAATTTATAGAGTACGAAACATATTTAAGTGTAGAACTTCAGTAGAATGCCCCTTAAAAACCCCACATTAGTTCAACAACAGCATAGTTTGTGCCCCTGTTTAAGACAGTACTCACTGGTGTTAATCTGATATTCTGTATCCTCCTCTTTCACTCCCAAAACGTCTTCCTCCTTCACCTTTATTGAGATAGAATCATCTTCCTCTCTAAAAGGTTCTTTCTCTTCTTTCACTGTAACAGCCTCCTCTTCTTTCACTGTAACAGCCTCCTCTTCTTTCACTGTAACAGCCTCCTCTTCTTTCACTATAATAGCCTCCTCTTCCACGACAATGTTCAGTCCCAGAGCTTCTTTCTCCGTCCAGCAGACCTCCTCTTCTTTAGCAGGGGAGGAGTAGTTTAGTGAGCTCATGGTCAGGGATGTTAGCTAGTTAGTTAGCATTAGCGACTAGCCTAGTGCTAGGCTCAGTATCAATCTTAAAAACAAGTTTGCAAATTGAACAAGCAAATTAGGTTAAAGGTCATCAGTTGATAAGTCAACAGAAATGTGTTTAAAACATTGAGATTAGCTAATGTTCACAAACACGGTGTAAAGCGTCAATCTATTCTTTTCATGTTGGCTAGCAAGCTACCGAGGTGGTTGAAAGAGTAGCCGTGTTGTTGTTCCTGAGGAAGCGTCCCGTCCAGTCCATTATACGTCACACAAGAAGCATCTCCTGAAAGACGCAGATCGCCACCTGCTGGTTGGAGTGGGTAACGCAGTTTGGAAACAATAGTTATTACACTTTTTGTGATGGAAAGAACGTCGTAATAATTTAACAATAAACAGATATATTTTCTCTTACGTCTTACAAATAATACTTTCCTGTATACAGACGTAGAAGCTTAATATGAATATGTAGATGATTAATAAATACTTCTATGAATAGGTAGTGTGTTGATATACATTTGCTCTGTTCATTTTCACATTCGTTTTTATCTAGATGTGACGACACTATTCCCTTAAAGCCACGCTCTATACGATACAAATCATCCTGTAAACAACAGAACAAATGCATCACATGCAAATAGCACTTGATTATCTGTAGTGCTTTACACTGGGTAGACAAAACATTAAGAACAGCTGCTCCTTCCATGACTTAGAAAGACTGGGTGAATCCAGGCTAAAGCTACGATCCCTTATTGATGTCACTAGTTAAATCCACTTCAATCCGTGTAGATGAAGGGGGAGAGTCAGGTTAAATAAGGAATTTTAAGGCCCAAGATAATTGAGGCATGGATTGTGCATGTGTACCATTCAGAGGGTGAATGGGGAAGACAAAATGTGTAAGTGTTTTTGAACAGGGTCTGGTAATAGGAGCCAGGTGCACCAGTTTGTGTCAAGAACTGCAACACTACAGTTTTTCAGCTCAAGTTTCCCATGTGTACCAAGAATGGTCCACCACCCTAACAGTGGTGGTCAGTGCTGTTTAAGATGAGGGAGGACCATTTTGTTTTTCATGAGCATGGCCTTATTTCTACTACAGCATGTTGGATGACTGTCATTCAACTGTCATTCATATTCCATTCACCCAGTTCAATGTAACAGCGATAGGATTAGACTACTGTCATTCATATTCCATTCACCCAGTTCAATGTAACAGCGATAGGTTTAGACCACTACATGATACTCACATTTAAATTATTATTTGGTGACGTGATTATCTTTACTATAGTTTTATCTAAAAAAAGGTTTTACTTTTTATATGTTTTACCATTTACATTTTTATGAAAATCACTGAGGAGGATGGTGCTCCCCTTCCTCCTCTCAGGAGCCTTCTCTTCCTCCTCTGAGGAGCCTCCCCTTCCTCCTCTGAGGAGCCTCCCCTTCCTCCTCTCAGGAGCCTCCCCTTCCTCCTCTCAGGAGCCTCCCCTTCCTCCTCTGAGGAGCCTCCCCTTCCTCCTCTCAGGAGCCTCCCCTTCCTCCTCTCAGGAGCATCCCCTTCCTCCTCTCAGGAGCATCCCCTTCCTCCTCTCAGGAGCATCCCCTTCCTCCTCTCAGGAGCATACCCTTCCTCCTCTCAGGGGCCTCCCCTTCCTCCTCTCTGGAGCCTCCCCTTCCTCCTCTGAGGAGCATCCCCTTCCTCTTCTGAGGAGCATCCCCTTCCTCCTCTGAGGAGCATCCCCTTCCTCCTCTGAGGAGCATCCCCTTCCTCCTCTCAGGAGCCTCCCCTTCCTCCTCTCAGGGTCCTCCCCTTCCTCCTCTCTGGAGCCTCCCCTTCCTCCTCTGAGGAGCCTCCACTTCATCCAAAGGACATCCAGCCAACTTGACACAATTGTGGGAAGCATTGGAGAACATGGGCCAGCATCCCTGTGGAACGAATTGAGTTTGTTCTGCGGGAGAAAGGGGAGGGTCCAACTCCATATTAGGAAGGTGTTCCAAATGTTTGGTTTAATCAGTGTATATACAGTTGAAGTCGGGAGTTTACATACACCTTAGCCAAATACATTTAAACTCACTTTTCCACAATTCCTGACATTTAATCCTAGTAAAAATTCCCTGTCTTAGGTCAGTTAGGATCACCATCTTATTTTAAGAATGTGAAATGTCAGAATAATACCAGAGATAATTATTTCTTTCAGCTTTTATTCCTTTCATAACCTTCCTAGTGGGTCAGAAGTTTACATACACTCAATTAGTATTTGGTAGCATTGCCTTTTGGGTAGCCTTCCACAAGCTTTCCACAATAAGTTGGGTGAATTTTGGCCCATTCCTCCTGCCAGAGCTGGTGTAACTGAGTCAAGTTTGTAGGCCTCCTTGCTCGCACACGCTTTTTCAGTTCAGCCCACAAATTTTCTATGGGATTGAGGTCAGGGCTTTGTGAAGGCCACTCCAATATCTTGACTTTGTTGACCTTAAGCCATTTTGCCACAACTTTGGAAGTATGCTTGGGGTCATCGTCCATTTGGAAGACCCATTTGCGACCAAGGTTTAGCTTTAACTTCCTGACTGATGTCTTGAGATGTTGCTTCGATATATCCACATAATTTTCTTTCCTCATGATGCCATCTATTTTGTGAAGTGCACCAGTCCCTCCCGCAGCAAAGCACCCTCACAACATGATGCTGCCACCCTGTGCTTCACGGTTGGAATGGTGTTCTTCGCCTCTTTTTCCTCCAAACATAACGATGGTCATTATGGCCAAACAGTTATATTTTTGTTTCATCAGACCAGATGACATTTCTCCAAAATGTACAATCTTTGTCCTCATGTGCAGTTGCAAACTGTAGTCTGGCTTTTTTACAGTGGTTTTGGAGCAGTGGCTTCTTCCTTGCTGAGCGGCCTTTCAGGTTATGTCGACATAGGACTAGTTTTACTGTTTCCTCCAGCGTCTTCACAAGGTCCTTTGCTGTTGTTCTGGGATTGATTTGCACTTTTTGTACCAAAGTATGTTCATTTCTAGGAGACAGAATGAGTCTCCTACCTGAGCGGTGTGATGGCTGCATGGTCTCATGGTGTTTATACTTGCGTACTATTGTTTGTACAGATGAACGTGGTCCCTTCAGGCGTTTGGAAATTGCTCCCAAGGATGAACCAGACTTGTGGAGGTCTAAATATTTGTTCTGGGGTCTTGCTGATTTCTTTTGATTTTCCCATGATGTCAAGCAAAGAGGCACTGAGTTTGAAGATAGGCCTTGAAATACATCCACACCTCCAATTGACTCAAATGATGTCAATTAGCCTATCAGAAGATTCTAAAGCCACAAAATCATTTTCTGGAATTTTCCAAGCTGTTTAAAGGCACAGTCAATTAAACTTCTGACCCATTAGAATTATGATACAGTGAATGATGTTTATGTTTACGTCTGACTTCAACTGTTGGTAGCCTACTCCCACTGTATCTGTGAGCTGTCGGCAACACGTGCCATGACAACGTTTGCTATATAACGCAACAGGTTTTAAAACCATCTGTAGAATTGAAAATGCGATGGAAACCCATTTAACTTCTGTAGATGGGACTTTAACAGCAAGTTTTTTAATTTTTGCACTACGTCATAACGCAAATACTTTTATCCGCAATAAGTGGAAACATTTCTGGTGGGAAAAAACGTATTTCATTTTATAAAGATTTTAAAATATTCACATGAAAATCTGTGGTAAATTGTACAGAAACTTAGCTACTAAGGTGGATATCGATCCAACACCTGCTGCTTATTCAAACCAGCCCACTGGGCACAGACGTCAGTTCTACATCTAGGTTCTATTTACATTTCTTTGAGTCCTCAACTAAAGTGAATTCAACATGAAATCAACACAAAATGTCACCTGTCATTGGATTTAGGTTGCCAGTTGGGTGAAACATAAAATGTCACCTGTCAGTGGATTTAGGTTGCCAGTTGGGTGAAACATAAAATGTCACCTGTCATTGGATTTAGGTTGCCAGTTGGGTGAAACATAAAATGTCACCTGTCATTGGATTTAGGTTGCCAGTTGGGTGAAAAATAAATATAAATACCTGATGTTCATGGCTTTTTACAAATCCAATCAGTTTTCCACATTAATCAAACATCACATGGAATTATTTTGTTGAAATGTGGAAACAAAGTTTATTCAACCAGTGGGAGGTTTGTAAATGCCCTTCATTGAGACAATGATGAAACAGCAATCTGTAGGAGAGTTGTGGTGGATATTATAAAATAAGGATCTGCTGGAGTCCAAGTCAAACCAAGATTCTTTATTTAATCCGTGGGCGAGTCAGTGTACATTTTCATGTCATTAAATCATCAGACGATGCAAACGTGAAAAAATGGAGCAAATGCATCACATCCAAATATCACTTGATTATCTGTAGTGCTGGAGGAATGACACCCAGATAAACACACATGGAGTTTAAAAAAGGACCATTGGACACATGGAATCTGATTTACTCTGTATTCAAACTGACATAGTCCATATTCAATTAATATTTTCTAACAAAGACATACAAATATATTTTAGAGTATATTTTTTACAATTTAATTTCATTTTATATGGTATAAACAAGTAAACACATTCTCAGTCAACAATAGAAGACAATGGGAGCACTGTGTATGTTCTCTGATGAACTTAAAGGTGATGTGAAATATCAGTTTACATACTAGGAGAAGTTATTTTTCTGTGGATTCTCACATGCCTTTTAAGTGACATTTGTAAGGTGTGTATTCGCTCATGAGCTTTCAGCTTTCCTAACTCCGTAAAACTCTTTCCACACTGAGCGCGATGGTATGGCTTCTCCCCTGTGTGTATTTCGCTCATGATATTTCATGTTTCCTAACTGGTTAAAACTCTTTCCACAATGGGTGCAATGGTATGGCTTCTCCCCTGTGTGAATTCGCTCATGAGATTGTAGGTTTCCTAACAAGCTAAAACTCTTTCCACACTTTGCGCAATGGAAAGGCTTCTCCCCTGTGTGTATTCTCTCATGTCTTTTCAGGTTTCCTAAATGGTTAAAACTCGTTCCACACAAGGCGCAATGGAAAGGCTTTGCTTCGGTGTGTGTCCTCTCATGTCTTTTCAGGCTTCCTAACTTGGTAAACTTAGTTCCACACTGGGAGCAGTGGTAAGGCTTATCCCCTGTGTGTATTTGTTCATGAGATTTCATGTTATCTAACTTGTTAAAACTCTTTCCACACTGTTCGCAATGGTATGGCTTCTCCCCTGTGTGTATTCGCCCATGAGCAATTAGGCTTCCTAAGCGGTTAAAACTCTTTCCACAATGTGAGCAGTGGTAAGGCTTCTCCCCTGTGTGTATTCGGCCATGAGCTTTCAGGCTTCCTAACTGGCTAAAACTCTTTCCACAATGGGAGCAATGGTAAGGCTTCTCCCCTGTGTGTATTCGCTCATGAGCTTTCAGGCTTCCTAACTTGATAAAACTCTTTCCACACTGAGAGCAGAGGTGTCGTCTTGCTGGATTGGACATCTCTGGTTCCTCCAAGTTTGGTTTTCCTCCTGCCAAATACATTGTTTATTTAAAGAGAGACCAGAATGAAATCTCCACATGATAAAACTGCCTTGCTATGAGGTTTAATCCAAATCAGATCCCTCAATAACCTGAGGCCAGTTTTCAAACATTTCATAATTTAAAACAATCTTTGTGTGATTTTAAAACAAATCATGTTGAAGAGCTTCCTGGTAATATTACTCATTCTGTTTTAGTCATAACACAAAACACAGTTATCACACTTAAGACACAGACATAGCCGGATTCCTATCAAGCAGGTGGTTCTAAATATATAACTTTCATAGCTGTACGATACAGAATGTGACCTACACACTTCCTTAAACCTAAAATAAGTAAAGAAGTCATTTTGTGTGGAAGTCAAACACTTGTTTTTTACATTGGAGACAGACACAAAGCACCTCAGTAACATCTCCCTGTTGTCTCAAGGGTTTCACACGCTGTTCACAAATGTTTAACATTTTGAATAATCACTAATGTCATGATATTTTGGGTAAAAATAATGAAATATTTGATGTATATAAAATAAAAATATTAATATTTTTTTACCCCCCTTTTCTCCCCAATTTTTGTCACATATGTATATGTATATACTGTACTCTATATCATCTACTGCATCTTTATGTAATACATGTATCACTAGCCACTTTAACTATGCCACTTTGTTTACATACTCATCTCATATGTATATACTGCACTCAATACCATCTACTGCATCTTGCCTATGCTGCTCTGTACCATCACTCATTCATATATCTTTATGTACATATTCTTTATCCCCTTACACTTGTGTGTATAAGGTAGTAGTTTTGGAATTGTTAGCTAGATTACTTGTTGGTTATTACTGCATTGTCGGAACTAGAAGCACAAGCATTTCGCTACACTCGCATTAACATCTGCTAACCATGTGTAAGTGACAAATACAATTTTTATTTGATTTGACCGGCCAAAACCTCCCCCCAGCCCGGATGACGCTGGGACAATAGTGCGTCGCCTCATGGCTCTCCCGGTCGTGGCGGGCTGCGAGGGTATTGAACCGGAATCGGTAGTAACGCAGTGCGATGCAGTGCCTTGGAACGCTGCGCCACTCGGGAGGCTGCATTTATATTTCTGTTCAGTCAAAAGCTTGGACACACCTACTCATTCAAGGGTTTTTCTTTATTTTTGCTATTTTCCACATTGTAGAATAATAGTGAAGACATCAAAACTATGAAATAACGTATAGAACGCATAGAACACGTATAGAATCATGTAGAAACATTTTTTTTTTTTAAATAAATCCAAATATATTATGTATTTGAGCTTCTTCAATGTAGCCCCCCTTTGCCTTGACAGCTTTGCACTCTTGGCATTCTCTCAACCAGCTTCACCTGAAATGCTTGTTTCAACAGTCTCGAAGGAGTTCCAACATATGCTGAGCCCTTATTGGTTGCTTTCTTTCACTCTGTGGTCCAACTCATCCCAAACCATCTCAATTGGGTTGAGGTCGAGTGATTGTGGAGGCCAGGTCATCTCTGATGCAGCATTCAATCACTCTCCTTGGTCAAATAGCCCGTACACAGCCTGGTGTGTTTTGGGTCATTGTCCTGTTGAAAAACAAATGATAGTCCCACTAAGCCCAAACCAGATGTGATGGCGTCTCGCTGCAGAATGCTGTGGTAGCCAACCTGGTAAAGTGTGCCTTGAATTCTAAATAAATCACTGACAGTGTCACCAGCAAAGCACCCTCACACCTCCTCCTCCATGATTCACGGTGGGAACCACACATGCGGAGATCCTCTAATTCACCTATTCCGCGTCTCACAAAGACACGGGGATTGGAACCAAAAATGTCAAATTTGGATTCATCAGACCAAAAGGACAGATTTCTACCAGTCTAATGTACATTGCTTGTGTTTCTTGGCCCAAGCAAGTCTGTTCTTTATTATTATTGGTGTCCTTTAGTAGTGGTTTCTTTGCAGCAATTCACAAAGTCTCCTCTGAACAGTTGATGTTGAGATGTGTCTGTGAAGCATTTATTTGGGCTGCAATTTCTGAGGCTGGTAACTCTAATGAACTTATCCTCTGCAGCAGAGGTAACTCTGGGTCTTCCTTTCCTGTGGCGGTTCTCATGAGAGCCAGTTTCATCATAGCACTTGATGGTTTTTGCGACTGCACTTGAAGAAACTAAAAGTTCTTAACATTTTCCGGATTGACTGACCTTCGTGTCTTAAAGTAATGATGGACTGTCATTTCTCTTTGCTTATTTGAGCTGTTCTTGCCATAATATGTACTTGGTCTTTTACCACATAGGGCTATCTTCAGTATACCAACTTATATCAACTTTTAACAGGGCATATATGTTAATTGAAATGCATTCCAGGTGACTTCCCCATGAAGCTGGTTGAGAGAATGCCAAGAGTGTGCAAGGCAAAGGGTGGCTACTTTGAATAATTTGTTTAACAATTTTTTGACTACTTTATGATTCCATATGTGATATTTCATAGTTGATGTCTTCACTATTATTCTTCAATGTAGAAAATTGTAAAAATAAAGAAAAACCCTTGAATGACTAGTTGTGTGTCCTAACTGTTGACTGGTACTGTATATGGTCGATTCCATGGGAAAGTCAACCTGAACAAGTGTAACGGAGGTGAGAACGTGCCGTAAACTCACTCCACAGATTGAAACGTCACAGATGGAGCTGTCCAACTGGTACCTTTTAAACTCACTCCACAGCTTGAAACGTCACAGATGGAGCTGTCCAACTGGTACCTTTTCTATAGCTCCATCGGTTCATTGTCAAGGAGAGCGGTCACATGTGTTGAGAAGCAGAGGATCACTAGTTTGAGTCCAGTGTGGGGACAGAGGAGGAAACTAAACTGTAAGCAGCACACTGGCGTCGGTTACATATTAAATCAATAAAGTGAGTCATTTCCAAATGAAACTATGTTCTTTAAGGTCTATATAGTATATATATTAAACCATGTTCTTTAAGGTCTATATAGTATATATATTAAACCATGTTCTTTAAAGTCTATATGTTGGAGTTCAGGCTTTATTTGACCTGATAAAGTAGGAAATTAAATTTGTCCATTACAGAGACGGGGGCCAAGTCTCACAAGAAAAGCTTTTCATTCAGTCATATTTCATGGCTTTTAGAAAAGGCTTACGGAGCTTGTTTTAAAAATATATATATTTGACATTGTAAACAAGTTCTGTATATCAGATGTTAATGAAGCAATACAGACCACATTGAAGTGTATGGAGTTTTGTTTGCCTGTTCTAGAGTCTTGTAAAGATGGGGGGGGGGGGGGGGGGGTTGACTGGGACAGGCAATGTAACATCTGTAATGTTTTAAGGGAAGGTTTTGTAAAACAAGCACCTTACATTGGATCATCTTGAAACTCTCCCTCTAAAGCTACCTTTCATCAAGGTTTTATATGGTCTATTGGTTTCTCTCTAAAGCTACCTTTCATCAAGGTTTTATATGGTCTATTGGTTTCTCTCTAAAGCTAACTTTCATCAAGGTTTTATATGGCCTATTGGTTTCTCTCTTCATTGGCAGAATCCTTTTTCAGTGTTATGATATTCATAACATCCATATCCACGAGTCAATCTTCCTGTCTACTAACATAACTCTGCTGGTTGTCCTGGTAACAGATACCAGTGGGCAGATCTGTTGTATTTGTTCAAACTGAACTACAGCACTTACTTTGATGTGTAAAATCTGATCCTTTCTTCTCTTCTCCTCCTCTAACAGTTACACTCAGCCCCATTGTTTTCCTGCAGTCCACCAGCAGCACAGACAACCTCTTCATACCCAGCAGTAAGGTGCTACCGGGAGAGGCACGACACGGGGACTCCGGGAGGGCGGAAGGGCTTGCGTTGTCCTGGTAACCATAAAGAGGGGACATAGAGATATATGATTATGGATGCTGACGTCACTGTTGTCATGAAGTGCTTTACAGAAACCCAGCCCAGCCCCCGATAGAGCAAGCTGTATGCTAGACCAGACCAAGCTGTATGCTAGACCAGATCAAGCTGTACCATCTGGTGATCTGATCTGGAGAGACTCTTCTCTGCCTCGTCAGCATCAGGATGTTGTTGAGGCTCCCCAGAGGATCCAGGATAGTCATGTCTCTCTCCTGTGTTAATGAGAACATCAAACAGATGGTAAACCTACGACCATCTATTACAATCATAGACATTCATATCTAAAATAGCCTCTAAAATGTGACGTTTAAAAACAATATTTTAAGTAGAAATTACGCACCAATATTGAATTTTAAAAGCCTGTTGGCAGCCTAGTGGTTAGGTTGCAAGATCAACGGGTTGCAAGATCCAATCCCCGAGCTGACAAGGTAAAAAAATCTGTTGTTTTGCCCCTGAACAAGGCAGCTAACCCACTGTTTCTAGGACGTCATTGAAAATAAGAGTTAGTTCTTTTAACTGACTTACCTAGTTAAATAAAGGTCAAATAAAATAAAAGATGAGGAGAACTTTAATGTAGACCACATGGAGAATTCAATACATCTCATTTAAAAGTCCCCAAAATATATGAACCAACTGCAGAATGAACATTTAACAATTTATAGAGTACTGAACAACATATTCAAGTGTAGAACTTCAGTAGAATGCCCCTTAAAAAACCCACATTAGTTCAACAACGGCATAGTCCCTGTTTCTAAGATGGTACTCACTGGTGTTAATCTGATATTCTGTCTCCTCCTCTTTCACTCCCCAAACGTCTTCCTTCTTCACCTTTATTGAGATAGCATCCTCTTCCTCTCTAAAAGGTGCTTTCTCTTTTTTCACTATAACATCTTCTTCTTTCCCAATAACATCCTCTTCTTCTTTCACTATAACAACCTCCTCTTCCTCCTTTTTCATTCTGAAAGATTCTTTCTCCTCTTCTTTACCAGGGGAGGAGTAGTTTAGTGAGCTCATGGTCTGGGATGTTATCTAGCTAGGTAGCATTAGCGACTAGCCTAGTGCTAACCTCAGTCACGTTATATTTAACACCTTTGCAAAATGAATAAGCAAATTAGGTTAAAGTTAACCAGTTGAAACGTCACCTGAAAAGTGTTTAAAACACTGAGATTAGCTAATGTACACAAACATGGTCTAAAGCCTCAATCGTTCAGTTTAACGTTGGCTAGCAAGCTACCGAGGTGATTGAAAGAGTTGTCGTGTTGTTGTTCCTGAAGAAGTGTCCCGTCCAGTCCATTATACGTCACGCATGAAGCATCACCTGAAAGACGCACATCACCCTCTGCTGGCTGGAGTGGGTAACGCAGTTTGGAAACAGTTACTACACTTTTGTATTGGAAAGAACGTTATAATAAATTTAACAATAAACTGATATATTTTATTTTACGTCTTACAAATAATACGTTCCTGTACACAGACGTAGAAGCTTAATATGAATATGTAGATGATGAATAAATACATCTATGAATAGGAAGTGTGTTAATACACATTTTCTCTGTTCATTTTCACATTCGTTTTTTATTAGATGTGACCATACTTTTCCCTTAAAGCCACGCTCTACAAGATACACATCATCCTGTAAACAACAGAGCAAATGTATCACATGCAAATAGCACTAGATTATCTGTAGTGCTTTACACTGGGTAGACAAAACATTAAGAACACCTGCTCCTTCCATGACTTAGACTGACCAGGTGAATCCAGGCTAAAGCTACGATCCCTTATTGATGTCACTAGTTAAATCCACTTCAATCAGTGTAGATGAAGGGGGGGAGACAGGTTAAATAAGGATTTTTACACCCCGAGACAATTGAGGCATGGATTGTGTATGTGTGCCATTCAGAGGGTAAACGGGGAAGACAAAATATGTAAGTGTTTTTGAACGGGGGATGGTAGTAGGTGCCAGGCGCCCCGGTTTGTGTCAAGAACTGCAACGCTGCTGGGTTTTTCAGCTCAACAGTTCCCATGTGTACCAAGAATGGTCCACCACCCTAACAGTGGCGGTCAGTGCCGTTTAAGATGAGGGAGGACCATTTTGTTTATCATGAGCATGGCCTTATTTTTACTACAGCATGTTGGATGACTGTCATTCATATTCCATTCACCCAGTTCAATGTAACAGCGATAGGTTTAGGCTCCTCCATGATTCTCAGATGTTCCCTGTACCCATCATGAGGTAGTTACAACCTAACCAATGAATGAAAGTTTAAAACATACAGTATATCACAAATGTTTTTTTTAACATTTTTGTAAAAAATTAGGGGTGTACTCACTTTTGTTGCCAGCGGTTTAGACATTAATGGCTTTGTGTTGAGTTATTTTGAGGGGACAGCAAATTTACACTGTTATACAAGCTGTACACTCACTACTTTACATTGTAGCAAAGTGTCATTTCTTCAGTGTTGTCACATGAAAAGATATACTCAAATATTTCCAAAAATGTGAGGGGTGTACTCACTTTTGTGATATACTGTATATGCACACAGGTCGAGAGAAAAATGTCCATTCCGCCTTGCATCTAGCTGAAATATAGGGTGTAACCATTAGTCAAACAGTTTCAAACAAGAGATTCTATTGGACAAATTCAGGTATGTTCGTTCCGGTTTTGTTTCGTTTAAGTAACGTTTGTCAATAGAATCGGCGGGAATGAATACACCCCTGATCACGTGTAAACACAGTTCACTTTCATTACAGCCACGTTGTATTCCTTCTCTCCTCCTCTCACCTTTTCCCTTTGCTTCTGGACTTCAATGCATAACACATCAGCTGTATGAGACCAGGCAAAAAAAACTTTCCAAGCCAAACCATATCATGACTGAAACACACAGCTTACATTGTTGTCACCATATTAGCTAAAATAACATCATAGTCAACAGAGCTAATAGAACTAACACGTTAGTAAACCTGCTACAATCATGCAGTAACGTTACAGTGTACAGTCAGTAAGCAGTTTAGCATTTACATTAGTGGACCCCGGTGGCAATAAATTAGTAAAACCAAAAGCTTACCTTGACTTGGAAGAGTTCCAGTGTTGTGTTGGATAGTCATAGCCAGCTAGCTAACATAGCATCCCTCTGTTTGAGCAGGGTGTTTCAGTAGGCTAAACTAGATAGCTGCATTTGCTAGCTAAGTAAGTCAACATGTCAGTTTATGCTGCAAGAGCTCTGATAGGTTGGAGGATGTCCTCCGGAAGTTGTCATAATAACTGTGTAAGTCTATGGAAGCCTTGAGAACCATAAACCACCTAGGTTTTGTATTGAAGTCAATGTACCCAGAGGAGGACGCAAAACAGTCTGTTTTAATCAATTATTTTGTGACGTGATTATATTTAGTATAGTTTTATCTAAAAAGGATAACTTTTGAAATGTAGTACAATTTTTATTTTTCTGAAAATCACTGAGGAGGATGGTGCTCCCCTTCCTCCTCTGAGGAGCCTCCACTGCACCCAAAGGACACCCACAATTGTGGGAAGCATTGGAGTCAACATGGGCAAGCATTCCTGTGGAAAGCTATCGACACCTTGTAGAGTCCATGCCCCAACGAATTGAAGCTGTTCTGAGGGAGAAAAGGGAGGGTCCAACTCCATATTAGGAAGGTGTTCCAAATGTTTGGCATAATCAGTGTATATATCTGCCATTTAGCAGACACTTTTATCCAAAGTGATTTGCAGTCATGTGTGCAAACACTTTACATACGAGTAGTACCAGGAATCAAACCCACTACCCTGGTTTAACAAGCACCATACTCTACCAACTGAGCCACAGGACCACAAGGAAAGACCAAGGAATGATAAACACACACACACACACACACACACAGCCTGAGTTTGAAAAATTTAATCAAAGACCGTAACATTGAAACTGACATACCCCATATTTATCTCAAATCAAATGTTATTTGTCACATCAATACAACAAGTGTAGACCTTACTGTGAAATGCTGAATACAACAAGTGTAGACCTTACTGTGAAATGCTCACTGACAAGCCCTTAACCAAAATTGATACAATTCTAAACCCTCTGCCTGCAAGTTATCGTTATTTTCCTTCAAGTTTCTGAAGAGGAAACAGCCCAGAAATGCCCTTGTCTGAGTGCATTTGTCTACCACTATGTGTAGCTGTTAGCGATGATGCTAATGACAACCATCTTCTGGTTGATAGAAAAGCTTTCCCAAAAACCTTGTCAATTAAATGTTAACTACAAAGTAGTCTATGCCTCCATGGCAGAATGATATCATGTATATATATATATAGAGAGAGAAGGTAATCAGGGAGGTAATGGAGTCCAGGTGAGTCTGATGACGAGCAGGTGTGCGTAACGATGATGACAGGTGTGCACCATAATGAGCAGCCAGACGACCAAGAGGCCGGAGAGAGAGCACACATGACAACACGTTTTCTGTCTATGAAGGAATAAATGATTGGCAGGATATAGAACACAAAACAAGAAAAAGGTCATTTTACCCCATTAATAACCTTTTACTGCAGGGGGGCTAAATCAGGGGCACGTCGAGAGTTTTCTTGGTAGTCTTAAACAAATCTACTGTAAAAACAAAAGTATCCACATCACACACATGGCTATGGGATGTAGAGAAGAAGACAGCAGTACTGGGTCAGATATAGTTTCCATCTATTTATATTTGAGTTGCATCTCAATATGACACTCAGCAAAATAAAGAAACTTCCCCTTTTTCAGGACCCTTTATCTCTTTCAGAGATCATTCGTAAAAAATCTTTGACAAAACAATATTGTTAATGTATATAATAGTTATTTAATAGACATTTGTTATGATGTATATGACATTCTAACAACAATTTGACCACCCCTGGGTTATGATGTATATGACATTCTAACAACAATTTGACCACCCCTGGGTTATGATGTATATGACATTCTAACAACAATTTTAACCACCCTTGGGTTATGATGTATATGACAAGGTACATTGGCTACTTTAGTAATCTTTTTTTATTGACATGTTTATAATCCAAAAGTATGTTTTTAGACAGGAGGGAAATACTGTTTATGTTAAACTGTAGAGAACAAAAACCTTTGGTGAATCAGGGAGAGAGAGAGAGAGAGAGAGAGAGAGAGAGAGAGAGAGAGAGAGATGGGGACAGAGAGAGAGAGAGGCAGAGAGAGATCAGCGAGTCCCCGATTTCTTAAATACTACACATGTCCAGAAGGTTGGTTCTGACAAACGCATTTCAAAGTTTAAATCACATAAATCAAACACTATCACGTGGATTTGTTTTGTTGAAATGACGTGGAAACAAAGTTCAATGACCCCAGGAAAGTAAAACAAAGAAGTCTTCATTGAGACAAGGATGCAGGTGCAGCTGGTTTGCAACGCAGGATGATACTCCCAGGAACAGGAGATTATGATAGAACAGTTTCACAAGGTTAGTCACATACTCAGATATGTGGACACATATAATTAACATTTTACATTACAGAGTCAGTGATACATTTCATTTCATTAAATCATCAGTGGGACAATGCAAATGTCAACATTGGAGCAAATGCATCACATCCAAATATCACTTGATTATCTGACCATTTAAGCACAAGGAATCTGATCTACTCTTTTTTCAAACTGACATACTCCATATTCAATTCATGTTTTCTCCCGTGTGGACTCTCACATGTCTTTTAAGTGACTGTGATGAGTAATATGTCTTCCCACAGTCTGAGCATTTGTAAGGCTTCTCCCCTGTGTGTATTCGCTCATGAGCCATCAGGCTTCCTAACTCGCTAAATCTCTTTCCACACTGGGAGCAGCGGTAAGGCTTCTCCCCTGTGTGTATTCTCTCATGTTTTTTCTGATTACTTAAGTGGGTAAAACGCTTTCCACACTTGGAGCAGTGGTACGGCTTTTCTCCTGTATGCATTCTCTCGTGTATTTTCAGGCTCCATAATGTTGTAAAACTCTTTCCACACTGGGAGCAATGGTACGGCTTTTCTCCTGTATGTATTCTCTCGTGAATTTTCAGTGTCCCTATTGTTGTAAAACTCTTTCCACACCGGGAGCAATGGTAAGGCTTCTCACCTTTGTGTAATCTCTCAGGTCGTTTCAGGTCCCTTAACTGGTTACAACCTGTTCCAAACTGGGAACAGTGGTAAGGCTTCTCCCATGTGTGTATTCTCCCATGTTGCTTCAGGTGTCCTTTCTGGTTAAAACTCTTTCCACACTGAGAGCAGTGGTAAGGCTTCTCCCCTGTGTGTATTCTCTCGTGTGTTTTCAGGTTACATAACAGGGTAAAACTCTTTCCACACTGGGAGCAGAGGTAAGGCTTCTCCCCTGTGTGTATTCTCTCATGTTGTTTCAGGTCCCTTAACCCGTTACAACCCGTTCCACACTGAGAGCAGTGGTAAGGCTTCTCCCCCGTGTGTATTTTCTCATGTTGGTTCAGGTGTCCTTTCTGGTTAAAACCCTTTCCACACTGGGAGCACTGGTGTCGTCTTGCTGGTTTGGACATATCTGGCTCTGGTTCCTCCGAGTCTGGTCTCTCTCCTGCCAAAAACAGATTGTTTATTTAAATAGACCTGAATGAAACCTCCACATGATAAAACAGCCTTGCAACGAGGGAAAATCCTAATCAGATCCCTCAATAACCTATAGCCAGTATTAACAATCTTGTTGTGATTTTAAAACAAATTATGTTGTAGAGCTTCCTGGTAATTACTGATAATATGTTTACATTACTTATTTTATTAATTCTGTTTTTACAAGTCAGAACACAAAAAAAAAACAGTTCTAGGACACTGAAGACACAGACGTCGCTGGATTCCTATCGAGCAGGTGGTTCTGAATAAAAAACCTTCAGAGTTGTATGAATAGTTGTATGTACAGAATGCGACCTACACACTTCCTTGAACCTAAATAAGTAAATTAGTAATTTTATGTGAAAATCAAAAACATGTATTTACGTCGAAGGGATTCGACACGCTATTTAAATGGCCCAATTAATTTAGACGTTAACACATTTTCAACACTTTGACTGTCACTGAAGTCATGACATTTTGGGTAAAGTAAAAAAATAAGGTGAAATATTTTGGGGAAATGTCCTAAAACTGTTAGTAACTATATACAGTACATCTATATATATAGCCATATTATAAAGTCTGAAACGGCTTGGTCAGTCACATGTCATGAATTCACTATGACATCATCATATGTTCCTAAGACTGTTAGTAACTATATATAGCACATCTGATAGTAACTCTATATAGCACATCTGATAGTAACTCTATATAGCACATCTGATAGTAACTCTATATAGCATATCTGATAGTAACTCTATATAGCACATCTGATAGTAACTATATATAGCACATCTGATAGTAACTCTATATAGCACATCTGATAGTAACTCTATATAGCACATCTGATAGTAACTCTATATAGCACATCTGATAGTAACTATATATAGCACATCTGATAGTAACTCTATATAGCACATCTGATAGTAACTCTATATAGCACATCTGATAGTAACTATATATAGCACATCTGATAGTAACTCTATATAGCACATCTGATAGTAACTCTATATAGCACATCTGATAGTAACTCTATATAGCACATCTGATAGTAACTCTATATAGCACATCTGATAGTAACTCTATATAGCACATCTGATAGTAACTCTATATAGCACATCTGATAGTAACTCTATATAGCACATCTGATAGTAACTCTATATAGCACATCTGATAGTAACTCTATATAGCACATCTGATAGTAACTCTATATAGCACATCTGATAGTAACTATATATAGCACATCTGATAGTAACTCTATATAGCACATCTGATAGTAACTCTATATAGCACATCTGATAGTAACTCTATATAGCACATCTGATAGTAACTCTATATAGCACATCTGATAGTAACTCTATATAGCACATCTGATAGTAACTCTATATAGCACATCTGATAGTAACTCTATATAGCACATCTGATAGTAACTATATATAGCACATCTGATAGTAACTCTACTGAACAAAATATTCTGGATGTAAAGTAGAGGTCGAACGATTATGATTGTTCAACGCAGGTACTGATTATTGGAGGACCAAAAAAAAGTCAATACCGATTAATTGGCCGATTTATATATATATATATATTTGTAACAATTACAACAATACTGAATGAACACTTTTATTTTAACTTAATATAATAGATCGATAAAATCAATTTAGCCTCAAGTAAATAATGAAACATGTTCAATTTGGTTTAAATAATGCAAAAACACAGTGTTGGAGAATAAAGTAAAAGTGCAATATGTGCCATGTAAAAAAGCTAACGTTTGAGTTCCTTGCTCAGAACATGAGAACATATGAAAGCTGGTGGTTCTTTTTATCATGAGTCTTCAATATTCCCAGTTAAGAAGTTTTAGGTTGTAGTTATTATAGGAATTATGATATTATTTCTCTCTAAACTGTTTGTATTTCATATACTTTTGACTACTGGATGTTCTTATAGGCACTATAATATTGGCAGCCAAATCTCGGGAGTTGATGGGCTTGAAGTCATAAACAACGCTGTGCTTCAAGCATTGAGAAGAGCTGCTGGCAAACGCAGAAAAGTGCTGTTTGAATGAATGCTTATGAGCCTGCTGCTGCCTACCACCACTCAGTCAGACAAAGAAATGGTCTTCACACAGTTCGCAATGAGCCAGACGGCCCTAAAGCGAATGGGCTTTTGTTAAATCATCACCTAGTTGAGAAATAATGAATTGAAGTTGGAACATCTGTAACATTTGTAGACTAGCGGTTAATAAGAATGTTGGGCCAGTAACCGAAAGTTCTCCAGTTCGAATCCCCACGACGGCAAGTAGTAAAAATCCTCCTTTAAGACTCCATAATGTTTCATCATTAGATGCTACAGTCCTCCTTTAAGACTCCATAATGTTTCATCATTAGATGGTACAGTCCTCCTTTAAGACTCCATAATGTTTCATCATTAGATGCTACAGTCCTCCTTTAAGACTCCATAATGTTTCATCATTAGATGCTACAGTCCTCCTTTAAGACTCCATAATGTTTCATCATTAGATGATACAGGCCTCCATTAAGACTCCATAATGTTTCATCATTAGATGTTACAGTCCTCCTTTAAGACTCTATAATGTTTCATCATTAGATGTTACAGTCCTCCTTTAAGACTCCATAATGTTTCATCATTAGATGTTACAGTCCTCCTTTAAGACTCCATAATGTTTCATCATTAGATGTTACAGTCCTCCTTTAAGACTCCATAATGTTTCATCATTAGATGCTACAGTCCTCCTTTAAGACTCCATAATGTTTCATCATTAGATGCTACAGTCCTCCATTAAGACTCCATAATGTTTCATCATTAGATGTTACAGTCCTCCTTTAAGACTCCATAATGTTTCATCATTAGATGTTACAGTCCTCCATTAAGACTCCATAATGTTTCATCATTAGATGTTACAGTCCTCCTTTAAGACTCCATAATGTTTCATCAGTAGACGCTACAGTCCTCCTTTAAGACTCCATAATGTTTCATCATTAGATGTTACAGTCCTCCATTAAGACTCCATAATGTTTCATCATTAGATGTTACAGTCCTCCTTTAAGACTCCATAATGTTTCATCATTAGATGTTACAGTCCTCCTTTAAGACTCCATAATGTTTCATCATTAGATGCTACAGTCCTCCTTTAAGACTCCATAATGTTTCATCATTAGATGCTACAGTCCTCCATTAAGACTCCATAATGTTTCATCATTAGATGTTACAGTCCTCCTTTAAGACTCCATAATGTTTCATCATTAGATGTTACAGTCCTCCATTAAGACTCCATAATGTTTCATCATTAGATGTTACAGTCCTCCTTTAAGACTCCATAATGTTTCATCAGTAGACGCTACAGTCCTCCTTTAAGACTCCATAATGTTTCATCATTAGATGTTACAGTCCTCCATTAAGACTCCATAATGTTTCATCATTAGATGTTACAGTCCTCCTTTAAGACTCCATAATGTTTCATCAGTAGACGCTACAGTCCTCCTTTAAGACTCCATAATGTTTCATCAGTAGACGCTACAGTCCTCCTTTAAGACTCCATAATGTTTCATCATTAGATGCTACAGTCCTCCTTTAAGACTCCATAATGTTTCATCATTAGATGCTACAGTCCTCTAAGACTCCATAATGTTTCATCATTAGATGCTACAGTCCTCCTTTAAGACTACATAATGTTTCATCATTAGATGTTACAGTCCTCCTTTAAGACTCCATAATGTTTCATCATTAGATGCTACAGTCCTCCTTTAAGACTCCATAATGTTTCATCAGTAGATGCTACAGCCCTCCTTTAAGACTCTATAATATTTGAAGAATCTAGGCATAGTGTACTGTAGTTATTATATATAGATAGAAACGCTTTTCATTTAATCATATTTCATGGCTTTTAGAAAAATCTTACGGAGCTTGTTTTAAATATATATATTTGCAATTTTTAACAAGTTCTGTAGATCAGATGTTAATTTTTTTATTTTTTTATTTTATTTAACCAGGTAGGCAAGTTGAGAACAAGTTCTCATTTACAACTGTGACCTGGCCAAGATAAAGCAAAGCAGTTCGACACGTACAACAACACAGAGTTACACATGGAGTAAAACAAACATACAGTCAATAATACAGTAGAAAAACAAGTCTATATAAAACGTGTGCAAATGAGGTGAGATAAGGGAGGTAAGGCAATAAATAGGCCATGCTGGCGAAGGACATACAGTCTAGCAATTAAACACTGGAATGGTAGATGTGCTGCAGATGAATGTGCAAAGTAGAAATACTGGGGTGCAAAGGAGCAAGATAAATAAATAAATACAGTAGGGGATGAGGTAGTTGTTTGGGCTATTTACAGATGGGCTATGTACAGGTGATCTGTGAGCTGCTCTGACAGCTGGCGCTTAAAGCTAGTGAGGGAGATAAGTGTCTCCAGTTTCAGTGATTTTTGTAGTTTGTTCCAGTCATTGGCAGCAGAGAACTGGAAGGAGAGGAGGCCAAAGGAGGAATTGGCTTTGGGGGTGACCAGTGACCAGTGAGATATACCTGCTGGAGCGCCTGCTACGGGTGGGTGCTGCTATGGTGACCAGCGAGCTGAGATAAGGTGGGCTTTACCTAGCAGAGACTTGTAGATGACCTGGAGCCAGTGGGTTTGGCGATGAGTATGAAGCGAGGTCCAACCAACGAGAGCGTACAGGTCGCAGTGGTGGGTAGTATATGGGTCTTTGGTGACAAAACGGCTGGCACTGTGATAGACTTCATCCAATTTGTTGAGTGGAGTGTAGGAGGCTCTTTTGTAAATGACATCGCCGAAGTCGAGGATCGGTAGGATGGTCAGTTTTATGAGGAGGGTATGTTTGGCAGCATGAGTGAAGGAGGATTTGTTTGTGAAATAGGAAGCAAATTCTAAATTTAATTTTGGATTGGAGATGTTTGATGTGAGTTTGGAAGGAGAGTTTACAGTCTAACCAGACACCTAGGTATTTATAGTTGTCCACATATTCTAAGTCAGAACCGTCCAGAGTAGTGATGCTAGTCTGGCAGGCGGGTGCGGGCAGCAATCGGTTGAAGAGCATGCATTTAGTTTTACTTGTATTTAAGAGCAGTCGGAGGCCACAGAAGGATAGTTGAATGGCATTGAAGCTCATCTGGAGGGTAGTTAACACAGTGTCCAAAGAAGGGCCAGAAGTATACAGAATGGTGTCGTCTGCGTAGAGGTGGATCAGAGAATCACCAACAGCAAGAAAGAAGCAATACAGACCACATTGAAGTGTCTGGAGTTTAATTTGCGTTCTAGAGTCTTGTAAAGATAGGGGGGGTTGACTGGGACAGGCAATGTAACATCCATCATATTTTGAGAAAATGTTTTTGTAAAACATGCACCTTACATCAGATCATCTTGAAACTTTCTCTCTGAAGCGAACTTTCATCAATGTTTTATATGGTCTATTGGTTTCTCTCTAAAGCTAACTTTCATCAAGGTTTTATATGGTCTATTGGTTTCTCTCTAAAGCTAACTTTCATCAAGGTTTTATATGGTCTATTGGTTTCTCTCTTTTCATTGGCAGAATCCTTTTTCAGTGTTATGATATTCATGACATCCAAATCCACCAGTCTATCTTCCTGTCAACTAACAGAACTCTGCTGGTTGTCCTGGTAACAGATACCAGTGGGCAGATCTATTGTATTTGTTCAAACTAAACTACAGCACTTACTTTGAGTTAAATCTGATCCTTTCTTCTCTTCTCCTCCTCTCACAGTACCACTCAGCCCTGTTGTTTTCCTGCAGTCCACCAGCAGCACAGACAACCTCTTCATACCCAGCAGTAAGGTGCTACCGGGAGAGGCATGACATAGGGACTCCGGGAGGGAGGAAGGGCTAGCGTTGTCCTGGTAAACATAAAGAGGGGACACAGACACATGTCATTATGGATGCTGATGTCACTGTTGTCATGAAGTGCTTTACAGAAACCCATCCCAGACCCAGAGAGAGCAAGCTGTATGCTAGACCAGACCAAGCTGTACCATCTGGTGTTCTGATCTGGAGAGACTCTTCTCTGCCTCGTCAGCATCAGGATGTTGTTGAGGGTCCCCAGAGGATCCACAATAGTCATGTCTCTCTCCTGTGTGAACGAGAACATCAAACAGATGGTAAACTTGTGATCTTCTAATGCAATCACAGAGTCTTACAAGAGGCATGAATATGTCTAAAATGGCCACTTTCATCATGATTTTATAAAATATTGTGTGATGCAAATGTAAAATGGTGCCTTTTGTGTCGCTTTGATATTTTAAGTAGAAATTACGCAGCAATATTGAATTTTATATTAGATGAAGTGCACTTTAATAAATCTAATTCAATAAATCTAATTTAAATCTCCCAAAAACATATGTACCAATGGCAGATTGAACTAACAATTTATACAGTACTGAACAACATATTCAAGTGTAGAACTTCAGTAGAATGCCCCCCTTCAACAACTGCATAGTTTGTGCCCCTGTTTAAGACAGTACTCACGGGTGTTAATCTGAAATTCTGTCTCCTCTTCTTTCACTCCCAAAACATCTTCCTCCTTCACGTTTATTGAGACAGCATCCTCTTCCTCTCTAAAAGCTTCTTCCCCTCCTTTTACTGTAATATCCTCCTCTTCTTTCATCATTCTAAAAGCTTCTTCCTCTCTTTTCACTGTAACACCCTCCTCTTCTTTTATCATTCTGAAAGCTTCTTCCTCTCTTTTCACTGTAACACCCTCCTCTTCTTTTATCATTCTGAAAGCTTCTTCCTCTCTTTTCACTGTAACACCCTCCTCTTCTTTTATCATTCTGAAAGCTTCTTCCTCTCTTTTCACTGTAACACCCTCCTCTTCTTTTATCATTCTGAAAGCTTCTTCCTCTCTTTTCACTGTAACACCCTCCTCTTCTTTTATCATTCTGAAAGCTTCTTCCTCTCTTTTCACTGCAACACCCTCCTCTTCTTCTTCGACGACAATGTTCAGTCTCAGAGCTTCTTTCTCCATACAGTATACCTCTTCTTTAGCAGGGGTGGAGTAGTTTAGTGAGCTCATGGTCAGGGATAGTTAGTTAGCATTAGCGACTAGCCTAGTGCTAACCTCAGTATCAATCTTTAACACGTTTGCAAATTAAGTTGACCAATTGATCCGTCAACAGAAATGTGTTTAAAACACAGATTAGCTAATGTACACAAACATGGTCGAAAGGGAGGAGAAGTTTAGTGAGCTCATGGTCAGGGATGTTAGTTAGCAAGTTAGGTAGCATTAGCGACTAGCCTAGACACTATCAATCTTTAAAAAGTTTGCAAATTGAACAAGCACATTAGGTTAAAGTTAACCATTAGATAAGTCAACCAAAATTTGTTTAAAATACTGAGATTAGCTAATGTACATTAACATGGTCTAAATAATCAATCTTTCAGTTTTATGTTGGCTAGCAAGCTATCGAGGTGGTTGAAAGAGTAGCCGTGTTGTTGTTCCTGAAGAAGCGTCCCGTCCAGTCCATTATACGTCACGCAAGACGCACATCGTCATCGGCTGGCTGGAGTGAGCAACGCATTTTGGAAACAATAGTTACTACGCTTTTTTGTATTGGAAATAAATTTATAATAATTTAACAATAAACTGATATATTTTCACTCACGTCTTAGAACTAATAAGATTTGATTTAAGAATTTCCTGTACACAGAAGTAGAAGCGTAATATGAATGTGTAGATGATGCATAAATACTTCTATGAATAGGTAGTGTGTTAATACACATTTTCTCTGTTCATTTTTCACATTCGTTTTTTATCTCGATGTGACCATACTATTCCCTTAAAGCCAAATAGCACTTGATTATATGTAGTGCTTTACACTGAGTATACAAAACATTAAGCACACCTGCTCCTTCCATGACTTAGACTGACCAGGTGAATCCAGGCTAAAGCTATGATCCCTTATTGATGTCAGTAGTTAAATCCAATTCAATCAGTGTAGATGAAGGGGGTGGGAGACAGGTTAAATAAGGATTTTTAAGCCTTGAGACAAATGAGACATGGATTGTGCATGTGTGCCATTCAGAGGGTGAATTGGGAAGACAAAATATTTAAGTGCCTTTGAACGGGGGATGGTAGTAGGTGCCAGGCCCACCGGTTTGTGTCAAGAACTGCAACACTGCTGGGGTTTTCAGCTCAACAGTTTCCCATGTGTACCAAGAATGGTCCACCACCCAAACAGTGGTGGTCAGTGCCGTTTAAGATGAGGGAGGACCATTTGGTTTTTCATGAGCATGGCCTTTTTTCTACTACAGCATGTTGGATGACTGTCATTCAACTGTCATTCATATTCGATTCACCCTGTTCAATGTAACAGCGAGAGGTTTAGGCTACTACTTGATTCTCAGATGTTCCCTTTACCAATCATGAGTTTGCTACAACCTAGCCTATGAATGAAGTTTACAACGTAGGTGTACACAGGTCAGTGAAAGTGACACATTCAATACCACCTTGCATACTCTTGCCTGCATCTAGCTGATATAGTGGGTAATCATTAATCCAGCAGTTGCAAACAAGAGTTTCTATTGGACAAATTCAGGTATATTGTAACCCCGTTTTGTTCCGTTTAAGAAACTTTGTCAACAACAATCGGCACATGAATGCACCGCTGATCACAGTTCACTTTCATAACAGCCACGTTGTTTTCCTTCTCATGCCAAGCTGCACCATCTGGTGTTCTGATCTGTAGAGACTCTTCTCTGACTCGTCAGCATCAGGATGTTGTTGAGGCTCCCCAGAGGATCCACCATAGTCATGTCTCTCTCCTGTGTGAATGAGAACATCATAGATAGTAAACTTATGATCTTCTATTACAATCACTGGGTCTTACATTAGATATTAATATGTCTAAAAAAAGGACCTAAATCGTTAATTATGCTTTTTTTTTTAAATATTGTTTGTGATTCAATGTAAAAGTCTCGTTCCACAAAATGGGTTCCTTTTACGTCCCTGTGATATTTTAAGTAGAAATTACATTTTAAAAGCCTGTTATATTAGATCAAGTGCACTTTAATATAGACCACGTGGGGAATTCAATCAAAATAATGTAAAAGTCCTAAAAATATGTACCAATGGCAGATTGGCCCTTAAACAATTCCGACAGTGTAGAACTTCAGTAGAATGCCCCTTTGAAACACCACATTATTTCAAGGACTGCATAGTGCCCCTGTTTTTAAGACAATACTCACTGGGGTTAATCTGATCTTCAGCCTCCTCCTCTTTCACTCCCAAAACGTCTTCCTCCTCTTTAATTGAGATAGCCTCCTCTTCCTCTTGTACTCCAAAAGGTTCTTCCTCTTCTTTCAATGTTACGGCATCTTCCTCCTTTTTGATTCTGAAAGCTTCTACCTCATCATGTTCCACGCTGACAACATCTTTCCCATCTTCCTCTTTCACTGTAATATCATCCTCTTCTTCTTTCAATGTGATAGCCTCCTCTTCATCCGTTTTCATTCTGAAAGCTTCTTCCTCTCCTTTCACCAGACCGTTCTCCGTCTTGCTTAGTGAGCTCATGTTCCGGGCGATTAAGTATCAATGTAACACATATGCTAATTTAACAAGCAAATCACGTTTAAATTAACTAGATGATAGGTAAACAAAAGTATGTTCAAAACACAAAGAGTAATATACACAAGGTTGGTCTTAAACGCTTCAATTAACCAGGACCTCAGCGACCCCTTGCCTGGAAAAAAATTGACTTTAATCCATTGATAACACCAGCTGATGTGGCTATGGGTGTCTTTGCTATTTCAATGTATCTTGAGTAGTAATCTACCACTAGCAGATAAGTGTCATTTTTCCAATAGAACATATCCGCCCCTACCTTTTGCCATGGCCGTTTTGGCAGCTCCGTTGCCATCATTGGCTCCGGATGACAAGGTTGACATTTTGTACAGACCTCACACTGGGCCACTAGCTTGGCAATCTGAGTACTCAGACCAAGCCACCACACTGACTGTTGAGCCCTCAGTCTGCATTTGGCTATCCCCATGTAACTATCCGTTGTCCTTTCATGAGAAGGTCTCCATTACAGTGGAAGTCACTTTGGTGCACCCAATAGGGCTTCAGCAGTTGAGGCAGTTCTGGGCCATCCCTTTTTGCACTGCTGCACTATCTGTTGGCAGATGTGGTCTTGTTGTTGCTCCTCTGCAATCTGCTGCCGTTGTCGCGCGTTTTTATTTTAGATCATACTACAGTTTCGGTTTATTTTCGATTGCGAACTACCACGTAATTGAATCTGTTGTCGCTGTTGAAGAAACGTCCCGTACCGTCCACTAGAAATATACGTCACGCAAGAAGCATCACAGGGGAGCGTTATCTCGCTCGTCCAGGCAACATTGAGGGTTAGGTGGTTAACAGTCTAATATTGGCTATCAATTCAGAAAGAAACTAACTAACTAGCCACAACGAGAACCAGATCAGCATGGATACAAAAGAAGCCGCGAACTCAAGCAAGAGAAAGAACAAAACTGACCAGGAGTAAATCCTCGCAACCTCTTTACCTCAGACCCCAATTAAAAATCCACCGGTGAAAAAAGAGGCCATTTCCATGTCTGAACTTTTCTCTGCAATCCAGTCCCTGTCAACTAAAATAGACACCACGCTCTCCAAAGTGTCCATCATAGTCCGCTACTCATAATTGTGAGCGAGAACAAGGAAAATATAACGTTCCTAGAGAATGAGTTGGAAGAAACTGCAATCCCAAAATAATGAGCTGTGTGAGAATGTAGCTGAACGTCAAAGGTACTCTCGCAGGTAGAATCTGAAAATCCAAGGTGTAAAAGAGAGAGAGGATATTTGGGATGCAGTCATTCATATCCTGGGAAAGGTGGTTTGTGCATCAACGACAGGCTAAGAGATGTGATTGATGTGGTACATCGACATGGGAAACGAAGATCTGATGGACCCCCACGCAATATCATATTGCGCTTAACTCTGCACCATTACAGGGACATCATCTGGAGAATGGCAAAGGGGAACACGTTTCTGGACGAGAAGAAGAAGCTCTGATACCGCAGGATCAGGCTGCCAGATAGAAACTTTGGCCGCAGATACAGAAGGCGCGACAAGAGGGAAAGAAGGCTGTGTTCAAGGGCCCACACGCGATTATAGAAGGAAGAATGATTACTGGGTAACTCTGTTGACATTAACCTAACTGGAACTGTGAGTACTGCCAAGAGTACAGTTAATGTACTGCCACGAGTAAATGTACTGTTCGAACTACAACTGATGAACACTTGCCAACTAAAAAAAAAGGAAGTACATTTGTTATACGGTTTGTTATATGGTTGGTTACATGGTGGTTATATGAGGCAAAGCAGCGGTTATATGGTTAACCACCTCAGCTGAGCGTAGTTTTCCGTCGGAGTAATCCTCTAAAGGTTCACTGTTTGTTTTATTGTTCACATTACTACTTCTGTTATCTAGTTTGTGTTATATCTTTTTTTTTAATGCAGGAGTTCGTTTTCAACTCAATATCGTTAGTCGGAATGCCAGGGGTTTGAGAGATCTTACAAAAAGGAAAGCCTTATTTTTCTTTTGTAAACGCAGATGTTGTCCTTCTTCAGGAAACTCATTCAGGTGAAAGTGATTTGAAATGTTGTAAATCACAACGGGGAGACACATGGCCTATTTCAGGCATGGATCAAATCATTCTGCTGGTGTTTTGACACTTATTCACAAGTTTAAAGGTGACGTTCTAGAATCCACATCTTCACAGTGTAAAGGTGACGTTCTAGAATCCACATCTTCACAGTTTAAAGGTGACGTTCTAGAATCCACATCTTCACAGGATGGGAGATGGGTCACAGTAACTGTTAAACTCGACAATGTTATTTTCATCATCTGTAATGTGTACGGACATAACTCACATGCTCCTAATAAGACCCCTTTTACCAGGGAAAGTACAGGATTTAAGCAACAAATACTCTAGAGGCTTTTCTAATTATTTCAGGGGATTTTAATGAAACACCTGATGCATCTGTTGATCGTTTTCCTCCTATAACGAGTCAAAGCCTTCAAAATAGCAATATCATCACTACATTATGCAAGGATCTCTGTGTCGATGATGCCTGGTGTTATTTCACTCCGGATGCAAAGGGACCAACAAAACTATGTCACGTAAATCTAGAATAGATTTATTCCTAATTTCCCCCTTTGTTACAATTTGTTATAATGTAGATTATCAGTTGGCTCCCTTTTCTGATCATTACTTGATTTCCCTGAATTTACAAGCTACTAAAAAATCAACAGGTACTCGAGGATATTGGAAATTAAACAACACACTTCTTAAAGATACTCATCTCATTGAAAACATCAAATCGTTAGCCAAAGATATTTTTTGCAAGAAAAGACTTGGGTCAGGTAGCTTTCCACAAGCTTCCTACAATAAGTTGGGTGAATTTTGGCCCATTCCTCCTGACAGAGCTGGTGTAACTGAGTTAGGTTTGTAGGCCTCCTCGCTCGCACACACTTTTTCAGTTCTGTCCACAAATGTTCTATAGGATTGAGGTCAGAGCTTTGTTGTCTTGACTTTGTTGTCTTGACTTTGTTGTCCTGGCTGTGCTGCTGCTCCAGTTTCAACTGTTCTGCCTTATTATTATTCGACCATGCTGGTCATTTATGAACATTTGAACATCTTGGCCATGTTCTGTTATAATCTCCACCCGGCACAGCCAGAAGAGGACTGGCCATCCCACATATGCTCTCTCTAATTCTCTCTTTCTTTCTCTCTCTCGGAGGACCTGAGCCCTAGGACCATGCCCCAGGAATACCTGACATGATGACTCCTTGCTGTCCCCAGTCCACCTGACTGTGCTGCTGCTCCAGTTTCAACTGTTCTGCCTTATTATTATTCGACCATGCTGGTCATCTATGAACATTTGAACATCTTGACCATGTTTTGTTATAATCTCCACCCGGCACAGCCAGAAGAGGACTGGCCACCCCACATAGCCTGGTTCCTCTCTAGGTTTCTTCCTAGGTTTTGGCCTTTCTAGGGAGTTTTTCCTAGCCACCGTGCTTCTACACATGCATTGCTTGCTGTTTGGGGTTTTAGGCTGGGTTTCTGTACAGCACTTTGAGATATCAGCTGATGTACGAAGGGCTATATAAATACATTTGATTTGATTTGTTGTCCTTAAGCCATTAAGCCATTTTGCCACATCTTTGGAAGTATGCTTGGGGTCATTGTCCATTTGGAAGACCCATTTGCGACAAAGCTTCAACTTCTTGACTGATGTCTTGATGTTTCTTCAATATATCCACATCATTTTCCTACCTTATGATGCCATCTATTTTATGAAGTGCATCAGTCCCTCCTGCAGCAAAGCACCCCCACAACATGATGCTGCCACCCCCGTGCTTCACGGTTGGAATGGTGTTCTTCGGTTTGCAAGCCTCCCCCGTTTTCCTCCAAACATAACGTTGGACATTATGGCCAAACAGTTTCATCAGACCAGAGGACATTTCACCAAAAAGTACGATCTTTGTCCCCATGTCCAGTTGCAAACCGTAGTCTGGCTTTTTTATGGCGGTTTTGGAACAGTGGCTTCTTCCTTGCTGAGCGGCCTTTCAGGTAATATAGGACTCGGTTGATATAGGATTTGTTTTACTGTGGATATAGATACTTTTGTACCTGTTTCCTCCAGCATCTTCATAAGGTCCATTGCTGTTGTTCTGGGATTGATTTGCACTTTTTGCACCAAAGTACATTCAGCTCTAGGAGTCAGGACTGATCTCCTTCCTGAGCAGTATGATGGCTGCGTGGTCCCATGGTGTTTATGCTTGCGTACTATTGTTTGTACAGATGAACGTGGTACCTTCAGGCGTTTGGAAATTGCTCCCAAGGATGAACCAGACTTGTGGAGGTCTACAATTTTTTTCCTGAGGACTTGGCTGATTTCTTTTGATTTTCCCATGATGTCAAGCAAAGAGGCACTGAGTTTGAAGGTAGGCCTTGAAATACATCCACAGGTAGACCTCCAATTGACTCAAATAATGTCAATTAGCCTATCAGAAGATTCTAAAGCCATGACATAATTTTCTGGAATTTTCCCAGCTGTTTAACGGCACAGTCAACTTAGTGTATGTACATTTCTGGAATTGTGATACAGTGAAATAATCTAATAACAATTGTTGTAAAAATTACTTGTGTCATGCACAAAGTAGATGTCCTAACCGACTTGCCCAAAACTATAGTTTGTTCATATCTACATTATGTATTGTTACACCATGCAGGAGCAGTATAAATATCTCTGCTTATTGTGATATTATATGTTTGTTTGACTGATTTCCAAATGTTTTATTATAGTTTAATTTGACTGTGCAAGTCCGTTAAGAACAAATTCTTGTTTTACAATGACAGCCTACCCCAGCCAAACCCTGCCCTGACCTGGGCCAATTGTGTGCCGCCTTATGGGACTCCTGATCATGGCCGATTGTGATACTGCCCGGGATCGAACCGGGAACTAGAGATGCCTCTAGCACTGAGATGCAGTGCATTAGACCGCTGCGCCACTCGGGAGCTCAATATATGCACCTATTAACACATGCTTCTGTTTGTACATTTCCATTTAACATTTAACTCTTTAATTAAATAAATGACAAATAAACCTTTAGTCTGAAAATAAAATGTATCTTATTTTCCTAAACTGCGTTACCCACTCTAGTCAGCAGATGACGAATGACGTATTCCAGGCAATGCTGCCTGTGTGACGTATAATCTAATGGACGGGAAGTTTCTTCAACAACCACAACTGCGACAACAGTAGCTTTGCTAGCCAACGTAGCGGAACATTTGAGCTCTTTGTACGTTTTTGGTTATTATTAGCCACTGTTTTAAACACACGTCTGTCGTATCTACTAGTTACCCCTTTTAATATCACATTTACGTTGGTGTTGGTCAGCTAGCTGTCTGGTTAAGGTAGCAGTAGCTATAGGTTAGTCGCTAATGCTAACTAGCTAACATCCCCGACAATGACTTCAAAAAGCTACCACACCTCCGCTGAAGAGGATGACTGCTGGACCGAGAGAGAAGCTATTGTGAAAGAGGAGAAGGAAGAAGAGGCTGTCACAGTTAAACAAGAAGTAGAGGATGAGGCTGTTACGGTGAAGGAAGAGGGGGAAGATAAACAAGAGGGTGCAGTTTGTACAGTGAAAGAGGAGACGACTGCCACGGTGAAAGAAGAGGAAGACGTTTTTGGAGTGGAGGGGGAGATCACTGTCACACTGGAGGAGGAAGAAGAGGAGAATGGAGATCTGATTAACACCAGTGAGTACTGTCTTTAAAGAAAGGGGGCACAAACTCTGCAGTTGTTGAACCGATGTCCCTGAATATCTCTTTCTGTTGAACTGATGTTATTTTGAAGGGTCATTCTACTGAAGTTATGGGCGATTCCAGCGTTATGGACATTACATTTGCACTCAAAATCACAACTTTAATCTCACAGAAAGCACAGACAAAATATAAATTAAATGTTTGGTGTGTTTGTCTGTAGTACCCCTTGGGCTCACTGTTCCTAGGTCGTCATTGAAAATAAGAATTTGTTCTTAACTGACTTGCCTAGTTAAATTAAGGTAAAAAATATGTATAAAAAAAATACCCAGGAAATCGGAATTCTAAATATGGTTGGCGACATAAAACAAATAGAAGCATTACGTTACATGAAATCGACAAGCTTTTTGGGGGAGAATTAACATATTAGCAAAAGTCTGTGGTCGGTTATGTGGGAAGGTCAACTTGAGAAATGCACAAATTAAGTTCATTTCCAAATGAAACCACATAAATTATTATCTGTAAATTATCCTTTGTGATTTTGGTAATGAGGCCCCTTTATCTACTTTCCCAGAGTCGGATGAACTCGTGGCTATAATTTGTATGTCTCTGCGAGTAGTTTGAAGGAAGTTGCTAACCAGCAGGAAGTCTGTGGGTGTTTGCTAGCCTCGTCTTCCTGTTTTTAGCTGATAGGAATAGAACCCAGTGTGGTTGTCTGCTGCAATAGTCTGTCCATGACAAGTTGTGCATTCTGAGATGCCGTTCTTTGTCGCCCGCCTATTAGCTTGCACGATTCTTGGCATTCTCCTTTGACCTCATCAACGAGGCAAGTCAGTTAAGTACAAACTTTTATTTACAATGACGGCCTACCGGGGAACAGTAGGTTAACTGACTTGTTCAGGTGCAGAATGACAGATTTACATTTTCTACTCGGGATTCAATCTTGCAACCTTTCTGTTACTAGTCCAATGCTCTAACCACTAGGCTACCTGCCACCCACTTACACCTGGGTTACTAGTCCAACGCTCTAACCACTAGGCTACCTGCCACCCACTTACACCTGGGTTACTAGTCCAACGCTCTAACCACTAGGCTACCTGCCGCCCACTGACACCTGGGTTACTAGTCCAATGCTCTAACCACTAGGCTACCTGCCACCCACTTACACCTGGGTTACTAGTCCAACGCTCTAACCACTAGGCTACCTGCCGCCCACTGACACCTGGGTTACTAGTCCAACGCTCTAACCACTAGGCTACCTGCCGCCCACTGACACCTGGGTTACTAGTCCAACGCTCTAACCACTAGGCTACCTGCCACCCACTTACACCAGGGTTACTAGTCCAACGCTCTAACCACTAGGCTACCTGCCACCCACTTACACCTGGGTTACTAGTCCAACGCTCTAACCACTAGGCTACCTGCCGCCCACTGACACCTGGGTTACTAGTCCAACGCTCTAACCACTAGGCTACCTGCCGCCCACTGACACCTGGGTTACTAGTCCAACGCTCTAACCACTAGGCTACCTGCCACCCACTTACACCAGGGTTACTAGTCCAACGCTCTAACCACTAGGCTACCTGCCACCCACTTACACCTGGGTTACTAGTCCAACGCTCTAACCACTAGGCTACCTGCCGCCCACTGACACCTGGGTTACTAGTCCAATGCTCTAACCACTAGGCTACCTGCCACCCACTTACACCTGGGTTACTAGTCCAACGCTCTAACCACTAGGCTACCTGCCGCCCACTGACACCTGGGTTACTAGTCCAACGCTCTAACCACTAGGCTACCTGCCGCCCACTGACACCTGGGTTACTAGTCCAATGCTCTAACCACTAGGCTACCCGCAGCCCTTTGACCTCATCAACGAGCTCTTTTCGCCCACAAAGGACTGCCGTTGACTGGATTCTGTTTTTGTTTGTCACACCATTCTATTGTAAACCCTAGATACTGTCATGCGTGAAAAACCCAGGAGGCTGTTTCTGAGCCACTGCATCCGGCCTGCATGGTACTGACGACCAAACGACGGTCAAAGTCTCTTAGGTCCCTTGTTTTCCCATCCTAACGTTCAATCGAACAATAACTGAATTCATCGATGCCTGTCTGCCTGCTTTATATAGCAAGCCACGGCCACACTGTCTGTAGGAGCGATTTTTGTGAACACGGTGGTGTACCTAATAAACTGGCCAGTTTGGATATAATAAAACACCCATAAGTTAAATGTTTTTAATGTGATTTTTAGGCCATATAGCCCAGCCCTACCTATAATTATTCAAACCTAAGGTACTACGACTTAACATTACAGATGTAAAGAAATGTGTTATGATAGATTTTAATCAATAAATATTTACGATCTGAATGTCCGTCCGTTTAACATCCATAACGGAGGGTGTAGCGCCCACAGCGGAGGGGTGTAGCGCCCACAGCGGAGGGGTGTAGCGCCCACAGCGGAGGGGTGTAGCGCCCACAGCGGAGGGGTGTAGCGCCCACAGCGGAGGGGTGTGTTGTGTCTTTGGCATCATTAAACTGAAGAGGAATCTTTATTAAAAATTCTCTAATTATTATTACGTGATTAAACTACTTAATCATGTAACTAATTAACTAGGAAGTCGGGGGCACCAAGGAAAATATTCAGATTACAAAGTTATAATTTTCCCAATGTAACTTTCAGATATTTTAATATCTGATCAATTAGTCTTCTAATTAATGAATTGTTCTTTACCTCACGTTAGTCTCATTCTGAACGTCGTAAATTGGTTGGTTATCTGCACGAACCCAGTCTTCACGTTACAGACAGACGGACATTCTCTCGCTCTCGCTCTCGCTCTCGCTCTCTCTCTCTGTGTCTGACAGGTGATATTCCGTTCATAGGCTCTCTGTCTGACAGGTGATATTCCGTTCATAGGCTCTGTATGCTCTCTGTCTTGTATGCTCTCTGTCTGACAGGTGATATTCCGTTCATAGGCTCTGTATGCTCTCTGTCTGACAGGTGATATTCCGTTCATAGGCTCTGTATGCTCTCTGTCTGACAGGTGATATTCCGTTCATAGGCTCTGTATGCTCTCTGTCTGACAGGTGATATTCCGTTCATAGGCTCTGTATGCTCTCTGTCTGACAGGTGATATTCCGTTCATAGGCTCTGTATGCTCTCTGTCTGCTCTCTGTATGCTCTCTGTATAATGTGCGCGTGTGATAAGATACTTGACGACTAAAGAAAATACACACACACTGCAATTTCGTTCCGCTAAATGATGCAAATTTACCCGTAGACTGACAGGTTGAATGCATTCATATTGACTGGTATTTCCATTAGCAAAATAATGCTTTTTATTAATTATGTTTAAAAAAATAAATACATGTATAACGTTCAATTTGGCTGGCGGCAATTATATTTATTACCTGGAGTCTGCGACTCTTTTGAGCAAAACAAGTATTGAGACGACGCACACTTGAATCCCAACTGCCACTTGTGAATATTCCAAAATTAAAAAAATTCTAAACCCATTTGTGACCATTTTGTGTCCGGCTGCCTGTTTTGTCAAATTGTTCGCAATGAAACACTGCCAGACAGTCTCTCACTCTGGTAGTAGTTATAGTGAGAAAGTTGTAAATAACTAAATGTGTCTGAAGCCAGTGGCTTGATAAGCTGATTTGTATCATGGCTGCTCAATGTGTCTACCTATTTTCTAGCTTCATTTACAAATAACATTGGAATTTAGCTAGCTAGCAAGGCACTGATAAACAGTGAATTTAGTTAGCTAGCAAGGCACTGATAAACAGTGAATTTAGTTAGCTAGCAAGGCACTGATAAACAGGGAATTTAGCTAGCTAGCAAGGCACTGATAAACAGGGAATTTGGCTAGCTAGCAAGGCACTGATAAACAGTGAATTTGGCTAGCTAGCAAGGCACTGATAAACAGTGAATTTGGCTAGCTAGCAAGGCACTGATTAACAGTGAATTCGGCTAGCTACATCCACTGTGCTATCTAACCTTCAAACAAGCTTCAATGCCATACAACACTCCTTCCGTGGCCTCCAACTGCTCTTAAACGCTAGTAAAACCAAATGCATGCTTTTCAACCGATCGCTGCCTGCACCCACATGCCTGACTAGCATCACCACCCTGGATGGTTCCGACCTAGAATATGTGGACATCTATAAGTACCTAGGTGTCTGGCTAGACTGCAAACTCTCCTTCCAGACTCATATCAAACATCTCCAATCGAAAATCAAATCAAGAGTCGGCTTTCTATTCCGCAAGCCTCCTTCACTCACGCCGCCAAGCTTACCCTAGTAAAACTGACTATCCTACCGATCCTCGACTTCGGCGATGTCATCTACAAAATGGCTTCCAACACTCTACTCAGCAAACTGGATGCAGTCTATCACAGTGCCATCCGTTTTGTCACTAAAGCACCTTATACCACCCACCACTGCGACTTGTATGCTCTAGTCGGCTGGTCCTCGCTACATATTCGTCGCCAGACCCACTGGCTCCAGGTCATCTACAAGTCCATGCTAGGTAAAGCTCCGCCTTATCTCAGCTCACTGGTCACGATGGGAACACGCGCTAGCAGGTGTATCTCACTGATCATCCCTAAAGCCAACACCTAATTTGGCCGCCTTTCGTTCCAGTTCTCTGCTGCCTGTGACTGGAACGAATTGCAAAAATCGCTGAAGTTGGAGACTTTTATCTCCCTCACCAACTTCAAACATCAGCTATCTGAGCAGCTAACCGATCGCTGCAGCTGTACGTAGTCTATTGGTAAATAGCCCACCCATTTTCACCTACCTCATCCCCATACTGTTTTTATTTATTTACTTTTCTGCTCTTTTGCACACCAATATCTCTACCTGTACATGACCATCTGATCATTTATCACTCCAGTGTTAATCTGCAAAATTGTAATTATTCGCCTACCTCCTCATGCCTTTTGCACACATTGTATATAGACTCCCCCTTTGTTTTTCTACTGTGTTATTGACTTGTTAATTGTTTACTCCATGTGTAACTCTGTGTTGTCTGTTCACACTGCTATGCTTTATCTTGGCCAGGTCGCAGTTGCAAATGAGAACTTGTTCTCAACTAGCCTACCTGGTTAAATAAAGGTGAAATAAAAAAATTAAAATTTTTTTTTTTTTAAAAAGGCACTGATTAACAGTGAATTTGGCTAGCTAGCAAGGCACTGATAAACAGTGAATTTGACTAGCTAGCAAGGCACTGATAAACAGTGAATTTGACTAGCTAGCAAGGCACTGATAAACAGCGTGTAGCAGCTTGTGATTAATTAACAGTAGTTTGACAGCTTGTTGGTGATGATGTTATAAAAGTGTTCTCAGAAATCGGTCCGTAGCTGACTCGATACTTACTGTATGCACTGCACTGACTGACTAGTTTTCCAGGCACATTTTTTAACATGAGAAATACTAAACCAAACACCTTAGCTGGATGTAAAATTACGTGATGAAGACCTTAGCAAAAACGTACAAATTAATGACAGATTTCTTGATCTAGCCTATTTTAAGGAAGTGGTAGTGGCTATCTTGTTGCTATGGTGAATTTGGAGCAACAGTAACGGCCAGGGTATGATTTTCAACATAACACTCCCACATTGAAACCACACCCCCCCAACCACATCCCCAAGACCCAAATCACATTTTTCATAATGAGCACCAGAAAACACATGTGGAATTGCTGCGTTCAGTCCTCCTTTAAAGCTACAAGTGTGGGGGCTTACTGGCGGGAGGGAGGGGGCTTACTTTTCTAGACGACACTTTGTTTCCAGGCTGTTGTACTGATTGTCTTTGTCCTAGTGATTAACTTGGCCTCAGGTTATTGAGGGATCTGATATTCAACCTCACAGGAATACAGTTTTATCATGTGCCGGTTTCATTCAGGGCCGTATTCATTGGTGCACACCGTAGCAAAATGTTTTGCAATGGAAAGCAGAAACAAGCATTTCTTATTGGACAAGTTCCGCTAGTCGTCCCTTCCCATTTCGGCCTGTTTGCTTGTGTTTAGTTTCTAGTGAACGCAACCTTGATCTGTCTGTTAAAATAAACACTCTGTCTTTGCCAGGAGCGAGACCAGACTCAGAGGAACCAGAGACGTCTGAACCAGCAAGACGACACCACTGCTCCCAGTGTGGAAAAAGTTTTACCCAATTACGGACACTGAAGGTGCATGGAAGAATACACACTGGAGAGAGGCCCTACCAATGTTCCCAATGTGGAAAGAGTTTTGCCCTGTTAGAGAGCCTGAAAATACATAATAGAATACACACAGGAGAGAAGCCTTACCAATGCTCCCAGTGTGGAAAGAGATTTTCACAGTTAAGTTGCCTGAAATCACATGAGATAATACACACAGGAGATAAGCCTCACAAATGCCCTCAATGTGGTAATACTTTTAAGCGGTTAAGTAACCTGAAGGACCATAAAAGAGTACACACAGGAGAAAAGCCCTACCACTGTATCCATTGTGAAGAGCGTTTTAGCTGGTCAAGGCAACTGAAAGCGCATGAGAGAACACACACCGGAGAGAAGCCCTACCAATGTTCCCAGTGTGGAAAGAGTTTTACCCAGCTAGGGAGCCTGAAAATACATAATAGAATACACACAGGAGAAAAGCCTTACCAATGCTCCCAGTGTGGAAAGAGATGTAAACGGTTAAGTTGCCTGAAATCACATGAGATAATACACACCGGAGATAAGCCTCACAAATGCCCTCTATGTGGTAGTACTTTTAAGCGGCTAAGTAACCTGAAGGAACATGAAAGAGTGCACACAGGGGAAAAGCCTTACCACTGTTTCCAATGTGAAAAGAGTTTCAGCACGTTAAGGCAACAAAAAGAGCATGAGAGAACACACACCGGAGAGAAGCCCTACCAATGCTCCCAGTGTGGAAGGCGTTTTAACCGCTTAAGTAACCTGAAATCACATGAGTGGACACACAGGAGAGAAGCCACATCACTGATCTGTGTGGAAATAGTTTAACCTCATCAGGCTTCCTGAAGATTCATGAGCAAAGCCTTTCCACTGCTCCCAGTGTGGAATGACATTTACCTGGTTAAGGCAACTGAAATCACATGAAAGAATCCCACACGAGAGAAATGTTATGAATGCTCTCAAGTGTAGAAAGATATTTACCCAGTTTAGGCACCTGAAAGACCGAGGTTACCCTCTCAGCGGAGAAGCCTTACCCATGCTCCCAGTGTGGAGAGCGATATTTCACACATAATTACAATTCATGACGTAACAGACACATTGCTCCCACACTTGTTCTCATCTTTTACTGAAAATTGGTGGTTTGTCATTTTGTTTATGCTCTTATTTCCAAATGAAATCAAATTGGAGAAAACCTACTCAAAAAATACATTTTATGTTTTAAAATCCCAAGATATGAATTGAATTTGGAGTGTGTCCATTTTTATGTAGATTATGTACACACACACACACACTGTGATTAAATAGTATTTTTTTTTTTTTTTACTCTGACTCTGTTTTTTGTGGGGTTTTTAAATTGATTGTTATATGTTGTTAATCGAGTGCTATATGTTGTAAAGCCCACTGGCTCCAGGTCATCTACAAGACCCTGCTAGGTAAAGCTATATGTTGTGAAGCCCACTGGCTCCAGGTCATCTACAAGACCCTGCTAGGTAAAGCTATATGTTGTGAAGCCCACTGGCTCCAGGTCATCTACAAGACCCTGCTAGGTAAAGCTATATGTTGTGAAGCCCACTGGCTCCAGGTCATCTACAAGACCCTGCTAGGTAAAGCTATATGTTGTGAAGCCCACTGGCTCCAGGTCATCTACAAGACCCTGCTAGGTAAAGCTATATGTTGTGAAGCCCACTGGCTCCAGGTCATCTACAAGACCCTGCTAGGTAAAGCTATATGTTGTGAAGCCCACTGGCTCCAGGTCATCTACAAGACCCTGCTAGGTAAAGCTATATGTTGTTAAGGGTGATCTACTGTTTACATATGTGATGGATATGTATCTTAGAGAATGTGGCATTAAAGCCCCCATTCAGTCTTTGTGTTTATTTTTTAATATTTCTCGAAAATGTATTTTTAATAACCATTTTCCTGAGAGACAAATAACTTTGGGACTTGTGGGGACAGCTGAGGACCTCGTTCCCTCCTCTATCCTTCTTCTCTGTTTCCAGATCAGGTCTTGTAGGGACAGCTCAGGATCTCGTTCCCTCCTCTATCCCTCTCCTCTGTTTCCAGATCAGGTCTTGTAGGGACAGCTCGGGATCTTGTTCCCTCCTCTATCCTTCTTCTCTGTTTCCAGATCAGGTCTTGTAGGGACAGCTCAGGATCTCGTTCCCTCCTCTATCCCTCTCCTCTGTTTCCAGATCAGGTCTTGTAGGGACAGCTCAGGGCTTTGTTCCGTCTTCTGGGTTTCCAGATCAGGTTTGGGGTTGGACAAGGGTGAGGGGCATTGTAGTTCATGGTTTCTTGTTGTCTTTGGCTTGACTTCATGAAAACAAACTGTATTTGGTTTAAAAGATGTAAAGAAGATAATAAAAAGGGGGTTGGGTTGGGTACAGGATATGAACCTGGTTTAGGGGTTGGATACAGGATATGAACCTGGTTTAGGGGTTGGGTTGGGTACAGGATATGAACCTGGTTTAGGGGGTTGGGTTGGGTACAGGATATGAACCTGGTTTAGGGGTTGGGTTGGGTACAGGATATGAACCTGGTTTAGGGGGTTGGGTTGGGTACAGGATATGAACCTGGTTTAGGGGGTTGGGTTGGGTACAGGATATGAACCTGGTTTAGGGGTTGGGTTGGGTACAGGATATGAACCTGGTTTAGGGGTTGGGTTGGGTACAGGATATGAACCTGGTTTAGGGGTTGGGTTGGGTACAGGATATGAACCTGGTTTAGGGGTTGGGTACAGGATATGAACCTGGTTTAGGGGTTGGATACAGGATATGAACCTGGTTTAGGGGTTGGGTTGGGTACAGGATATGAACCTGGTTTAGGGGTTGGGTTGGGTACAGGATATGAACCTGGTTTAGGGGTTGGGTTGGGTACAGGATATGAACCTGGTTTAGGGGTTGGGTTGGGTACAGGATATGAACCTGGTTTAGGGGTTGGGTTGGGTACAGGATATGAACCTGGTTTAGGGGGTTGGGTTGGGTACAGGATATGAACCTGGTTTAGGTGTTGGGTTGGGTACAGGATATGAACCTGGTTTAGGGGTTGGGTACAGGATATGAACCTGGTTTAGGGGGTTGGGTTGGGTACAGGATATGAACCTGGTTTAGGGGGTAGGATTGGGTACAGGATATGAACCTGGTTTAGGGGTTGGGTACAGGATATGAACCTGGTTTAGGGGTTGGGTTGGATACAGGATATGAACCTGGTTTAGGGGTTGGGTTGGGTACAGGATATGAACCTGGTTTAGGGGTTGGGTTGGGTACAGGATATGAACCTGGTTTAGGGGGTAGGATTGGGTACAGGATATGAACCTGGTTTAGGGGTTGGGTTGGATACAGGATATGAACCTGGTTTAGGGGTTGGGTACAGGATATGAACCTGGTTTAGGGGTTGGGTTGGATACAGGATATGAACCTGGTTTAGGGGTTGGGTTGGGTACAGGATATGAACCTGGTTTAGGGGTTGGGTTGGGTACAGGATATGAACCTGGTTTAGGGGGTAGGATTGGGTACAGGATATGAACCTGGTTTAGGGGTTGGGTACAGGATATGAACCTGGTTTAGGGGTTGGGTTGGATACAGGATATGAACCTGGTTTAGGGGTTGGGTACAGGATATGAACCTGGTTTAGGGGTTGGGTTGGATACAGGATATGAACCTGGTTTAGGGGTTGGGTACAGGATATGAACCTGGTTTAGGGGGTAGAGTTGGGTACAGGATATGAACCTGGTTTAGGGGTAGGGTTGGATACAGGATATGAACCTGGTTTAGGGGTTGGGTACAGGATATGAACCTGGTTTAGGGGGTAGAGTTGGGTACAGGATATGAACCTGGTTTAGGGATTGGGTTGGATACAGGATATTAACTTGGTTTAGGGGTAGGGTTGGGTACAGGATATTAACCTGGTTTAGGGGTAGGGTTGGTTACAGGATATTAACCTGGTTTAGGGGGTAGGGTTGGATACAGGATATGAACCTGTTTAGGGGGTAGGCTTGGATACAGAATATGAACCTGGTTTAGGGGTTGGATACAGGATATGAACCTGGGGTAGGGTTGGGTACAGGATATGAACCTGGTTTAGGGGGTAGGATTGGATACAGGATATGAACTTGGTTTAGGGGGTAGGGTTGGGTACAGAATATGAACCTGGTTTAGGGGTTGGGTTGGATACAGGATATGAACCTGGTTTAGGGGTTGGGTACAGGATATGAACCTGGTTTAGGGGTTGGGTTGGATACAGGATATGAACCTGGTTTAGGGGTTGGGTACAGGATATGAACCTGGTTTAGGGGTTGGGTTGGGTACAGGATATGAACCTGGTTTAGGGGTTGGATACAGGATATGAACCTGGTTTAGGGGTAGGATTGGGTACAGGATATGAACCTGGTTTAGGGGTAAGGTTGGATACAGGATATGAACCTGGTTTAGGGGTTGGGTACAGGATGTGAACCCGGTTTATTGGTAGGAATGATTACAGGATATAAACCGGTTTAGGAGTAGGGCTGGGTACAGGATATAAACCTGGTTTAGCGGTAGGGTTGGGTACAGGATCTAAACCTGGTTTAGCGGTAGGGCTGGGTACAGGATATGAACTTGGTTTAGTGTAAGGGTTTAGGGGTAGGTTTAGGTCCATGATATGAAGCTGGTTGAGAGAATGCCAAGAGTGTGCAAATCTGTCATCAAACATTTCTAAAAACCTGTTTTCGCTTTGTCATTATGGGGTATTGTGATGTCATTATGGGGTATTGTGTGTAGATTGATGAGGGGAAAGAAATATTTGATCAATTTTAGAATATGGCTGTAACGTAACAAAATGGGGAAAAAGTCAAGGAGTCTGAATACTTTCCGAATGCACTGTTACACCATGTAGGAGCAGTATAGACCTAGTCTGTTCATTATATACATGATGTATTGTTACACCATGTAGGAGCAGTATAGACCTAGTCTGTTCATTATATACATCTACATGATTTATTGTTACACCATGTAGGAGCAGTATAGACATCTCTGCTTATTGTGATATTATCTGTTTGTTTGACTGATTTTCTAAATTATTATAATGGTTTAATTTAACCTTTCTTTAACTAGGCAATAACAAATTATTGTTTTACAATGACGGTCTACCCCGGCCAAACACCCCCCTAACCGGGACGACGCTGGTCCAATTGTGCGCCGCCCTATGAGACTCCCGATCATGTCCGGTTGTGATACAGGCCGGGATCGAACCAGGATCTGTAGTAGCTAGAGGCCTGAAAGACGCCATTAGCCATCTGCTGACCAGAGTGGGTAACGCAGTTTAGGAAATTAATATGTATTTGATTTATTTTCATTTATTTCGTAAAAGAATAATGTTAAATGAAAACGTACAAACAGAAGCATGTGTTAATCGGTGCTGGTCTTAAGAGTGAGTGCCTTAGATCGCTGTACCACTCGGGAGCCGTCACTCAAGACCGGCACCGATTAACACATGCTTCTGTTTGTACGTTTTCATTTAACATGATTATTTTTCGAAATAAATGAAAATAAATCAAATACATATTCATTTCCTAAACTGCGTTACCCACTCTAGTCAGCAGATGGCTAATGGCGTCTTTCAGGCAATGCTGCCTGTGTGACGTATAATCTAATGGACGGGAAGTTTGTTCAACCACAACTGCGACCTCGGTAGCTTTGCTAGGCGACGTAGCAGGAACATTTGAGCTCTTTATACGCTTTCGGTGTTTATTCGCCACTCTGTTTTAAACACATTTCTGTCGTATCTACTAGTTACCCCTTTTAATATCATACGTACGTCAGCTTGCTGTCTGGTTAAGGTAGCAGTAGGCTAATCGCAAATGCTAACTAGCTAACATCCCCGACCATGAGTTCAAAAAGCTACCACAACTCCGCTGAAGAGGAGGACTGCTGGACGGAGAGAGAAGCTCTCGTGAAAGAGGAGAAGGAAGAAGAGGCTGTCACAGTTAAACAAGAAGTAAAGGATGAGGCTGTTACAGTGAAAGAGGAAGACGTTTCGGTGAAAAAGGAGGAGGAAGTTAAACAAGAGGGTGCAGTTTGTACAGTGAAAGAGGAGACGACTGTCACGGTGAAAGAAGAGGAAGACGTTTTTGGAGTGAAGGAGGAGGGGGAGATCACTGTCACACTGGAGGAGGAAGAAGAGCAGAATGGAGATCTGATTAACACCAGTGAGTACTGTCTTTTAAAAAAGGGGGGCACTTTTCTGCAGTTGTTGAACCGATGTTCAAAAACCCCAAAACACAGTTAAAAATGAAAAAGACACCATTTGTTGTTTTGTCATGTATTGTTGTATTTCTTTGCATCTTGGGACAGTATAAACGTTGTATAAAAATATCTCTTTCTGCTGAACTGATGTGATTTTAAAGGGTCATTCTCCCGAAGTTATGGGCGATTCCAGGGTTATGGACATTACATTTGCACGCAAAATCACAACTTTAATGTCTCACAGAATTGAAATACAAAATATAAATTAAACATTTGATGTGTTTGTCTGTAGCACCCCTGAGTGTATACCCAGGAAATCTGAATTCTAAATATTGGCATGTTGGAGAAAAAAAACCCAAATAGAAGCTTTATGGATGTTACATGAAATGGACAAGCTTTTTTGCGAGATTGCTAACGAGCGTTAACAAAAATGACTGGAAGTCTATGGGTAAATGCTAGCAGATACCTGTAGACTTCCAGCCATTGTGCTAACGCTAGTTAGCAATTGGCTTGCAAAACTACCTCTATCTTCGTTCATACAGGACACAGAGACATACAAATGGTATCCACACGTTCATCTGGTATCCACAAGTTCATCTGACTCTGGGGAAGTAGCTCAGTGGCAAAATCCCAAATCAGCCCTTTTAACGTTTATATTTAGGATTTCAGGCTTTATTTGAAACGTATAGGGAGGAAATTGCCTGAATTTCGACCATTACCTTGTAGGGGGCCAAGTCTCAAAAACATTTTTTTCAGCCAATCATATTTCATGGCTTTTAGAAAGGGCTCAGAGAGCTTGTTTTTTTCCCACTCACAGCTTTCCTCCAGTATTAGTTAAGAAGATGTTAATGAAGCAGTACAGGCCACATTGAAGTGTCTTGAGTTTTGTTTGTGTGTTCTTTCGTCTTGTAAAGAGAGGGAGGAGGGGGTGACGGAGAGGAAATGTTTTGGTAAAACCTGCAGCATACATCGGATCATATTAAAACTTAATAATATAAAACTATCTGTAAAGAGAACTTTCATCAAGGTTTTTACATGGTTTATATTGGTTTCTTTCCTTTCAGTTTACTTTTTCAGCGCTATGATATTCCTAACATTTATAAGCAATTGTTGATATCTTGAAAAATGATGTGTTCTGGCTAAGATTCTCTCGCTCGCTCTCTCGCTCTCTCTCTTAGCCAGAACACATCATTTTTCAAGATATCAACAATTGCTTATGGATGTTAGGAATATCATATATATATTTATATATATATATATATATGTGTTGAAATACATTTCTCATTGTGTTTATCAACTATCTGTGAAATAGTCCTGTAGTATTTATTCTTCTTCAATTTATTCTTGAGATTATTGCATAAAACCAGGTTAAACTATTTAAATTTATGGTTGTGGAAGGAATATATTTAGCCTAGGTATAATTTCACAAGCCCTGAATTCATTAGATTATTGATGACTGTTTGAAATGCAGTGTATTTGACCTTTTAATTGTACGACAAAGCTTATTTAGAGAAAACATGAACAATTAAGAGACGCTCACCGGCCAATTTATTAGGTACACCCATCTAGTACCAGGTCAGGTACACCCATCTAGTACCAGGTCAGGTACACCCATCTAGTACCAGGTTGCCTCCAACCCTAGACACTGCCAGGCCAATTTATTAGGTACACCCATCTAGTACCAGGTCAGGTACACCCATCTAGTGCCAGGTTGCCTCCAACCCTAGACACTGTCAGGCGTGAAAAACCCAGGAGGCCGTTTCTGAAACACTGGATCAGGCCCGCCTGGCACTGACGATGACGCTCAGTCTCTTAGGTCACTTGTTTTGCCCATCTACTTAAAAATATGCCAAATGTAAGCAAATGTGTTATGATAGATTTGAATCAAGACATTTTTAGATCTGAATGTCTGTCCGTCTGTAACATCCATAACGGTTGTTTTCCTCTCTGATGTAATAATGAAAATCACAATCTTAAATGTTTTTGGTTTGTTTTCAGCCAAGCCTTTCCTTCGATATGCCTATCCATGTTATAACTAACACCGGGGGACAGCTGTGAGTGGAGAAACAAGCTCTGAGAGCTCTTTCAAAAAGCCATGAAATATGATTGACTGAAAAGCCTTTTTTGAGACTTGCCCTCCTACTCTGTAAGGGCCAAAATGCATGCAATTTCCGACTTAATTATGAATGTGGCCAATACAGAAATCATATTTAGATTAGGATTATGGTGATTAATATTAACAGAACATGCAACTCCTGTATTGAAGCAGCCAATAAAACATCATTTTAAAACATTTTCCAAAATGCAATTCGCAGTAAAACACCATTGTTAAACATCTCCGTCAGAAACTTAGAAAGAGATCTAAAAGATGCCTGCACTGCTAATATGACAAGGACTGTGTTAATAGAGGACTGTGTTAATAGAGGACTGTGTTAATAGAGGACTGTGTTAATAGAGGACTGTGTTAATAGAGGACTGTGTTAATAGAGGACTGTGTTAATAGAGGACTGTGTTAATAGAGGACTGTGTTAATCGAGGACTGTGTTAATCGAGGACTGTGTTAATCGAGGACTGTGTTAATCGAGGATTGTGGACATTGAAAGACAGAACAGGAGCCAAATGCTGACCAATAAGAACCTATGAAATAGGCCTAATTGACTCCACCTTTCTATTGTCTGATTGTTGGCTACTGACTCATTTTTTCATAATGAGCACCAGAAAAACACCTATGGATCTTGGCCTCAGGTTTATTGAAGGATCTGATTTGGATTAAACCTAATAGGAAGACAGTTTTTATCATGTGAAGGTTTCATTCAGGGTCGTATTAATTCGTGAACACCGTTTCGTTTTAGTTACTAGTGAATACGACCCTGATCTCACTGTTAAATTAAACACACGGTTTGTCTTTGGTAGGAGAGACACCAGACTCAGAAGATCCAGAGCAAGAGACGTCTGAACCAGCAAGACGACACCACTGTTCCCACTGTGGAAAGACTTTTACCCAGTTACGGACACTGAAGGTGCATGAAAGAATACACACTGGAGAGAAGCCCTACCAATGTTCCCAGTGTGGAAAGAGTTTTACCCAGTTAGGGAGCCTGAAAATACATAATAGAATTCACACCGGAGAGAAGCCTTACCAATGCTCCCAGTGTGGAAAGAGATGTTCACAGTTAAGTTGCCTGAAATCACATGAGAGAATGCACACAGGAGATAAGCCTCACAAATGCCTTCAATGTGGTAATACTTTTAAGCGGTTAAGTAACCTGAAAGAACATCAAAGAGTGCACACGGGGGAAAAGCCTTACTACTGTTTATATTGTGAAAAGCGTTTCAGCTGGGTAAGGCAACTGAAAGAGCATGAGAGAACACACACCGGAGAGAAGCCCTACCAATGTTCCCAGTGTGGAAAGAGATTTACCCAGTTCGGGAGCCTGAAAATACACGAGAGAATCCACACAGGCGAAAAGCCTTTCCAATGTTCCCAGTGTGGAAAGAGTTTTAACCGGTTGGGTAACCTGAAATCACACGAGAGGACACACAAAGAAGAAGAGCCACATCACTGTTCCCAGTGTGGAAAGAATTTTACCTCATTACGCTTCCTGAAGAATCATGAGCAAAGACACACCGGGGAAAAGCCTTTCCGCTGCTCCCAGTGTGGAATTAAATTTACCTGGTTACGGCAACTGAAATCACATGAAAGAATCCACACATGAGAGAAATGTTACGAATGCTCCCAGTGCAGAAAGATATTTACCCAGTTTAGGCACCTGAAAGACTGAGGTTACACACACAGGGGAGAAGCCTTTCCGCTGCTCCCAGTGCAGAATGATATTTACCCAGTTTATTTTTTTTTTATTTTTTTTATTTTTACCTTTATTTAACCAGGCAAGTCAGTTAAGAACAAATTCTTATTTTCAATGACGGCCTGGGAACAGTGGGTTAACTGCCTGTTCAGGGGCAGAACGACAGATTTGTACCTTGTCAGCTCGGGGGTTTGAACTCGCAACCTTCCGGTTACTAGTCCAACGCTCTAACCACTAGGCTACCCTGCCGCCCCAGTTTAGGCACCTGAAAGACTGAGGTTTCACACACAGGGATGTATATGAGAAGCTTTACTCGTGCTCCCAATGTGGAGGGTGATTTTTCACATACTTACAATTCATGAGGTAACACACACATTCCTCCCACACTTCTCATCTTTTACTGAAAATTGGTGCGTTGTGGTTTTGTTTATGCCCTTAGAATCATATTCATATGGAAATATGTACACTCTCTCTGTGTACACTACACTCTCTGTGTACACCACACTCTCTCTGTGTACACTACACTCTCTCTGTGTACACTACACTCTCTCTGTGTACACTACACTCTCTCTGTGTACACTACACTCTCTCTGTGTATACTACACTCTCTCTGTGTATACTACACTCTCTCTGTGTACACTACACTCTCTCTGTGTACACTACACTCTCTCCACTACACTCTCTCTGTGTACACTACACTCTCTCTGTGTACACTACACTCTCTCTGTGTACACTACACTCTCTCTGTGTACACTACACTCTCTCTGTGTACACTACACTCTCTCTGTGTACACTACACTCTCTCTGTGATTAAATAGTCTTCTTATTTTACTCTGGCTCTGTGTGTTTTTCTGTGTGTGTTGGGGATGTGGAACGCCGTTTGGGTCTTTGCGTGTCAAAAAACACTTTGACGTGTTTGTTGACAGTGATGCAGGACAGAGGAGCCTCTTAAAGAAGAAGTTACAGGCTGTGAGAGCCAGAAATCTTGCTTGTTTGTAGGTGACCAAATACTTATTTTCCACCATAATTTGCAAATAAATTCATTAAAAATCCTACAATGTGATTTTTCTGGATTTTTTTTCAAATTTTGTCTGTCATAGTTGAAGTGTACATATAATGAAAATTACAGGCCTCTCATCTTTTTAAGTGGGAGAACTTGCACAATTGGTGGCTGACTAAATACTTTTTTGCCCCACTGTATCTGTTTTGAACAATTTTCCATAGGAAAAACAATGCAACGTGGATGTTGGAGTCTGAGAAAAAAAGTATTTGGATACTGAGTCGACTGATACCCCATTTAACTGATCCGCAATCCAACCTTGTTTAACATTATCTAGTCTAAATATGGCATGATTCCACCAATTGTAACCTTCTGCATCACTTTTCAACAAGGGACTTTTATCTTGAAGGCAAACCGCAAATTCCACTGTTGTGGCTAGCTTCATAACACGTAACCCTGCTAGTTTTTTTCATGAACTGAAGTTCAATTTCAATAGCCTTGCAGAAGCACCCCCAGATCATCACTGATCCTCCACAAAATTTCACAGTGGTTGCGAGACACTGGCTTGTAAGGCCTCTCCAGGTCTCACACCCACTGTGAAATTTGGTGGAGGATCTGGGGGTGCTTCTGCAAGGCTGGAATGGAGCAGATTTATCTTTGTGAAGGACGCAGGAATCATGCCACGTACAAGGTTGTCCTGGAAGAAAACTTGCTTCCTTCTGCTCTGACAATGTTCCCCAACTCTGAGGGGTTGTTGTTTTTTCCAGCAGGACAATACTCCATGCCACACAGCCAAGGTCAATCAAGGTGTGGATGGAGGACCACCAGATCAAGACCCTGTCATAGCCAGCCCAGTCTCCAGACCTGAACCCCATTGAAAACCACCAGATCAAGACCCTGTCATAGCCAGCCCAGTCTCCAGACCTGAACCCCGTTGAAAACCACCAGATCAAGACCCTGTCATAGCCAGCCCAGTCTCCAGACCTGAACCCCGTTGAAAACCACCAGATCAAGACCCTGTCATGTCCAGCCCAATCTCTCCAGACCTGAACCCCGTTGAAAACCTCTGGAATGTGATCAAGAGGGAAGATGGATGGTCACACGCCATCAAACAAAGCCGAGAGCTGCTTGAATGTTTACGCCAGGAGTGACATAAAGTCACCCAACATCAATGTGAAAGACTGGTGGAGAGCAGGACAAGACGCATGAAAGCTGTGATTGAAAATCAGGGTTATTCCACCAAATATTGATGTCTGAACTCTTCCTAAGTGAAAACATTAGTATTGTGTTGTTTTAAAAAATTAATATGAACTTATTTTCTTTGCATTATTCGAGGTCTGACAACACTGAATCTTTTTTTGTTATTTTGACTAGTTGTCATTTTCTGCAAATAAATGCTCTAAATTAGAATAGTTTTATTTGTAATTTGGGAGAAATGTTGTCAGTAGTTTATAGAGTAAAACAAAAATAATAATTTTACCCAAACACGAACCTATAAATAGTAAATGAGAGAAACTGATCATTTTAAAGGGGCCTCTTAATGTTTTCCACATCTGCATACAGGAGCAGTATAGACCTAGTCTGTTCATTATATACATCTACATGATGTATTGTTACACCATGCAGGAGCAGTATAGACCTAGTCTGTTCATTATATACATCTACATGATGTATTGTTACACCATGTAGGAGCAGTATATACCTAGTCTGTTCATTATATACATGATGTATTGTTACACCATGTAGGAGCAGAATAGACCTAGTCTGTTCATTATATACATCTACATGATGTATTGTTACACCATGTAGGAGCAGTATAAACCTAGTCTGTTCATTATATACATGATGTATTGTTACACCATGTAGGAGCAGTATAGACCTAGTCTGTTCATTATATACATGATGTATTGTTACACCATACAGGAGCAGTATAGACCTAGTCTGTTCATTATATACATCTACATGATGTATTGTTACACCATACAGGAGCAGTATAGACCTAGTCTGTTCATTATATACATCTACATGATGTATTGTTACACCATACAGGAGCAGTATAGACCTAGTCTGTTCATTATATACATCTACATGATGTATTGTTACACCATGTAGGAGCAGTATAGACCTAGTCTGGTCATTATATACATGATGTATTGTTACACCATGTAGGAGCAGTATAGACCTAGTCTGTTCATTATATACATGATGTATTGTTACACCATGCAGGAGCAGTATAGACCTAGTCTGTTCATTATATACATCTATATGATGTATTGTTACACCATACAGGAGCAGTATAGACCTAGTCTGTTCATTATATACATCTACATGATGTATTGTTACACCATGCAGGAGCAGTATAGACCTAGTCTGTTCATTATACACATCTACATGATGTATTGTTACACCATGCAGGAGCAGTATAGACCTAGTCTGTTCATTATATACATGATGTATTGTTACACCATGTAGGAGCAGTATAGACCTAGTCTGTTCATTATATACATGATGTATTGTTACACCATGTAGGAGCAGTATAGCCCTAGTCTGTTCATTATATACATCTACATGATGTATTGTTACACCATGTAGGAGCAGTATAGACCTAGTCTGTTCATTATATACATCTACATGATGTATTGTTACACCATGTAGGAGCAGTATAGACCTAGTCTGTTCATTATATACATGATGTATTGTTACACCATGTAGGAGCAGTATAGACCTAGTCTGTTCATTATATACATCTACATGATGTATTGTTACACCATGTAGGAGCAGTAGGCTGTTTACAAAGGCAGACCATTTCAGATATTTTTGGGAGACCTAACAAATCAGCTCTGAAAAATATCTAATTCTTAAAATATTACATGTGATTGATCAAAAGACCCAACATGAAAAATTAAATCATATATTTCCTGGAACTGCATTACCCGTCCCACTCCAGTCAGCAGATGGCGATATGCGTTTTACAGGCGATGCTGCCGGAGCGTGACGTGGCATTAAATGTAGTGGACGGGACGCTTTCTTCAACAGCTAATCAGCCACCTCGGTATCTTGCTAGCCAACATAGCCGAAACGTTGGAGCGCTATAGACGTTTTCGGTGTATATTAGTCCTTGTGTTTTAAACACACGTCTGTCGTATCTACTAGTTAACCAATTCCACCACCCCGTATTTATATTGTTAGTTAGCTAACTTAGCACAAGGCTAGTGGCTTATGCTAACTAGCTAGCTAAAATCCCTGACCATGAGCTCACCAAGGTACTCCCCGCCTGCTAAAGAAGAGGACGTCTGCTGGACCGAGAAACAGGGTCTGTGGCTTAATATTGTCGTGAAAGAAGAGGAGGAAGAGAAGGATGTCACAGTGAAAGGCGATGAAGAAGCTTCCAGAGTGAAAGAGGACGAGACTGGAGATTTGATTAACACCAGTGAGTACTATTTTAAAAACAGGAGCAAAACCTTGTCAAACAACAACAAAATGGCCGCCATGACACTTAAAAAACAACAACGTTTTAGTCATTTAGCTAAGGCTCTTATCCAGAACCACTGACAGGAGCAATTATGGTTAAGTGACTTGCTCAAGGGCACATCGACAGACGTTTCACCTAGTTGGCTCAGGGAATCGAACCAGCGACGTTTCAGTTACTGGCCCAAAGCTTGTTTTGGTAAACAGCTACGGGATGGGGGTTGGAGACGCCGGTATGTAACCATTCTCAAATAAATAAAAAAAAATCCCCCCCACCTTTATTTAACCATGTCAGCTAGTTGATAACAAGTTCTCATTTACAACTGCGATCTGGCCAAGATAAAGCAAAGCAGTGCGACAGAAACAACACGGAGTTACACGTGGAATAAACAAGCGTACAGTCAATAACACAATAGAAAAAAATAAAGTCTATGTACAGTGTGTGTAAATGGCATGAGGAGGTAAGGCAATAAATAGGCCATAGTAGCAAAGTAATTACAATTTAGCAGATTAACACTGGAGTGATAGATGAGCAGATAATGGTGTGTAAGTAGTGATACTGGTGTGCAAAAGAGCAGCAAAGTAAATAAAAACAATATGGGGATGAGGTAGGTAGATTGGGGTTCCTCACCATCCATTAGATTAAAAAAAAAATGGTTTTAACCAGGTTTTCCAACTATACAGAGTTTGTTTACAAAAACTCATTAAACAAGATATCGGCCTAATCGAAGACTCCAATCAAGTTGTACAAACATCTCAAGGATGATCAATGGAAACAGGATGCACCGGAGCTCAATTCTGAGTCTCATAGCAAAGGGTCTGAATACTTATGTACATAAGGTATTTCTGTGTTAGATTTTGTTTTTATAAAAAAAAAATGCATAAAAATCTAAAACCATTTTCACTTTGTCATTCTGGATATTTAACCTTTATTTAACTAGGCAAGTCAGTTAAAAACAAATTCTTATTTACAATGACGGCCTAGGAACAGTGGGTTAACTGCCATGTTCAGGGGCAGAAGGAAAGATTTTTTACCTTGTCAGTTCGGGGATTCGATCTAGCAACCTTTCGGATACTGGCACAACACTCTCAACACTAGGGTACCTGCCGCCCCTGATTGATGGAAAAACATTAATTTAATTCATTTTAGAATAAGCCTGTAACATAACAAAATGGGGAGCAAGTCCAGGTCTAAATACTTCCCGAATGCCCTGAATTATAAAGTTAATCTCTCAGAACATTAAGAAACATTTCCATTTTAAAAACAACAAATAACATTCAAAGAATGTTCTTAAAATGTTATTTAAAAACATACATTCCGTTCTCAGGGTCAACAAAACTTGTTCAGTGTTTTGGCCACGCCCACTAATTGGCCACACCTGATCTTAAGGAGTGCTTGTTTCCTTGGAGATGGGGTCTGATTGGATAGACTAAAAAATGTTACAGCTTTGAATGAGTTTTAAAATAATAAAAAAATATAAAACGTTGTGTTCTAGCTCCGCCCTGATGGCGCAGTGGACTAATTCTACGGGTTGAGAACAGGATAGGTTCAAATCTCACTAGAAAATAGATGCGACAGTTGCTTGCTATTGGGCGCGTTTTCCAACTATCTCCTGTTGATTTATTTTAAAACGTGTAATGACATCACACCTAAAATAAAACACATTTTTTTCGTAAAAACACGGTGTCTAGTGAGAATGTAGAGGTTGAAGGGTTTCCAATACCCATTTAGGCTGTCGACAAATGTGTTAATGAACAATTTGCCTGTCTTCCCTCCCAGCTATCGGTTTCATGTCTCAGGTAGCCGGTCTGCCCTCCCACCTCTCTGTTAGCCTGCGAAAGCCAGCATGAATAGAATGCAATAAAATATTTTGGGGAAACATTAAGCGAGAAAGGCATTTAGCTATATTAGTGCACGTGACAATAACAATGTGGAACTTGGCCATCTGCCCAAGATTATTGAACAACTTTATGGAAGCCCATTTTCACTAGAGTAGCTACACTATATATAGGTCTGTGGACAACCCTTCAAATGAGTGTATTCGGCTATTTCAGCCACACCCGTTGCTGACAGGTGAATAAACTCGAGCACACAGCCATGCAATCTCCACACACACAAACATTGGCAGTAGAATGACCTTACTGAAGAGCTCCGTGACTTTCAATGTGGCACTGTCATGGGATGCCACTTTTCCAACAAGTCAGTAGGTCAAATTTCTGCCCTGCTCTAGAGCTGCCCCAGTCAACTGTCAGTGCTGTTATTATGAAGTGTGAAAAAATCTAGGAGCAACAATGGCTCAGCTGCAAAGTGGTAGTCCACAAAAGGTTACAGAACAGGGCCGCTGAAGCGCATAGCGTGTACATTTTTTTATCTGTCCTCCATTACAACGCTCACAGAACGGGACCGCTGAAGCTCGTAGTGTGTAAAAAATCATCTGTCCTCGGTTGCAAAGCTCACTACCCAGTTCCAAACTGCCTCTGGAAGAAATGTCAGCACAATAACTGTTCCGTCGGGAGCTTCATGAAAAGGGTTTCTATGGCCCAGCTGCCGCACACAAGCCTAAGATCACCATGCGCAATGCCAAGCGTCGGCTGGAGTGGTGTGAAGCTTGCTGGCATTGGACTCTGGTACAGTGGAAACGCATTCTCTGGAGTGATGAATCACGCTTCACCGTCTGGCAGTCTGATATACGAATCTGGGTTTGGCGGATGCCAGGAGTCGCTACTTGTCCCAATTGCTGTAAAGTTTTTTTGGTGGAGGAGGAATAATGTTCTGGGGCTGTTTTTCATGGTTTGTACTAGGCCCCTTAGTTCCAGTGAAGGGAAATCTTAATTGCTACAGCATACAATTATATTCTAGATGATTCTGTGCTTCCGAATTTGTGGCAACATTTTGGGGAAGGCCCTTTTCTGTTTCAGCATGACAATGTCCTCGTGCACAAAGCGAGGTTTGTCGAGATTGGTGTGTCGAGATTTGTTTGTCGAGATTGGTGTGGAAGAACTTGACTGGCCTGCACATAGCCCTGACCTCAACCCTATCGAACACCTTTTGGTTGAATTGGAACGCCGACTGCGAGCCAGGCCTAATCGCCCAACATCAGTGCCTGACCTCACTAATGCTCTTGTGGCTGAATAGAAGCAAGTCCCCGCAGCAATGTTCCAACATCTAGTAGAACGCCTTCCCAGAATAGTGGAGGCTGTAATAGCATCACAGGGGGGACCAACTCCATATTAATACCCATGATTTTGGTATTCATTACTTAGGGATCATTTAGGGATCTGTATTTCTCCCCAAATGCATCATTTCAATAGATATCCTGACATATGTAATCATTTCAATAGATATCCTGACATATGTAATCATTTCAATAGATATCCTGACATGTGTAATCATTTCAATAGATATCCTGACATGTGTAATCATTTCAATAGATATCCTGACATGACATAGCAGAAAAAGGGGGTAAAAACTCCATATTAATGGCCATGAGTTTGGAATTAGACGTTCGACAAGCAGGTGTCGACATACTTTTGGTCATGTAGTGTACCTTTTAAAAATATATATATATAAAAAAATTTGTAATGAAATTATTACATATTTTAAAAAATAAAATAATAATAATTTAAAAAGGTACACTACATGACCAAAAGTAATGTAGTGTACCTTTTACATTATTTTGCATGTTTTTAAAGTAGGGGTGTGGATCAGAAAACCAGTCAGTATCTGTTATGACCACCATTTGTCTCAAGCATGTCCTTTACATATGATCAGGCTGTTGATTGTGGAATGTTGCCCCACTCCTCTTCAATGCGAAGTTGCTGGATATTGGCAGGAACTGGAACACTGTCAATGTACATTCAAACTGCCGTGGATAAAAATGCAATTGTTCGTTATCTGTATCTGACGCTTCCCCACTGCCACAACCCCACTGCCACCATGGGGCACTCTGTCCACAACGTTGACATCCGCAAACCGCTCGCTCACACGACGCCATACACGCTGTCTGCCATCTGCCTGGTACAGGTGAAACCCAGGATTCAAACATTGAGCACACTTCTCCAGTGGCCCACTGAAGTCTGTTACAACACCGAACTACAGTCAGGTCAAGACCCTGGTGAGGACGATGCACACACAGATGAGCTTCTCTGCGGCGGATTCTGACAGTTTGTGCAGAAATTGTAGTTTTTCCACAACCCAACAGTTTCAACAGCTGTCTGGGTGACTGGCCTCAGACGATCACGCTGGTGATGAAGCTGGACGTGGAGATCCTGGGCTGGCTTGGTTACACATGGTCTGCGGTTGTGAGGCCGTTTGGGCGCACTGCCATATTTTCTAAAATGAAGTTGGAGACGGCTTATTGTAGAGAAATTAACATTTAATTCTCTAACAGCTGTTATGGACTTTCTGCCCGTCATCATGACAATTTCAAGTTCCCTCAACTTGAGACATCTGTGGCATTGTGTTGTGTGACAAAACTGCACATTTTAGAGTGACCTTTTTATTGTCCCCAGCACAAGGTGCACCTCTGTTTAATCAGCTTCTTGATATGCCACACCTGTCAGGTGGATGGATTATGTTGCGTTTTTATATTTTTGTTCAAACAGCTTAAAGGCAAATGCGGCTACTTTTGCTGTTATTCTGGATACATTGTTTGATGTGACAGTGTTAGCCGTAGATGGCTAGCTAGCAAGCAAGGGATAAGAGGGATGCCAGCCAGCATGGTAATTGGCAACGGGACCTTTTTAAAGCAAACTACTGGGTTGCGTCCATAGATGGACAACAAAAAGATTTCACGATTGGGGCGCATCTCTAGCAACCTAACTGCCTTGGGTAGCAACCCTAGATTTTTTTGTCAGGACTATATCTCATGGAGGGAGGAAATGGTAGGAAATAATTTATTTAAAATAACGTTTAAGGAAAAATATATCAGTCATTATTTGAATATGTTGCTAATATCATACCGCCAAGACATGCTAACCTCTCACCATTACAATAACAGGAGAGGTTAGCATTATATATATATCATACCCCCAAGACATGCTAACCTCTCACCATTACAATAACAGGAGAGGTTAGCATTATATATATATCATACCCCCAAGACATGCTAACCTCTCACCATTACAATAACAGGAGAGGTTAGCATTATATATATATATCATACCCCCAAGACATGCTAACCTCTCACCATTACAATAACAGGAGAGGTTAGCATTATATATATATCATACCCCCAAGACATGCTAACTTCTCACCATTACAATAACAGGAGAGGTTAGCATTATATATATATCATACCGCCAAGACATGCTAACCTCTCACCATTACAATAACAGGAGAGGTTAGCATTATATATATATCATACCGCCAAGACATGCTAACCTCTCACCATTACAATAACAGGAGAGGTTAGCATTATATATATATCATACCGCCAAGACATGCTAACCTCTCACCATTACAATAACAGGAGAGGTTAGCATTATATATATATCATACCGCCAAGACATGCTAACCTCTCACCATTACAATAACAGGAGAGGTTAGCATTATATATATATCATACCCCCAAGACATGCTAACCTCTCACCATTACAATAACAGGAGAGGTTAGCATTATATATATATATATCATACCGCCAAGACATGCTAACCCGTCGTTTAGAAGTGATAATGCCTTGGAAGCCAGTGTTTTGGAAGATATATTGGCACGGTTGGGTGGCCCGAGGCAGAACACCTGTGCTAAAATATATCCTCCAAACACCGGCTACTCGGGTATTATCACTTAAATATCATACCCCCAAGACATGCTAACCTCTCACCATTACAATAACAGGAGAGGTTAGCATTATATATATATCATACCTCCAAGACATGCTAACTTCTCACCATTACAATAACAGGAGAGGTTAGCATTATATATACATCATACCCCCAAGACATGCTAACTTCTCACCATTACAATAACAGGAGAGGTTAGCATTATATACACTGCTCAAAAAAAATAAAGGGATCTCTTAAACAACACAATGTAACTCCAAGTCAATCACACTTCTGTGAAATCAAACTGTCAACTTAGGAAGCAACACTGATTGACAATAAATTTCACATGCTGTTGTGCAAATGGAATAGACAACAGGTGGAAATTATAGGCAATTAGCAAGACACCCCCAATAAAGGAGGGGTTCTGCTGGTGGTAACCACAGACCACTTCTCAGTTCCTATGCTTCCTGGCTGATGTTTTGGTCACTTTTGAATGCTGGCGGTGCTTTCACTCTAGTGGTAGCATGAGACTGAGTCTACAACCCACACAAGTGGCTCAGGTAGTGCAGCTCATCCAGGATGGAACATCAATGTGAGCTGTGGCAAGAAGGTTTGCTGTGTCTGTCAGCGTAGTGTCCAGAGCATGGAGGAGCTACCAGGAGACAGGCCAGTACATCAGGAGATGTGGAGGAGGCCGTAGGAGGGCAACAACCCAGCAGCAGGACCGCTACCTCCGCATTTGTGCAAGGAGGAGCGGGAGGAGCACTGCCAGAGCCCTGCAAAATGACCTCCAGCAGGCCACAAATGTGCATGTGTCTGCTCAAACGGTCAGAAACGGACTCTATGAGGGCCCGACGTCCGCAGGTAGGGGTTGTGCTTACAGCCCAACACCGTGCAGGACGTTTGGCATTTGCCAGAGAACACCAAGATTGGCAAATTCGCCACTGGCGCCCTGTGCTCTTCACAGATGAAAGCAGGTTCACACTGAGCACATGTGACAGACGTGACAGAGTCTGGAGACGCCGTGGAGAACGTTCTGCTACCTGCAACATCCTCCAGCATGACCGGTTTGGCGGTGGGTCAGTCATGGTGTGGGGTGGCATTTCTTTGGGGGGCCGCACAGCCCTCCATGTGCTCACCAGAGGTAGCCTGACTGCCATTAGGTACCGAAATGAGATCCTCAGACCCCTTGTGAAACCATATGCTGGTGTGGTTGGCCCTGGGTTCCAATGCAAGACAATGCTAGACCTCATGTGGCTGGAGTGTGTCAGCAGTTCCTGCAAGAGGAAGGCATTGATGCTATGGACTGGCCCGCCCGTTCCCCAGACCTGAATCCAATTGAGCACATCTGGGACATCATGTCTCGCTCCATCCACCAACGCCACGTTGCACCACAGACTGTTCAGGAGTTGGCGGATGCTTTAGTCCAGGTCTGGGAGGAAATCCCTCAGGAGACCATCCGCCACCTCATCAGGAGCATGCCCAGGCGTTGTAGGGAGGTCATACAGGCACGCGGAGGCCACACACACTACTGAGCCTCATTTTGACTTGTTATAAGGACATTACATCAAAGTTGGGTCAGCCTGTAGTGTGGTTTTCCACTTTCATTTTGAGTGTCACTCCAAATCCAGACCTCCATGGGTTGATAAATTTGATTTCCATTGATAATTTTTTGTGTGATTTTGTTGTCAGCACATTCAACTATGTAAAGAAAAAAGTATTTAATAAGAATATTTCATTCATTCAGATCTAGGATGTGTTATTTTAGTGTTCCCTTTATTTTTTTGAGCGGTGTATATATATATATACTGTTGTGGAGGACTTAATTCTTCCTGCTGCCACGCGTATATGGCTGGGACAATGCTGGAGGAAAAGGCCCAAAAAACGATACAGACAATGCCTCCATCAAACAACACTGTTTCACAATGCATCAGTGACATGGCAGGAGATGTTTTGAAACAAATACTGCTTCGCATACAAGCCAGTGAATTCTATGCTTTACAGCAGGATGAGTTAACAGACGTGTCGGGCCTGGCACAGCACCTGGTGTATGTTCGTTACGTTTATGGGGGTCAATTAAGGAAGACATCCTCTTCTGCAAACTACTGGAAACCAGGACAGCAGGAGAGGATATTTTAAAAGTACTGGACAGCTTTGTGACATCAAATGGACTTTGGTGGTCAAGATGTGTTGGTATCTGTACTGATGGATCAAAAGCCATGACAGGGAGACATAGTGGAGTGGTAAGGCTTGTGCAAACAGTTGCTCCCGACGCCACTTGAGTACACAGCAGCATACACCGAGAGGCTTTTGCTGCCAAGGGAATGCCTGACCGCTTGAAAGACATTTTGGACATTACCGTGAAAATGGTTAACTTTGTTAAAACAAGGCTATGCAACGATATGGGCGGCAACCATGTACCGCTGGTTATCAACAGGGCAAAGTATTTTTTTTAAATTGGGGGACGAGCTTAAAGTTCTTTCCTGACCATAATATTCACTTGTCTGACTGCTTGTATGATGATGAGTTTCTCACATGACTGGCCTATCTGGGTGATATATTTTCTCGCCTGAATGATCTGAGTCTAGGATTACAGGGACTCTCCGCAACTATATTCAATGTGCGGGACGAAATTGAGGCTTTGATTTAAGAAATTGGAGCTTTCCTCTGTCTGTATTAACAAGGACAACACACAGGTCTTTCCATCAGTGTATGATTCTTGTTTTTGTCCGTAAGCGACGAGTTCATTTGCACACAATGTTAAATGTTACATAACGAAGCACCTGAGTAAGTTGATTATTATTATTATTATTATTATTATTATTGATGATTATTATTATTATTGATTATTATTATTATTATTATTGATTATTATTATTATTATTATTGATGATTATTATTATTATTATTTATTATTATTATTATTGATTATTATTATTGATGATTATTATTATTATTGATTATTATTATTATTATTATTGATTATTATTATTATTATTATTGATGATTATTATTATTATTATTTATTATTGATTATTATTATTATTATTATTGATGATTATTATTATTATTGATTATTATTATTATTATTATTGATTATTATTATTATTATTATTGATGATTATTATTATTATTGATTATTATTATTATTATTATTGATTATTATTATTATTATTTATTATTATTATTATTGATTTATTATTATTATTATTATTATTGATGATTATTATTATTGATTATTATTATTATTATTATTATTGATTATTATTATTATTATTATTATTATTGATTATTATTCAATTACGCAGGTACTTTCCCAAAACGGACGACGCAAACAACTGGATCCATTATCCCATTCATGCCCTGCCTCCAGTCCACTTACCGATATCTGAACGAAGGAGCCTCATCGAAATTGCAACAAGCGGTTCTGTGAAAATGTAATTTAATCAGTAGCCACTGTCAGATTTCTGGATTGGGCTGCGCTCCGAGTATCCTGCCTTGGCAAACCGCACTGTTAAGACACTGATGCCCTTTGCAACCACGTACCTATGTGAGAGTGGATTCTCGGCCCTCACTAGCATGAGAACTAAATACAGGCACAGACTGTGTGTGGAAAATGATTTTAAGACTGTGACTCTCTCCAATTACAACCCAACATTGCAGAGTTATGTGCATCCTTTCAAGCACAGCCTTGTCATTAATCTGTGGTGAGTTACTCACAATTTTCGATGAACAAATAAAGTTTTCTATGTGAGATGGCTAAATAAAGTACAACCTTATTGATTATTATTATTTGTGCCCCGGTACTATAACAGCTCTTTGTCATTTCCCACGAGCCGGGTTGCGACAAACTCATTCTTATGTTTAATAAATGTATCGTATAGTGTGTGTGTGTGTGGCAGGCTTACAATGATTTGAGAGTTTGAAAAACATTTGAGCCTGCGCTGACCCTGGAGCTAAGACGAGGATTCGCAGCTAGAGGTTGAATGTTTTTTAAGGGGTATGAGACTATAAAACATTTAGGAACCACGGATATAGAGGTTTCTTTCAGGTCTCTCTGTTTAACCAAATATTCTGTTTTGTCTTCAGCAGGTGAAAGACCAGACTCTCACAGAGGGAAAAGTCCTTCAGGGGAACCAGACCCACAGAAGACCAAACCAGCAAGACCACACCACTGCTCCCAGTGTGGAAAGTGTTTTAGACACTCGGGGAACCTGAAAACGCATGAGATGATACATACAGGAGAGAAGCCATATCAATGCTCCCAGTGTGGAAAGGGTTTTAGACTCTCAGGGCATCTAAAAGTGCATGAAAGAACACACACTGGAGAGAAGCCATATCTATGCTCCCAGTGTGGAAAGGGTTTTGGACACTCGGGCAATCTAAAACTGCATGAAAGAACGCACACTGGGAAGAAGCCATATCTATGCTCCCATTGTGGAAAAGAATTTTTCTCATCTGGGGACCTGAAAAAACATGAGAGAACGCACTTAGTAGAGAGGCCTTTCCAATGTGACCAATGTGGAAAGAGATTTATTCAGTCAGCGCATCTGAGAGATCATGAGAGAATACACCCAGGAGAACAACCATTCCAATGCTCCTTGTGTGGGAAAAGTTTTACCCATTCATGGAACCTGAAAATGCATGAGATGACACACACAGGAGGGAAGCCTTTCAGCTGCTCCCAGTGTGGAAAGAGTTTTAGCCAGTTAGGGACCTTGAAAACGCATGAAATGACACACACATGAGAAGGAGAGAGCCTTTCCACTGCTCCCAGTGCGGAGAGGTTTACTTGGTTAGGTAATCTGAAAACGCATGAGAGAACACACACAGGGGAGAAGCCCTACCACTGCTCAGACTGTGGAAATAGATTTACCCAGCTAGGCTACCTGAAAGCACATGAGTGGACACACACTGTGGAAAAGTTTTACCTAGTTAGGGAACTTGAAAATGCATGAGATGACACACAACAGGAGGGAGAGAGAGATGCCTTTCCACTGCTCCCAGTGTGGAAAGAGTTTTAGAAATGCAGGGAACCTGAAAGTGCATGAAAGAGGACACTATGTAGAGAAGCCTTTCCACTGCTCCCAGTGTGGAAATACATTTTCCCTGTCAGAGGACCTGAAGTCACATGACAGAATACAGGCGCTGTGTTCTGACTTTATATCTTTGACTTCAGATATTGTGTTTTGGTTTTATGCCACATCATATCCACGTATACGAAAGCTTTTACTCAAAAACAGGGTTGCTTTTGTTTTTCTTTAAGACGTGAATGATAACATCTCAAATCAAAATATATATTTTTAAATGTGTATTGATTTATGAAGTATAGATTTGAATATTGGTATTTAAAAATGTAAATTATTATATAGATGAAGTAGAATGTACATTTCTAGATTCTAACCTTGAGACCTATTGGATATGATATGATATAATTTGGATATGACTAAAGACATTTGATTGGATGCATGATTTGGATATTGCAAAGTGTAAATGATTAGATCAGGATCAAAACTGGTGGAGAAGCAAAAATAGCATCAATAGGTAAGTATACCAGTTTAATTTGAGTACCAGGATGTTGACATAGGGTTTTTTTTGGGGGGGCTGCTATGTGTGGGTCTTGGATGGTTGGTGGCCTGGCGTTTGGGACCTTGGGCCGGTGGCCCGAGAGGTTGCTGGTTTGGGTCCCTGATTCGACTGGGTGCGAGATCTGTCAATTTGCCCCTTGGCGTGGCGCTTGACCCTAGTTACTGTTGTGGGTTGCTTTGGATGGGATTGGCTGCTAGATGACTGAATGCAATGTCAATATTGAGTGGCTTCGCTGCAGGTAGATTTGTATGATTTTTTTTTTCAAATTCAATAAAATAAAAAAATGTAACATGCATTTCTTACATTTCATATGTTTGTCATTCAGCAGATGCTTATCTAATCACATTTTATTGGTCACATACACATATTTAGCAGATGTTATTGTGGGTGTAGCAAAATACTTGTGTTTCTAGCTCCAACAGTGCAGTCGTATCTAACAATTCACATCAATACACACATCTAAAAGAATGAAATATATAAATATTAGGACTAGCAATGTCAGAGTGGCTGGCATTGACTAAACAGTAGAATAGAATACAGTATATACATATGAGATGAGTAAAGCATTGACTAAACAGTAGAATAGAATACAGTATATACATATGAGATGAGTAATGCATTGACTAAACAGTAGAATAGAATACAGTATATACATATGAGATGAGTAATGCATTGACTAAACAGTAGAATAGAATACAGTATATACATATGAGATGAGTAATGCATTGACTAAACAGTAGAATAGAATACAGTATATACATATGAGATGAGTAATGCATTGACTAAACAGTAGAATAGAATACAGTATATACATATGAGATGAGTAATGCATTGACTAAACAGTAGAATAGAATACAGTATATACATATGAGATGAGTAATGCATTGACTAAACAGTAGAATAGAATACAGTATATACATATGAGATGAGTAAAGCATTGACTAAACAGTAGAATAGAATACAGTATATACATATGAGATGAGTAAAGAAGTATGTAAACATTAAAGTGGCCAGTGATTCCATGTCTATGTATATTGGGCAGCAGCCTCTAAGGTGCAGGGTTGAGTATCTGGGTGATATCCGGCTAGTGACGGCTATTTAACAGTCTGATGGCCTTGAGATAGAAGCTGTTTTTAGAAGTCTCTCGGTTCCAGCTTTGATGCATCTGTACTGACATCGACATTCTGGATGATAGCGGGGTGAACAGGCGGTGGCTCGGGTGATTGATTGATATTTTTGGCCTTCCTGTGACATCGGGTGCTGTAGGTGTCCTGGAGGGCAGGCAATGTTCCCCCTGTGATGCGTTGGGTAGACCATACCACGCTCTAGAGAGCTCTGTGGTTGCGGGCAGTGCAGTTGCCGTACCAGGCGGTGCTACAGACAGGATGCTCTCGATGGTGCATCTGTAAAAGTTTGAGGGTCTTAGGGGTCATGCCGAATTTCTTCAGCCTGCTGAGATTGAAGAGGCGCTGCTGTGCCTTCACCACGCTGTGTTTTGTTGACGTTGAGGGAGAAGTTATTTTCCTGGCACCACTCTGCCAGGGCCCTCACTTCCTCCCTGTAGGCTGTCTCGTCATTGTTGGGAATCAGGCCTACTACTGTTGTGTTGTCTGCAAACTTGATGATTTGAGTTAGAGGTGAGCATGGCCACGCAGTCATGGGTGAACAGGAGGGGGCTGAGCACACACCCTTGTGGGGCCCCTGTGTTGAGGTTCAGCGGTGGTGTTGTTTCCTACCTTCACCACCTGGGGGCAGCCTGTCAGGAAGTCCAGGACCTAGTTACACAGGGCGGGGTTCAGACCCAGGGCCTCGAGCTTAGTGATGAGCTTGGAGGGTACTATGGTGTTGAATGCCGAGCTGTAGCCAATGAACAGCGTTCTGACGGAGGTATTCCTTTTGTCCGGACGAGATAAGGCAGTGTGATGGCGACTGCATCGTCTGTGGATCTATTGGGGCGGTATCCAGATCGACTTACAGTACTGAGTGCATACATTTTTGTACTGGTCCCCCGTGGGAATCAAACTCACAAACCCGGACGTTGCAAGCACCACGATCTACCAACTGAGCCCCATGAAACCATTGATTCTAACCTTGAAACCTTTTTCATTTTGTCATTGAGTTAATTTGTGTACTAGTCCATCAAGTTAAGAGTATAAAAATGAAATGACATTGTTCTGATGACATTGATAAGATGTTGACATGAAAAACATTGACCACCACATGAATGTTCACATCAGCATTATTCCACCATGTCAGAGAACTCGGGTGCTGATTGTAAAAAGGATTTGATAAATGATTAATTAATATTTGTATCTGAAAAAAATACATTCAATATTTTATGTATTCACCTGGAATTTGAAAAAAGCCTTCCAGGTGAAAAGCAATCCAGGTGAAGCTGGTTGAGAGAATGCAAAGAGTGTGCAAAGCTGTCATCAAGGAAAAAGGTGGCTACTTGGAAAAATCTCAAATATATTTTGATTTGATGAACACTTTATTTTGGTTACTACATGATTCCATATGTGTTATTTCATAGTTTTGATGTCTTCACAATTATTCTACAATGTAGAAAATAGTAGAAAATAAAGAAAAACCCTTGAATGAGTAGGTGTGTCCAAACTTTTGACTTGTACATATTATCTCAATCACCTCAACTACCTGGTACCTCAGCACATTGACCTGGTACCAATACTCCTTGTATATAGCCTCGTTACTACCTGGTACCTCAGCACATTGACCCGGTACCAGTACTCCTTGTATATAGCCTCGTTACTACCTGGTACCTCAGCACATTGACCTGGTACCAATACTCCTTGTCTATAGCCTCGTTACTACCTGGTACCTCAGCACATTGACCTGGTACCAATACTCCTTGTCTATAGCCTCGTTACTACCTGGTACCTCAGCACATTGACCCGGTACTCCTTGTCTATAGCCTCGTTACTACCTGGTACCTCAGCACATTGTACCAGTACTCCTTGTCTATAGCCTCGTTACTACCTGGTACCTCAGCACATTGACCTGGTACCAATACTCCTTGTCTATAGCCTCGTTACTACCTGGTACCTCAGCACATTGACCCGGTACTCCTTGTCTATAGCCTCGTTACTACCTGGTACCTCAGCACATTGTACCAGTACTCCTTGTCTATAGCCTCGTTACTACCTGGTACCTCAGCACATTGTACCGGAACATGAGAGGACACACACGGGAGAGAAGCCTTGCAACTGCTCTGAGTGTGGAAAGGATTTTACCCAGAACAAGAAAGACCATGAAAAAAAACACATTCAGCAGAGAAGCCTTTCCAATGCTCCCAGTGTGGCAAGAGTTTTACCCAGGTTGGGAGCATGAAACGACATGAGAGAGCACACACAGGAGAGAAGCCTTACCACTGAGAGTGTGTTTTTGTTCATGCCACATTGTACAGAATGTAATCAAAAATACAGTTTGTTATTTTTTAAATATTTTAAAACAAATTGAATATGTTGGTCTAAAGCTACAATGTAACTTTATGGGCGACCAAATTCACATAGAAATATGAGTTATGGATCTTACGTTCTCGTCAAAAGCGAGTCGAAAAAGCGGTATATCTGTTCTGTGTGCGCTACTTCTTTGCTTCCTGTGCTGAAGTTTTTTGTTTCTTTTCACTGTCGGGTTTTGAACACCAGTTTCAAACATCTGAAAATACAATATTTTTGGTTATGGAAGATGTATGTAACAGCGGTGTTTTGATGGTACAATGATTCTCTACACCAGGGGTACTCCACTACTATTTCAGAAGGTCCAGTGGCCAAAGGGTCCGGATGGATATGGTCCTTTATCGGGCGCTGTGGTACAGCGAAGTAACAAACACATTCCTCTACGACTTAGCAAACGTGTTGTTCAATAAAATGTTACATTAAATACATCAAATGAGACTAAGAACCATGAATGAATTGCACACTTCTTTTTATTGCTAATAAGCGAGTACCTTGGTTCACTTCTTTCGAACATCACTGAAGAACGAAAGTGGTTGCATACTCAAAAAAAAAAGTGCACCGTGAACTATTAGACATGGGCCGTTGAATTAAGCTTTAAGCCATCAGCTTCTGGATGAAATCTACGTGGTTGGGAACATCTTTGTCTCCCTGCGTTTGCACGGGAAGTGGACAATTGCTAATAAGCAAGTACCTTGGTTCTAACCCTAGGTACTGCTAATAGTCCTGTACCTTGGTTCTAACCCTGGGTATTTCTAATAAGCCAGTACCTTGGTTCTAACCCTAGGTATTGCTAATAAGCCTGTACCTTGGTTCTAACCCTGGGTATTTCTAATAAGCCTGTACCTTGGTTATAACCCTAGGTATTGCTAATAAGCCTGTACCTTGGTTCTAACCCTGGGTATTTCTAATAAGCCTGTACCTTGGTTCTAACCCTAGGTATTTCTAATAAGCCAGTACCTTGGTTCTAACCCTAGGTATTGCTAATAAGCCTGTACCTTGGTTCTAACCCTAGGTATTGCTAATAAGCCTGTACCTTGGTTCTAACCCTAGGTATTTCTAATAAGCCAGTACCTTGGTCCTAACCCTAGGTATTGCTAATAAGCGAGTACCTTGGTCCTAACCCTAGGTACTGCTAATAGTCCTGTACCTTGGTTCTAACGCTAGGTATTGCTAATAAGCGAGTACCTTGGTTCTAACCCTAGGTATTGCTAATAAGCGAGTACCTTGGTTCTAACCCTATGTATTGCTAATAAGCAAGTACCTTGGTTCTAACCCTGGGTATTGCTAATAAGCCATCTTATTTCTGACAACTTTCGAACTCCTATCAAACCAAAATATGACCAGTTTATGACCTCCCAATAATAATAATGTAATAGGAGGTCCCCTTTCCCGTAACTGTGGTCTGTCTGGAGCATACTTTAGTCCGAGGTCCCTTTTCCTGTAACTGTGGTCTGTCTGGAGCATACTTTATCACCAGTCTGAGGTCCCTTTTCCTGTAACTGTGGTCTGTCTGGAGCATACTTTATCACCAGTCTGAGGTCCCTTTTCCTGTAACTGTGGTCTGTCTGGAGCATACTTTAGTCTGAGGTCCCTCTTCCTGTAACTGTGGTCTGTCTGGAGCATACTTTAGTCTGAGGTCCCTCTTCCTGTAACTGTGGTCTGTCTGGAGCATACTTTATCACCAGTCTGAGGTCCCTCTTCCTGTAACTGTGGGTCGCAGACTGGTTGAGAAATGATTACAATAAAAGGGGAAAGCAGCACAATGTTACAATCTGTTGACTAAAATCATTTTGTTAAAAACTATTTTGAACCTGAATAAATACTGCACTTAGTAACAATGACCAACACAATTCCAGTCAAAAATATAAGATTGTCTGTGGCCTACCATTACTATATCCAACCCAACTCCTAATGTTGCCTGTTATTACAGCCATAGTAAGACAGGCTACGGAAACAAACTGCATTTTACACCTGCCTTTGGAGCTGAACTTCATTCGTGTTAGCAGCCAATATCAACGAGGGATACATCATGTCACATCACTGGAGTCCAGAGCAGAAACAACTAGGGATATATCATGTCACGTCACTGGAGTCCAGAGCAGAAACAACTAGGGATATATCATGTCACGTCACTGGAGTCCAGAGCAGAAACAACTAGGGATATATCATGTCACGTCACTGGAGTCCAGAGCAGAAACAACTAGGGATATATCATGTCACATCACTGGAGTACAGAGCAGAAACAACTAGGGATATATCATGTCACATCACTGGAGTCCAGAGCAGAAACAACTTTTCTTCCTCACAAATATCTCAATAAATTCACCAGCATATGTTACATCTTCATCCCCATAATGTTGAAGTCAGTGCGATGTTACAACTGTTTATCTTTAGACACATGGCCAGTAGCCACCCAAACTAGGTCTATCTGAAATATGACAACAATCCATACACTTCTCAGGTAGCCTCTTGTCCTAGCAATCATGAGTCAGTAGTAAAACTGTATTTAGTACTGAACTCTATGCTATATTGGATGATGAAAGTAGAGGCCTACTCTGTTTTTGTCAGACAAAAAAAGCTAAAGGACATTTAACAAGTTCTTTCTTGTCACTAATCAGGATAATGGCGCTGGGCCTTTGCGTCCCAGTGCTAACGATTTGGATATTGACCGATAATCAAGGCGCGCCGCGCAACCTTCCTTTTCTGGAGCATAGATGAGGATTTAATGAAGACTTGCAAGCAATGGATTCAGAACAACGACTAAACAATGTATACAGAAAGCAATTTGGGGTGAAATTATGCCACCACCCAAAAGGGCGCTTTAGAGACAGGAAGGGTAAAGGGCATGTGCTCTACACAGGTAGAGCCCTATCTGTGCATGTGCCAAAGAAAATGTAATATTTTAATATTTGTTTTAAATAACGAATGCAATGAGAGCTGACGTCTGGCTTGAGTCATTTGGGAAGATGTTAGTCAAAATACATATTTTTTTTGGTCAAAATAAAGACTTATAAAACAAGATGATGTCGTGATCAGAATATACCCAGAATAAGATGTCAAAAGGACTTTGTTTGTCCGCTGGGATAGCAACTAACCGCTACACACAGTCCGCATTGTTGTCACCATATCAGCTAACGTCAATTCAACACAGCTACTAGAACTAACGTGTTAGTAAACCCACTACAGTCATGCAGTACAGTTAGCAAGCAGTTTAGCAGTTACACCAGCTGAAATAAATGTATAAAACCACTTCGAATAGTTCCAGTGTTGGATAGCCAGCTAGGTAAGCATCACTCTCTGTCTGGCCGGGCAGGAAATGTATTGCTTCGTTCCCTATGGGACACCAAAAACACATGTTCCCACAACTCCCAAGGAACTGAATGTGCTTGTTGGGTTCATTCTGTAAGTAGTAAATATAATTTGACAGCAACAGTAACCTCTTATCTCATCAATGGAAACGCATTGGAACTAAACCTGTATTTGGCACCTTTTATTTGTAAATGTCCCCTTAAATAATGCCACTTTAATAATGTTGACATATCTTGCATTACTCACCTCATACTGTATTTTATACCATCTATTGCATCTTGCCCATGCCGCTCTGTCATTGCTCATCCATATATTTACGGGCGGCAAGGTAGTGGTTAGAGCGTTGGACTAGTAACCAAAAGGTTGCAAGATCGAATCCCTGAACTGACAAGGTAAAAATGTGTCATTCTGCCCCTGAACAAGGCAGTTAACCCACTGTTCCTTCGCTGTCATTGAAAATAAGAATTTGTTCTTAACGGACTTGCCTAGTTAAATAAAGGTAAAATAAGTTTAGATATTCTTATTCCATTCCTTTACTTAGATCTGGGTGTATTGGGTAGTTGTTGTGCAATTGTTAGATATTGCTGCACTGTCGGAACTAGAAGCACAAGCATTTTCGCTACACTCGCAATAAATATCTGCTAAACATGTGAATGTGACCAATAAAATTAGATTTGAATTTCTTTGGGTTTTTAAAAATTGTATTTTTTTTATCTAGGAACCTTTAGCCACTACAGTACTAGTCATCAAAACTGTTGACATTAAAAACAGTCACTACCTCATGAATGTTCCATCAGTATTATTAAAACCCTCACTACCTCATGAATGTTCCATCAGTATTATTAAAACACTCACTACCTCATGAATGTTCCATCAGTATTATTAAAACCCTCACTACTTCATGAATGTTCCCATCAGTATTATTAAAACCCTCACTACCTCATGAATGTTCCATCAGTATTATTAAAATCCTCCCTACCTCATGTTCCATCAGTATTATTAAAACACTCACTATCTCATGAATGTTCCATCAGTATTATTAAAACCCTCACTACCTCATGAATGTTCCCATCAGTATTATTAAAACCCTCACTACCTCATGAATGTTCCATCAGTATTATTAAAACACTCACTACCTCATGAATGTTCCCATCAGTATTATTAAAATCCTCCCTACCTCATGAATGTTCCATCAGTATTATTAAAACCCTCACTACCTCATGAATGTTCCCATCAGTATTATTAAAATCCTCCCTACCTCATGTTCCATCAGTATTATTAAAACACTCACTATCTCATGAATGTTCCATCAGTATTATTAAAACCCTCACTACCTCATGAATGTTCCCATCAGTATTATTAAAACCCTCACTACCTCATGAATGTTCCATCAGTATTATTAAAACACGCACTACCTCATGAATGTTCCATCAGTATTATTAAAACACTCACTACCTCATGAATGTTCCATCAGTATTATTCCACCATGTCAGATAATACAGGAGCTGATTGAAAAAAGGATCATGTAACATATGTTTATCTGAGTAAAAATTAATAACACGTTGTGTAGTAGATGTTCTGACTTCTCACTCATATTTTTTTTTTTTAACTAATCAATCAACACATGGTTTCCTTCGTAATTCTTTACGTAATATTATTCTTTAATGAATTAAATGAAGAAAAAATAAACATTTTCCTCTACTGCTTTACCAACTCCAATCAACAGATGGCGATATGCGTATTTCATGCGCTGTTGCTAGTGTGACGTATATTCTAGTGGACGGGACGCTTCTTCAACGAGAACAACACCGCTAGTGATTCAACCAGCTAACTGTTAGGGATCTTGCTAGCCAACATACAACCGGAACAAAATACATGTATGTCGTATCCACTAGTTACCCCTTCATTTTCATATTTATATTTTTATTAGTGAACTAGCTGTCTGTGTGGTTAAGTTAGCAGTAGCCTAGTCGCTAATGATATTTAGCTAACGTTACCTCGCTAACAACCCCGACCATGAGCTCACTAAGCTACTCCCCTCCTTTTGAAGAAGAAGATGTCTGCCGGACAGAGAAAGAGAAAGAAGATGAGGCTGTAGAGGTTGAGGCTGTTACAGTGAAAGAAGAAGACGTTTTTGTGAAAGAGGAGGAGGATGTTACTGTGAAAGAAGAGGAGGATGTTACTGTGAAAGAAGAGGAGGAAGATAAAAATGACGATGCTGTGTTGGGCGTGGAAGAGGAGGAGATGACTATCACAGTGAAAGAAGAGGAAGACGTTTTTGAGGTGAAGGAGGGGGAGATTACTGTCACATTGGAGGAAGAGGAGGAGGTTGGAGATCTGATTAACACCCGTGAGTACTATCTATCAGTGACACAAACTCTGCAGTTGTTTAACTAGAAGTGTGGTTTTAAAGGGGCATTCTACTGACGTTCTACACTTAAATATGTTGTTCAGTACTGTAGGAATTGTTAAACTACACTGTAAGATGTGTGTAAGGTCCAGAGTAGGGCCATCACCAAAACGTGTATTAACACTGGATCAAATGCATCCAATGACATTGACTGAAATTAGGACTGTCTCTGACCAACAACAACAACATCTTGGTCGCCTGAAAATCCAATTGATTGGTCGAAATTTGTAAATGTGTATTTTTCCATATGTAGACACACCCTATGTATGTGAGCTTGTCCGATGCTTTAAACTTACGGTTTGATGAATTAAGACAAATGCCTCAAGAAGCCGCCTGAGATCTAAGTAACCTGACCCAACTTTTCTCATCCCTCTTTCTGCTGGCTTTCACAGATTCTGCCATTACTCTCCTAAAGTTGCCGGTAATACACGAGGAGTTGGCAACCTTTCTCGTGGAATGAGAAACGGCCATTTATCTTACCATTTCTACCGATCTGCGTGCCAGTTATGTTTTTTTTATATGCACAGTTTCGTGGAACAGTTTCATTTAATTTATAATATATATAATATAATATATATAGTTAATCAAAATTCTACCCAAATATAAATGAAAACAATCAACCTAAAAGTAACTAAAATAGCCAACAAATAAAAACATTGCAGCCTGCAGGTAGAACAAATCCTGATTAATTATATATTTTTTAAAATCTTATGAATCACATTGGCTACACATGGCCTGTCTGCAACGAACTTGAAACATTGTTTAAACTATTAACTTGGGTCTGTCTGGAAGTTTGCTCTAGCAAGCTTGCAACATTGTATAAACGATTCTGAGATTCTGATTCTGAGCCCCTCAGAGTTTCCAGTGCCAGTGATCTCAGGACAGACACAGCTGTAAAGCTATTTGCATAAGGGATAAGAAGCAGTGCTTGACTTGGGCAGGACATCATCGGACCCGAGTACCTGCACCTCAAATGTTCTACTGCTTGATCTCCTGTTCCTCTCCATAAAATATTAGCTCTAAAGTATAGTGGCGCTCCTGCACCTACATATAAACAGTACCAGCACCCAAAATGAGTACCAGGAACCTATTTCAGTCCAAGTCAAACACTGATAAGAAGTAATCAGGTCTATTTTATGACGTTTCCACTGGATCAGAGCATTACATTTTTCCCCTTTCACGCTATGTGGTTATCGAAAGGGAAAGAGCTTGAAAGATTTTTTTCAAATATATTGAGGAACTATTGTAACTCTCAATGGATGTAAAAAACAGACTTTGTTTGAGGTGAAGACAACATTACTTTGAGAAGCTCCACAGGTCATTTGTGGTGGTGAGTTAAGACAATCTCAAATATTATCAGATCCAGGTAGTAGAGGTCGACTGATTAATCGGCATGGCCGATTTCAAGTTTTCATAACAATCGGTAATCAGCCTTTTTGGACGCCGATTACATTGCAACCCACGAGGAAACTGCGTGGCAGGCTGAACACCTGTTACGCGAGTGCAGCGTCAAAAGGACCTTATGACCTTATGGCTGCAAGGAGCCAAGGTAAATTGCTAGCTAGCATTAAACTAAGTTTAAGTCTATCTTAACTTAAAGAACATAGGATGAAACAGACACCCCCCCCCCCCCCCACAAGTCAGCCTTGATTTAATGTTTTGACCCGGGGAAGGATGAAACAAGGTGTGCTGCCATACGGGTCAGAAGCCTGGACAAATGGATATACAACTAAAAGACTTCAGAAGTGGGTCGCGTCTCCGGCAACTTAACCGATAGAATGAATGACCATCGGCTTGTCTAGCAGCCATAGATTTGTGTCGGGATTATATCTCATGGAAGGATTAAACAGACCCCCCCCCCCCCATGCCCCAAGTCAGCCTTGATTTAATGTTTTAACCCAGGGAAGGATGAAACAAGGAACTGTTAAGGCCAGAGTATTTAGGTCTGCCCTCCTCTCAGGAGGGTGGCACAGTGTTACAACCTTGCAGAAGAGTCATTTCAGTCTCTCTGCAGTCTTCCTGTGCACATCTTTGTTTAATAAAACGATACAGAAGTTGTTCAGCTAATCTCTTGCATCCATCATAGCCTGAAGGAAGGGAGGGGCAGTTCCCCCCTTACTGCTCCGTAACCAAGCACCAGGGTCTTGAAGATGATGCATTTTATTGAGGGGATCTAGTCTAGATTAAACCTTGTAGAAAGACAGTTGTTTCATTTAGATCTCTCCGTTTAACCAAATACTCTGTTTGTCTTCAGCAGGTGAAAGACCAGATTCTCACAACAGGAAGAGTCCTTCAGACCCAGAGAAGACCAAACCCTCAAAACCACACCACTGCTCCCAGTGTGGAAAGAGTTTTACCTGGTTAGGGAATCTGAAATCACATAAGCGCACACACACAGGAGATAAGCCTTTCAACTGCTCCCAGTGCGGAAAAAGTTTTACCCAGTTAGGGAACTTGAAATCACATGAGATGACACACACAGGAGAGAAACCTTTCCACTGCTCCCAGTGTGGAAAGGGGTTTAGACACGCAGGGAACCTGAAAGTGCATGAAAGACGACACACTGGAGAGAAGCCATATAAATGCTCACAGTGTGAAATAAAATTTTCCTCATCCGGGGACCTGAGAAAACATGAGAGAACACACTCTATAAAGAGGCCTTTCCAATGCTCTCAGTGTGGAAAGAGTTTTACCCAGTTAGGGAATCTACAAAAGCATGAGATAACGCACACAGGGAAGAAGCCCTACCATTGCTCAGACTGTGGAAAGAGATTTACCCAGATAGGGGACCTGAAATCACATGAACTGACACACACAGGAGATAAGCCTTTCCAATGCTCCCAGTGTGGAAAAAGTTTCCCCCGGTTAGGGAACTTGAAAATGCATGAGAGAATACACACAGGAGAGAAGCCTTTCCACTGCTTCCTGTGCGAAAAGAGTTTTACAGAGTTAGGGACACTGAAAAAGCATGAGAGGACTCACACAGGAGAGAAGCCTTTCCAATGCTCCCAATGTGAAAAGCGTTTTACCCAGTTAGCAAACATGAAAAGGCATGAAGGAACACACACTGTAGAGAAGCCATATCAATGTTCCCAGTGTGAAAATACATTTTCCTCAACAGGGGACCTGAAAACACATGAGAGAACACACTTAGTAGAAAGGCCTTTCCAATGTTCTCAGTGTGGAAAGAGTTTTACCCTGTTAGGGAATCTACAAACGCATGAAAGAACACACACAGGAGCGAAGCACTACTGCTGCTCAGACTGTGGAAAGAGATTTACCTGGTTAGGGAATCTGAAGTCACATGAGCGCACACACACAGGAGTTAAACCTTTCCACTGCTCCCAGTGTGGAAAAGGTTTTACCCAGTTAGGGAACCTGAAGACACATGAAATGACACACACAGGAGAGAAGCCTTTCCACTGCTCCCAGTGTGGAAAGGGGTTTAGACATGCAGGGAACCTGAAAGTGCATGAAAGAATACACACTGGAGAGAAGCCATATCAATGCTCCCAGTGTGAAATGAGATTTTTCTCATCAGGGGACCTGAAAAAACATGAGAGAACACACTCGGTAGATAGGCCTTTCCAATGCTCCCATTGTGGAAAGAGTTTTACCCAGTTAAGGAATCTACAATCACATGAGAGAATGCACACAGGGGAGAAGCCCCACCACTGCTCAGACTGTGGAAAAAGATTTACCCAGATTGGGGACCTGAAATCACATGAGCTGACACACACAGGAGATAAGCCTTTCCAATGCTCCCTGTGTGGAAAAAGTTTCCCCTGGTTAGGGAACTTGAAAATGCATGAGAGAATACACACAGGAGAGAAGCCTTTCCACTGCTTCCTGTGCGAAAAGAGTTTTACAGAGTTAGGGACACTGAAAAAGCATGAGAGGACTCACACAGGAGAGAAGCCTTTCCAATGCTCCCAATGTGAAAAGCGTTTTACCCAGTTAGCGAACATGAAAAGGCATGAAGGAACACACACTGGAGAGAAGCCATATCGATGCCCCCAGTGTGAAAATACATTTTCCTCATTAGGGGACCTGAAAGCACATGAGAGAACACACTTAGTAGAAAGGCCTTCCCAATGCTCTCAGTGTGGAAAAAGTTTTCCCCGGTTAGGGAACTTGAAAATGCATGAAAGAATGCACACAGGAGAGAAGCCTTTCCAATGCTCCCACTGTGGAATTTTTTTTGCCCGGTCAGGGACATTGAAAATGCATGAGAGATTACACACAGGAGAGAAGCCTTTCCAATGCTCCCTGTGTGGAAAGAGTTTTACAGAGTTAGGGACACTGAAAAAGCATGAGAGGACACACACAGGAGATAAGCCTTTCCAATGCTCCCAATGTGGAAAGAGTTTTACCCAGTTAGCAAACATGAAAAGGCACGAAGGAACACACACAGGATAGAAGCCGTTCCAATAATGTCAGTGTGGAAAGACATTTTCCCGGTCAGAGGACCTGAAATCACATGAGAGAATAGCGAGGCTGTGGTTCTGACTTTTTCTGATATTGTTCTGATATTTTTTGACTAATGAATTGTGCTTTGGTTTATGCAACATCAAATCATATTGTATGTATGAAAGCTTCCTCTAAAATAGGCCTAACTTTTAGTTTTTGTTTATTCTTCTCAAGTCAATCTAAAATCAGAATATATATTTTTGTGTGTGTATTTTGATTATGAATTTTGATTGATTGTATACAATTCTAGTGTTGGATATTGGTATTTCAAAATAGATTAATAAAATGAGCATTTCTAACCTTGAAACCTCTTGAATTTGATACGATTTGGATATGACTAAAGACATTTGATTGGATATATTTTTGGGATGTTGCTAATTGAATTTGATTGGATACGTAATTTGGATATTGCAAAATGTAAATGATTAAATTACAGTGCCTTCGAAAAGTATTCAGACCATTTGACATTTTGTTATGTTACAGCCTTCAGAAGTCAACACACAATACCACATAATGACAAAGCAAAAACAGACTTTTGGAATTTGTAGTAATTTTATTGAAAATAAAAAAACAAATACCTTTTTACATAAGTATTCAGACCATTTGCTATGAGACTTGAAATTGATCTCAGATGCATCCTGTTTCCATTGATCATTCTTGAGATGTTTCTAGAACATGATTGGAGTCCACCTGTGGTAGATTCTATTGATTGGACGTGATTTGGAAAGGCACACACCAGTCTCTGTAAGGTCCCACAGTTGACAATGCATGTCAGAGTAAAAACCAAGCCATGAGGTCGAGGGAATTGTCCGTAGAGAGCTGAGACAGGATTGTGTCGAGGCACAGATCTGGGGAAGGGTACCAAAACATATCTACATCATTGAAGGTCCCCAAGAACACAGTGGCCTCCATCATTCTTCAATGGAAGAAGACTCTTCCTAGAGCTGGCTGCCTGGCCAAGTTGAGAAATCGGGGGAGAAGGGCCTTGGTCAGGGAGGTGACCAAGAACCTGATGGTCACGCTGACAGAGCTCTATAGTTCCTCTGTGGAGATGCGAGAAACTTCTAGAAGGACAACCATCTCTGCAGCACTCCACCAATCAGACTATTATGGTAGAGTGGCCAGACGTAAGCCACTCCTCAGTAAAAGGCACATTAAATCCCTCATGGAGATTGCCTAAAGACTCTCAGACCATGAGAAACAAGTTTCTCTGGTCTGATGAAACCAAGATTGAACTCTTTGGCCTGAATGCAAAGCATCACATTTGGAGGAAACCTGGCACCATCCTTACGGTGAAGTATGGTGTTGGCGGCATCATGCTGTAGGTATGATTTTCAGCAGAAGGGAGTGGTAGAGATGCTCTGAATGATCGGCTATGAAAAGCCAACTGACATTTACTCCTGAGGTGCTGACCTGTTGCACCCTCGACAACCACTATTATTTGACCCTGCTGGTCATCTATGAACATTTGAACATCTTGGCCATGTTCTGTTATAATCTCCACCCGGCACAGCCAGAAGAGGACTGGCACCCCTCAGCCTGGTTCCTCTCTAGGTTTCTTCCTAGGTTCTGGCCTTTCTAGGGAGTTTTTCCTACCCACTGTGCTTCTACACCTGCATTGCTCGCTGTTTGGGGTTTTAGGCTGGGTTTCTGTACAGCACTTTGAGATATCAGCTGATGTAAGAAGGGCTTTATAAATATATTTGATTTGATTTGAGACTAGTCAGGATTGAGGTAAAGATTATCGGAGCAAAGTACAGAAAGATCCTTGATGAAAACATGCTCCAGAGCGCTCAGGACCTCAGACTTGGGTGAAGATTCACCGTCCAACAGGACAACGACCCTAAGCACACAGCAAAGACAATGCAGGAGTGGCTTCGGGACAAGTCTCTGAATGTCTTTGAGTGGTCCAGACAGAGCCCGGACTTGAACCCGATCGAACATCTCTGGAGAGACCTGAAAATAGTTGTGTGGTGATGCTCCCCATCCAACATGACAGAGAAGATCTGCAGAAAAGAATGGGAGAGACTCCCCAAATACAGGCGTGACAAGCTTGTAGCGTCCTACCCAAGAAGACTCGAGGCTGTAAACGCTGCCAAATGTGCTTCAACAAAGTACTGAGTAAAGGGTCTGAATACTTATGTAAATGTGATATTTCTGTTTTTTTATTTTATAAATTAGCAAGAAAATAATCGAAACATTTTTTGCTTTGTCATTATGGGATATTGTGTGTAGATTGTTACGGGGGAAAAACATGTAAATAAATGTTAGAATACGGCTGTAATGTAACAAAACACGGAAAAGGTCTAGGTGTCTGAATACTCTCCGAAGGCGCTGTAGATTAGTAGAAGGTGCATTTCTTAATTCTGACCTTGAAACCTCTTGAATTGTATCATTGAGTTCATTTGAGTACTAGTCTTCCAAGTTAAAGGAGTATACAAATGTGATGACGTTGTTCGGGATAACAGTGATAAGATGTTGACATGAAAAACATTCACCAGCACATGAATGTTCACATCAGTATTATTCCACCATGTCAGAGAACTAAAATAATTTTCATTAATGCAACATATTATCTGATAAATGAAATTAATTTTTGTGACAGTGTTAGCCATTATTTTTTTTAACTGTGTTCGTGGATGTTCATTATATACATATATATGTACTGTTACTGGACTCCATAAAAACACCATACAGCTACGACTGGAAGTCACTTTTTCATAGCAGGGGCCTCATTTATATATTTTTTTAAATCTTAGATTTATACATGAACTTAGTCGTAAGATCATTTCCCGATGCTGTGCTTACGTTCGATTCATAAAAGATACTGAGCATAAGAAAACGTTGCTTATGCAGGTTCTAAGAAGCCCATTTGTAACTTTACGCGCCTGTGATCTATAAATCTCAAATTAACTTAGAATTGGTCGCACCTGAACGTGCCTTACGAATCAGCGATTTCCCCGTAGAGAATGCGGGTTTAGTATTGGTAACTTAACGCACCTGTGATCTATAAATCTCAAATTAACTTAGAATTGGTGGCACCTGAACGTGCCTTACAAATCAGCGATTTCCCCGTAGAGAATGCGGGTTTAGTATTGGTAACGTAACGCACCTGTGATCTATAAATCTCAAATTAACTTAGAATTGGTGGCACCTGAACGTGCCTTACAAATCAGCGATTTCCCCGTATAGAATGCGGGTTTAGTATTGGTAACTTAACGCACCTGTGATCTATAAATCTCAAATTAACTTAGAATTGGTGGCACCTGAACGTGCCTTACTAATCAGCGATTTCCCCGTAGAGAATGCGGGTTTAGTATTGGTAACTTAACGCACCTGTGATCTATAAATCTCAAATTAACTTAGAATTGGTGGCACCTGAACGTGCCTTACAAATCAGCGATTTCCCCGTAGAGAATGCGGGTTTAGTATTGGTAACTTAACGCACCTGTGATCTATAAATCTCAAATTAACTTAGAATTGGTGGCACCTGAACGTGCCTTACAAATCAGCGATTTCCCCGTATAGAATGCGGGTTTAGTATTGGTAACTTAACGCACCTGTGATCTATAAATCTCAAATTAACTTAGAATTGGTGGCACCTGAACGTGCCTTTACAAATCAGCGATTTCCCCGTAGAGAATGCGGGTTTAGTATTGGTAACTTAACGCACCTGTGATCTATAAATCTCAAATTAACTTAGAATTGGTGGCACCTGAACGTGCCTTACAAATCAGCGATTTCCCCGTAGAGAATGCGGGTTTAGTATTGGTAACTTAACGCACCTGTGATCTATAAATCTCAAATTAACTTAGAATTGGTGGCACCTGAACGTGCCTTACAAATCAGCGATTTCCCCGTAGAGAATGCTAGTACAAATTGTGGTTTAGTCAGGAATAGCCCAAAAAGGACCAAAAGAGAAAAGCAAACTTTTTTGTAAGACGAGATCACAGCGATGCTAGAAGATATTGAAAACAGGAAACACGTATTATTACGTGGACTCAGGGGCGCCGCCAGGGATTTTGGGCCCCATGAAAATATATCACATTGGGACCCCCACCACCACAGGCCACGCCAACCATGCGCATTAGCTGTAACCACACACCTCCAGAACCCAATCGACCCAAAGCTTTAAATATCTCTACCTGGTGGTGGCGCTAGAAGAGGTCAAGTGGTCACCAAATCAATAGGTTTCTTCCACGTGGGGACTTGATTGTGCACGGAAACGGTGACGTCTGTGCATGAAACCCCCACACGACTGGATCACAGTAAGTAATTAAGAGAATGTGAAACTTGGTTGTTGGTTAACTTCATATACAAGATATGTACTGATTTATTTCATTTTATTTACATATAAATGGGGGACGCTGCGTTGCAGCTAGTGCGCCTTCCACCCAGGGATAAAGTGCGTGAGGCTCTCAAATCAGCAGGTGCAAGGAGTGAGGGGGCCACAGGTGTCGAGGGTCCGTCCATGTCTGCATCCCTGCGCAGGGATGAAGTTCGTGAGGCTCCGGTTCCCAAGCGTTGCAGACCCACGGGTGCCAGGAGTGAGGGGGAATGTTTGGCCACAGGTGTCGAGGGTCCATTCACGTCTGCGTCCACGTCTACAATTCGCGTGTTGACCGCCTCGGTCCTGCAAACCCAGAACGAGTTGAATACATTGGTATGGGCAGATTGTGGACTGAACTTGGAAGAATACGCAGGGGTTTTGTTTAATTTACATAATGCAATTGTTGAACGTTTTCCACAACGTGAATAAAAACAACTATGCTTTATATATCATCTGGTATTCTGTTTCTTAGCACCAATCTCTGTAGGAGCTGTTGCCTCCTCACTGCATCAGCCGGGGCAGGTGCTCCATTGGCTGGTGGGTTAGGAGGCTGGTGGGTTAGGAGGCTGGTGGGGGTGCATTCTAATCTCTGCATCCACTTCAATACCAGGCCTCAGGGCTACGTTGTGGAGCCCACCTCACGCCGATAATTTGCCTGTCACCTTTGATGGGGGAGGGAAACCATTCATTCTTAAAACAGGCCAACATTTTCTATTTAGGTTTGAAATTGCACAACCCAATGTTATTGTCAAACAAACTTGCACTACTAATGGGCCCTACAGTTACTGAGATGTCCACTTAATCTGTTCACATTTTGTTGTAATGCTAGTGGAAACGTTTACACCTGCATTGCTACAAAACGAACAAGCTTCAAGGGGACATATCAGTAACCATAGGGCCAAATTAAAAACTGTTTTCAGCTATTTGGCCGGAACTTTTTGGGTGTGCAATTTCAATAAAATGTTGCTTTAGGTTGACCCATTTTTTAAAAACTACATTTAAGTTTTGTATTTTTATTCAAGTTAGCTTCTCTGGCTTGTAGAGGAGTTTTCCACCTGATGAATCAAGGCAACGCCACCTGCTCTTCAGCAGTCCCATGGGTGTGCTCCACAACCGACCTTGTTCTGCCGTGCGCCAAATTGAAGCGTATTTCCTCTGCTGTTCGGGGATCGGCAAATGGAGTGAGAAGCAACCTTTTCAATGCATAGCCCCGGTCACCTAATAGGGTAAAACCATTGTGTTTCATTATTTTGCACGGTTAATTGGCTATTATACACTGGGGGAAAAAAGAACTCTCGAGAAGCCACCCGACTCCACTCTCACCAGCTTCCAGACGCAGCCCTACTTTGCTGGGGCTCATAATGAATGAGTCGTGAGTTGACACTGGCCACTTCAAATCAAATCAAATCAAATTTTATTTGTCACATACACATGGTTAGCAGATGTTAATGCGAGTGTAGCGAAATGCTTGTGCTTCTAGTTCCGACAATGCAGTAATGACCAACAAGTAATCTAACTAACAATTCCAAAACTACTGTCTTGTACACAGTGTAAGGGGATAAAGAATATGTACATAAGGATATATGAATGAGTGATGGTACAGAGCAGCATAGGCAAGATACAGTAGATGGTATCGAGTACAGTATGTACAAATGAGATGAGTATGTAAACAAAGTGGCATAGTTTAAAGTGGCTAGTGATACATGTATTACATAAGGATACAGTCGATGATATAGAGTACAGTATATGCGTATGCATATGAGATGAATAATGTAGGGTAAGTAACATTATATAAGGTAGCATTGTTTAAAGTGGCTAGTGATATATTTACATTTCCCATCAATTCCCATTATTAAAGTGGCTGGAGTTGAAGCATACATTGAGTAGTTGCATACGGGCATCGCAGATCTGAACATTCAATGAATGGAAATTCTTCCTGTTAACATATACATGTTCATCTACAGACGGTGCGCGTAAGGCAATATGCTTGCCGTCAACTGCATCTATGACCCCTGGGAAATTACATGAGCGGACAAACTCGACTTTGCCTGTTCGTCGGCCCTAATGGGAAACGAATATATCTCGTGGACAATACGTGTCGAGAATTGTCTCGATCACTTGTGACAGGATGCGGCTGAATGATTGCTGTGATATACCCTGACCTGTCTCTTATTTCGCTCTAGAATGTCCCAGTAGCGAGGAATCCCAGAGTGGACAGTGCTTGGACTGATAAGGGTATGGCATGATTACAGCGTGTCTTCCTTTCCAGATTAAGTGCTACATTAGCGCACAAATCTAACAGAACATTTATTGGGACACGATAGCGATAAGCCATGGATCATCATGCGCAAAAAGTCATTTCGGTCTCTGAAAACTCGGTTTTCAATGTCTTCCAATAACGCAAGAACAGAAATTGTTATTTTTTTTCTAATTTAACACATTATTTATAGAACATGGCATCCTGTTTAATTCAAAACACCTTGCGTCTGGCAATGAATTCTTCACACCTTTAATTGATAATTCCTCACAAATTGTTCATAAAGCTAACCAACAACCAAGTTTCACATTCTCTTAATTACTTACTGTTCACCACAGGCTTGGATGCGTATGCGTCCCAAACTGCAATACCCCTACATAACCAGCAGGAAAATCATGTAGGTTTAAGTCTAGACTTTGCGCAGAGATAAGATAATTTTCACGTCAAAGTAAAGTTTTATAAATAACTACTTATACGTGGTTTTCTGCGTAAATTGACCGTAAGTCCGTTTTATAAATGAGGCCCCAGGATTGGAGAACTTATGCAGGAGGTTAGGATAATTAATGTTGCAGGTTTAAGAGAATTAGGTTAAAGGTTAGGAAAAGGGTTAGGGATAGCGAAAATGCTCTCTTACGGAAACGTCACTTCCGTATGGAAGTCGTGTTTCTAGGGAGCATTGTTACAGACCTGGCTGCTTGTGATATCTGTTCTCTCATTTTATTAAACAGATCATTTTTTTTGAATTTAGAACAAGGCTGTAACGTCACAAAATGTGGAAAATGTGAAAGGGTCTGAATACATTCTGAATGCCCTGTCTATTTAAGGTGAAAGGGTTTGACTACATTCTGAATGCACTGTCTATAAGTAATAACACTATGACTAATTGGACTCTGGTCACTTTTTAAAAAATTAAACAATACACCACATTACTTCTTACTAATAATACATTTATTCTTTTGGAAACATTACAAAGCATGTTCATCCGTTTTTTTGTGTGTTTTGTTGGTGTAGTTTTAGCCAATTTTGGCCTGGTAAAAAATCTGAGTGGTTGGTATATTTTTTTAATCTACCTGCCACAGTCGCTGGTGGACCCAACAAAGTTAATTTTAGGCCCCGTTGGGTCTTTACTTCATCATTATTGTGTTGTGATGAATTTATAATACCCTCAATGATAAACATCTAGTGCTGTCTTTATTTATCCAGGTTAGTCTCAATGATAAACCTCTTCTAGTGTTGTTGTTGTCTTTATTTATCCAGGTTAGTCTCATCTTCCTATCAGTATTATTAAAACCATTCACTACCTCGTGAATATTCCTATCAGCATTATTAAAAACATTCACTACTTCATGGATATTCCTCGCAGTATTATTAAAAACATTCACTACCTCATGAATATTCCTATCAGCATTATTAAAAACATTCACTACTTCATGAATATTCCTCGCAGTATTATTAAAACCATTCACTACCTCATGAATATTCCTATCAGCATTATTAAAAACATTCACTACTTCATGAATATTCCTCGCAGTATTATTAAAACCATTCACTACCTCATGAATATTCCTATCAGCATTATTAAAAACATTCACTACTTCATGGATATTCCTCGCAGTATTATTAAAAACAGTCACTACCTCATGAATATTCCTCGCAGTATTATTAAAAACATTCACTACTTCATGAATATTCCTATCAGTATTATTAAAAACATTCACTACTTCATGGATATTCCTATCAGTATTATTCAACTATGTCAGCGAAAACCTGTGCGAATTTGTAAAAAAGATTGGATTAATCCAATACGTTATTGTCTGAATAGTATGCGGAACACCCCTAGTGGACGCTCATTATATATACATCTACATGATGTATTGTTACACCATGTAGGAGCAGTATAGACCTAGTCTGTTCATTATATACATCTACGTGATGTATTGTTACACCATACAGGAACAGTATAGACCTAGTATGTTCATTATATACATCTACATGATGTATTGTTACACCATACAGGAGCAGTATAGACCTAGTATGTTCATTATATACAGTACCAGTCAAAGGTTTGGACACACCTACTCATTCAAGTTTTTATTTTATTATTTAAAACTATTTTCTACATTGTAGAACAATAGTGAAGATATCAAAACTAGGAAATAACACATATGGAAACATGTAGTAACCAAAAAAAACGAATCAAAATATATTTTATATTTGAGATTCTTCCAAGTAGCTACCCTTTGCTTTGATTACAGCTTTGCACACTCTTCGCATTCTCTCAACCAGCTTCATGAGGTAGTCACCTGGAATGCATTTCAATTAACAGGTGTGCCTTGTTAAAAGTTAATTTCTTTCTGTCTTACTGCGTTTGAGCAAATCAGTTGTGTTGTGACAAGGTTGGTGTGGTATACAGAAGATAGCCCTATTTGGTAAAATACCAAGTCCATATTATGGCAAGAACAGCTCAAATAAGCAAAGAGAAACGACAGTCCATCATTACTTTAAGATATGAAGGTCAGTCAATCCGGAAAATGTCAAGAACTTTGAAAGTTTCTTCAGGTGCAGTCGCAAAAGCCATCAAGCACTATGATGAAACTGTCTTTCACGAGGACAGCCACAGAAAAGGACCCATATTTATCTCTGTTGCAGAGTATAAGTTCATTAGAGTTACCAGCCTCAGAAATTGCAGCCCAAATAAACGCTTCACAGAGTTCAAGTAACAGACACATCTCAACATCAACTGTTCAGAGGAGACTGTGTGAATCAGGCCTGCATGGTCAAATCGCTGCAAAGAAACCACTACTAAAGGACACCAATAAGAAGAAGAGACTTGCTTGGGTGAAGAAACACAAGCAATTGGTATTGGAACAGTGGAAATCTGTACTTTGGTCTGATGAGTCCAAATTTGAGACAGCCATGTCTTTGTGAGATGCATAGTAGGTGAATGGATTACCTCTGCATGTGTGGTTCCCACCGTGAAGCATGGAGGAGGTGTGATGGTGTGGTCGTGCTTTGCAGGTGACACTGTCAGTGATTTATTTAGAATTCAAGGCACAGTTAACCAGCATTGCTACCTCAGCAGTCTGCAGCGATATGCCATCCCATCTGGTTTGAGCTTAGTGGGACTATCATTTGTTTTTCAACAGGACAATGACGCCAAACACACCTTCAGGCTGTGTAAGGGCTATTTGACCAAGAAGGAGAGTGTTGGAATGCCTCATTAGATTACCTGGCATACACAATCCCCCGACCTCAACCCAATTCAGATGGTTTGGGATGAGTTGGACTGCAGAGTGAAAGAAGAGCAGCCAACAAGTGCTCAACATATGTGGGAACTCCTTCAAGACTCTTGGAAAAGCATTCCTCATTAAGCTGGTTGAGAGAATGTGAAGAGTGTGCAAAGCTATAATCAAGGCAAAGGGTGGCTACTTTTAAGAATCTCAAATATACAATATATTTGATTTGTTTAACACTTTTTTGGTTAATACATGTTTCCATATGTGTTATTTCATAGTTTTAATGCCTTTACTATTATTCTACAATGTAGAAAATAGTAAAAATAAAGAAAACCCCTTGAATGAGTAGGTGTGTCTGACCTGTACTGTACATCTACATGATTACACCATGTAGGAGAAGTTGCGTATTTTGATTAGTGGGAAAAAATTGGGCTGCCTGTGTATACGCAAATTAAATAAATGAAAAATAAACGTATTTCCTGAAAATGAAATAAATATTTACGTAAACTGTTACCTACTCCAGTCAGCAGATGGCGATATGAGTTTTTACAAGCGATGTTGCCGGAGTGTCACGTGACGTATAATCTAGTGGACGGGACACCTCTTCGATAACGACAGCTAATCAGTCACTTAGATAGCTTGCTAGCCAACAAAGACGAAAATATTTGAGCTATTTAGACGTTTTCGGTGTATATTAATTGCTGTGTTTTAAACACACGTCTGTCGTATCTACTAGTTACCCATCCCAGCTTCATATTTACGTTGTCGGGTAGCTAACTGGTTAAATTAGCATTAGGCTAGTAGCTTATGCTAACTATCTAAATTGGCTTTCTTAATAACATTCCGGACCATGAGCTCACTAAACTACTCTCCCCCTGCAAAAGAAGAGGACGTCTGCTGGACTGAGAAACAGGGTCTGTGGCTTAATATTGTCGTGAAAGAAGAGGAGGAAGAGAAGGATGTCACAGTGAAAGGCGATGAAGAAGCTTCCAGAGTGAAAGCTGAGGATCATGAAGAGATTACTGTCACAACGAAAGAGGAGGACGAGGAAGAAGAGTATGAGACGGGAGATCTGATTAACACCAGTGAGTAACGTTACCATCTTAAAAACAGGAGCCCAAACTGCCAATTGTTAAACTGATGTGGATTTTCGAAGTGGCAATCCGTGATTCAAACAACAGCAAAATGGCCGCCATGACACTCGTTTTGGTGAACAGCTAAAGGTTGGGTGCTGGAGACACCGATATGTAACAACTGTCAAATTCCATAAAATAGCTATGAATACAAGGACTGACCATCCAAATGATAAAAATAATAGTTTAAGCAGGTTCTAAAACTATACAGTGTTTGTTTACAACTTTTTTTAAGCAAGCTATCAGCCTAACTGACGTATGAATTACAACACACCCTTCCGTTTTCTAACATGGCTACATGGCATATCTACTAAGGCAACTCAGTGCATCCAATGGCAATGTCCACGACAGGTATCGGGCCCCACAGTGGAGGTGTCATAATAACCATAAAACCTAGCGGTCAAGCAGGGAAATGCTTCCATTAGTTTTTCCGCCATACATTTTTCCCATAGGGAATTTTAGAAATGCTTAAAATAAGGGCCATCTATTGTGTAGCCTTACCCTGGCGTGACGTTTTGATGACAGTTTAATGTTATCTCGGACATTTATCAATATATTCATGTTTATTTTACTCTCAAATTCGAAAAGGCTAATCGACATTATGCAAGACTAGAAATCCCTGCAAGATCCTGCACGTCCACTTACGGAAAAAAAATCTATTGGTCACATACACATGGTTAGCAGATGTTATTGCAAGTGTAGCAAAATGCTTGTGCTTCTAGTTCTGACAGTGCAGCAATATCTAACAATTCCACAACAAATACCTAATACACACACAAGTAAAGGAATAATGGACTATATAATGTTTACATACCCTACATTATTAATCTCATATATATACTGTACTCTATCATCTACTGCATATTTATGTAATACATGTATCACTAGCCACTTTAAACTATGCCACTTTGTTTACATACCCTACATTACTCATCTCATATGTATATACTGTACTCGATACCATCTACTGCATCTTGCCTATGCCGTTCTGTACCATCACTCATTCATATATCTTTATGTACATATTATTTTTCCCTTTACACTTGTGTGTATAAGGTAGTAGTTTTGGAATTGTTAGGTTAGATTACTCGTTGGTTGTTACTGCATTGTGGGAACTAGAAGCACAAGCATTTCGCTACACTCACATTAACATCTGCTAACCATGTGTATGTGACAAATGTTGATTTGATTTTGAGAATATATAAATATATGGATGAGCGATGTCAGAGCGCATAGGCTAAGATGCAATAGACAGTATAGAATACAGTATATACATATGAAATGAGTAATGCAAGATATGTAAACATTGAAAGTGGAATTATTATTATTATTTTTTTACCTTTATTTTCAATGACGGCCTAGGAACAGTGGGCCTGTTCAGGGGCAGAACGACAAATTTGTACCTTGTCAGCTCAGGGACTGCAATCTTTTTTTTTGTAAGGGTAGTCTCTAGCTGACACCTTTGCTAACATCTATTGTGTCATAGAATTGTCAATTTAAAGACATTTAGGTAGTTTATATATTACTAAATTTAGCTAAATCTATTAGCTAGTTAATCCAGAGATTTTTACTTTTACCTCGATTTGGCAGTCACTTCCAGATTAGCGTGACAATTGTAGTAGTGATGCACCGATATGACTTTTATTTTATTATTATTATTATTTTTACATTTGACCCCTTTTCTCCCAATTTCGTGGTATCCAATTGTTAGTAATTACTATCTTGTCTCATCGCTACAACTCCCGTACGGGCTCGGGAGAGACGAAGGTTGAAAGTCATGCGTCCTCCGAAACACAACCCGACCAAGCCGCACTGCTTCTTAACACAGTGCGCATCCAACCCGGAAGCCAGCTGCACCAATGTGTCGGAGGAAACACCGTGCACCTGGTGACCTTGGTTAGCGTGCACTGCGCCCAGCCAGCCACAGGAGTCGCTGGTGCGCGATGAGACAAGGATACCCCTACCGGCCAAACCCTCCCTAACCCAGACGACGCTAGGCCAATTGTGCATCGCCCTCACGGACCTCCCGGTTGCGACGGCTGCGACAGCCTGGGTGCGAACTCAGTCTCTGGTGGCATAGCTAGCGATGCAGTGCCCTAGGCCACCCGGGAGGCCTCGATATGACATTTTTGACCGATATTCTATATTTTCCTTGCCCAAAAATTCGATAACCGATATTTAAAAGTTTAGCGGACTTTTAATCATTCTAGTACAGTTAAATAGTTAACACACACATGGACACAGCAGTCTAAGGCACTGCATCTCAGTGCTAGAGGAGTCACTACAGTCCCTGGTTCGAATCCAGGCTGTATCACATCCGGCCTTGATTGGGAGTCCCATAAGGCGGCACACAATTGGCTCAGCGTCGTCTGGGTTTGGTAGGCCGCCATTGTAAATAAAATGTGTTCTTAACTGACTTTCCTAGTTAAATAAAGGTTAAATTAATTAATTACAAAAAATATATAAGGGAACACTTAAACAACAAAATGTAACTCCAAGTCAATCACACTTCTGTGAAATCAAACTGTCCACTTAGGAAGCAACACTGATTGACAATACATTTCACATGCTGTTGTGCAAATGGAATAGACAACAGGTGGAAATTATAGGCAATTAGCAAGACACCCCCAATAAAGGAGTGGTTCTGCAGGTGATAACCACAGGCCACTTCTCAGTTCCTATGCTTCCTGGCTGATGTTTTGGTCACTTTTGAATGCTGGCGGTGCTTTCACTCTAGTGGTAGCATGAGATGGAGTCTACAACCCGCACAAGTGGCTCAGGTAGTGCAGCTCATCCAGGATGGCACATCAATGCGAGCTGTGGCAAGAAGGTTTGCTGTGTCTGTCAGCGTAGTGTCCAGAGCATGGAGGCGCTACCAGGAGACAGGCCAGTATATCAGGAGACATGGAGGAGGCCGTAGGAGGGCAACAACCCAGCAGCGGCAACAACCCCGCCTTTGTGCAAGGAGGAGCAGGAGGAGCACTGCCAGAGCCCTGCAAAATGACCTCCAGCAGGCCACAAATGTGCATGTGTCTGCTCAAACGGTCAGAAACAGACTCCATGAGGGTGGTATGAGGGCCCGACGTCCACAGATGGGGGTTGTGCTTACAGCCCAACACCGTGCAGGACGTTTGGCATTTGCCAGAGAACACCAAGATTGGCAAATTCGCCACTGGCGCCCTGTGCTCTTCACAAATGAAAGCAAGTTCACTCTGAACACATGTGACAGTCTGGAGATGCCGTGGAGAATGTTTTGCTGCCTGCAACATCCTCCAGCATGACCGGTTTGGCGGTGGGTCAGTCATGGTGTGGGGTGGCATTTCTTTGGGGGGCCGCACAGCCCTCCATGTGCTCGCCAGAGGTAGCCTGACTGCCATTAGGTACCGAGATGAGATCCTCAGACCCCTTGTGAGACCATATGCTGGTGCGGTTGGCCCTGGGTTCCTCCTAATGCAAGACAATGCTAGACCTCATGTGGCTGGAGTGTGTCAGCAGTTCCTGCAAGAGGAAGGCATTGACGCTATGGACTGGCCCGCCCGTTCCCCAGACCTGAATCCAATTGAGCACATCTGGGACATCATGTCTCGCTCCATCCACCAACGCCACGCTGCACCACAGACTCTCCAGGAGTTGGCGGGTGCTTTTGTCCAGGTCTGGGAGGAGATCCCTCAGGAGACCATCCGCCACCTCATCAGGAGCCTCATGAGCCTCATTTCGCATTTGTAAATTCATCAGTTATTCTGCGCTCTGGTACAGTCAGACGAGAGTGCTCTGAAATTGGAGTAGATAGCCATAGTGAATTTGCAAACCCAAGAGATATATGCTAACTGGATAACAGTCATTCTTGCTAGCTAACCAAATGACACCTGCACCTCTAGCTGTGTAGCCATCAAAAAACAATATGAGGGGGAAAAGTCAGTCACTCACCCACTCCTCCAATGACATCACATCCTCCTGTCAGCTAGCTAGTGTTAAGCTCCATGTTTTTAGCTTGCTACCTAAATAGAAACGCTAGCCTATTAGCCACATTATGACTGCCTCGTGATCATTGCCCTTGCTAGTCTGATTGTATTGACATTCCCAGCCTTGGTTACATTCGTCTGTTTTTGTCCAAAATATTGAGTCATTGATACTGATACAGTGCATCCCGAATGGAGGCAGTAAACAATGTACCAGCAGTAATTTACAACCTGAGAGCAATATTGTTTTGGACTACTAAGAAATGTATTGGTGAATGATATTATTCATGCATTGAACTGCCTTAGTGTTCGTCATGGAATGTTGAGTCAAATATAACCTAATTTTAAAAACCTCTTATAAAGTTGGTTTCGTAGCATAAACTGGGAATTTTATAATTTTGACTGATTTATGATTGTCTTGTTTGTTTCATATCTGCAAATTAGTTAAAATGCTTTCAGTTCCACTTTAAATAAACACTCTGTCTTTGACAGCAGAGAGACCAGACTCAGCAGAGGATCCAGAACCAGAGCCAGTGTCTTCCGAACCAGCAAGGCGACATCACTGTTCCTACTGTGGAAAGAGCTTTAACCAGTTAGGGGACCTAAAGAAACATGAGAGGATACATACAGGAGAGAAGCCTCACAAATGCTCCCAGTGTGGACAGTGTTTTACCTGGTTACAGAATCTAAAACAACATCAAATAATACACACAGGCGAGAAGCCTTACCAATGCTCTCAGTGTGAAAAGGCTTTTACCCGGTTAGCACATCTGAAAGAACATAAAATTGTACACACGGGAGAAAAACCTTTCCACTGCTCTCAGTGTGAAAAGCGATTTACCAAGTTAGGGATCCTAAAACAGCATGAGAAAACGCACACAGAAGAAAAGCCCTACCATTGCTCCCAGTGTGGAAAAAGATTTTCCTTAGCAAAGTACCTGAAAGAGCATGAAAAAATACATACAGGAGAAAAACCTGGAGAGAAGCTTTTCCTCTGCTCCCTGTGCGGAAAGAGTTTTACCCAGTCAACCCACCTGAAATCCCACACAAGAACGCACACGGGGGAGAAGCCTTATCAATGCTCCGTTTGTGGAAAGAGTTTTTCTCAATCAAGTTGTCTGAAAAAACATAAGAGAATACACACCGGAGAGAAGCCTTACCACTGCTCCCTGTGCGGAAAGAATTTTACCCGGTTAGATTACCTGAAATCACATAACAGAACACACACAGTAGAGATGCCTTTAAACACAGGAGAGAAGTCATCATTGTAAATAAGATTGTTTTTTTTCTTAATTAACTTGCCTGGTAAAAAAACAAAAACATTTTAAACATAAAAAAAAAATCTGAATATGAAGTGCATGTAGTTCAGTGATGTTCAGAATGAACCGTTTATATACTGTTTATACCATTTGATGAAAGTGTAGTTTGTATTTTTTTTAAATCTCAAGGCATTGAATATGAAATACATTGGTTTGATTATAGACTACCAATATGTCTGTTTGAATGTGTATGCTCTCTGTGATTACATGGTCATTTTTCAACTCCGGCTCTGTGTGTTGTGTGTGTGTCATTACTCGAGCACTCTCAAGTGCCATTTACCATTTGCTCTATTGTGCACATTTGCTTTCAATATGTATCTTACAGGCTTTAAGGAAATAATATGGTCCTGTAAAGGTAACAGACCAAGAAAACAATTAGTGCCACAAACGAAGGCAATTGTCACAAAATGTTTTTGTCATTGAGGTTCTACAGTGGAAATGTACCTCTAGTTCCAACTTCTGAACAGCAACGTATGTCTCCTTTTATAAATATGGAGGAATTGAGTGAGCACATCTCATGTTCCCCCGGTCTCTGGCACAGCCCATAGGCTCTGGGACACGTGGGCCGTCCAACAACAACCCCCGGACATGAGAGCAAGTTCGCAGCACTTTTTGGTGGCAGTCAGAGTAGCTTTGCTAATCAAGCGATGAACTCAGATCAAATATATATATATATTTTCTTACTCCCTGTTTCACCATCAGCCCTTTCAGCATTGCAGACAGAAGTAAACCACTGTAGTGTAATATTTGTGTTGTGGAGAAATGACCAGGCAGGAGACGGGAGTACAGTTAGTTTTCGTTTAGTCAAAACCCCTCGTGCTCTACAGTTCGCGGCACCCCAGTGCGCATGTGCATTTCCTATTAGGTGTAGTAACGTAACACTGCCGTAATGCGTTACTGCTTAGTAACAGCACAGTAACTAATATAAACCGATGTAGATCCCAGATACTACATGTAGCAACAGGTCATAAACAGGAAGTAATAAGCTCACACTTGGAGTATGTTCGTAGATGGTTACAAGTGAACTAAACCCCGCCCTTATCAGAAACGCAGTCAAATGACTTTGCGAGTCAGTTTATCAATGAAAGACCACACAATTAATTATTGACTCAAATGGTTTTGTACAACATCACAGATAAGCCCAGCATTATCTTTCAACTGACAAAAGTCACGGTTCTTGTTTTTTCTTCTTCTTCTTCTTCTTGCTAGCTTTAGCTCGAAGCTCGGTGGCTTTTAAAGGCTAGCTAGCTTTAGCTCAAAGCTCGTGGCTTTTAAAGGCTAGCTAGCTTTAGCTCGAAGCTCGGTGGCTTTTAAAGGCTAGCTAGCTTTAGCTCGAAGCTCGGTGGCTTTTAAAGGCTAGCTAGCTTTAGCTCGAAGCTCGGTGGCTTTTAAAGGCTAGCTAGCTTTAGCTCGAAGCTCGGTGGCTTTTAAAGGCTAGCTAGCTTTAGCTCAAAGCTTGGTGGCTTTTAAAGGCTAGCTAGCTTTAGCTCAAAGCTCGTGGCTTTTAAAGGCTAGCTAGCTTTAGCTCAAAGCTCCGTGGCTTTTAAAGGCTAGCTAGCTTTAGCTCAAAGCTTGGTGGCTTTTAATATAAGATCCCTGTCTAATGCTACTTGTTGGTGACCCATGGCCCTTAACTAGCCTGGTGAAGGCTAGCTAGCTGGAGCGGTGGTCAGGTAACATTAGCTGGAGCGGTGGCCAGGTAACATTAGCTGGAGCGGTGGTCAGGTAACATTAGGTGGTCAGGTAACATTAGCTGGAGCGGTGGTCAGGTAACATTAGCTGGAGCGGTGGTCAGGTAACATTACCTGGAGTCAGACAGCTTTTACTTTGACAAACTGCAATTTTATGCTTTTTTTCACCTTTGGGATCTGCCCTTTTTGCCATCTATATCACTTGAATACCGTGCTTCTACATCGATCTGCATTGCTTGCTGTTTGGGGTTTTAGGCTGGGTTTCTGTACAGCACTTTGTAACATCGGCTGATGTAAAAAGGGCTTTATAAATTCATATTTGATTGATTGGAACCTGTTTACACCTCACCTGGATTACAATGCTTTCTGTTACCTCTTACGGATAGTAAGAGTCTGGAATCTGTGTGGATAACAATGGACATTTCCATGGTAAAACAACGTTCTGAGAACCATATGTTTCTAAGAGCGTGGTTGCCTTATGGTTATTTTGCATTCAACCTTTCCACAACGATCAAATCAAATTTTATTTGTCACATACACATGGTTAGCAGATGTTAATGCGAGTGTAGCGAAATGCTTGTGCTTCTAGTTCCGACAATGCAGTAATAACCAACAAGTAAACTAACTAACAATTCCAAAACTACTGTCTTATACACAGTGTAAGGGGATAAAGAATATGTACATAAAGATATATGGATGAGTGATGGTACAGAGCAGCATAGGCAAGATACAGTAGATGGTATTGAGTACAGTATATACATATGAGATGAGTATGTAAACAAAGTGGCATAGTTAAAGTGGCTAGTGATACATGTATTACATAAGGATACAGTAGATGGTATCGAGTACAGTATATACATATGAGATGAGTATGTAAACAAAGTGGCATAGTTAAAGTGGCTAGTGATACATGTATTACATAAGGATACAGTAGATGGTATCGAGTACAGTATATACATATGAGATGAGTATGTAAACAAAGTGGCATAGTTAAAGTGGCTAGTGATACATGTATTACATAAGGATACAGTAGATGGTATCGAGTACAGTATATACATATGAGATGAGTATGTAAACAAAGTGGCATAGTTAAAGTGGCTAGTGATACATGTATTACATAAGGATACAGTAGATGATATAGAGTGCAGTATATACATATGAGATGAGTATGTAAACAAAGTGGCATAGTTAAAGTGGCTAGTGATACATGTATTACGTTCTGGGAATAGTGCAGTATAGTTGATTGGCTTTGGAACATTCTCCGCGTATTTACAGGAACGTGACGAAATACTTTTCTCGGTATTTCATTACTGTAATAGAACGTCTCCTAAAAGTTCAAACATTATATTTAATTAAATATTTGTTCACGTTCTAGAAACGCATTTGGGAATGTTTTCAAATAGTTCCCGAGAACGTTAACATTATTTTTGTGGGAATTTCAGTACTTCAACAAGAACAGCTAGTCAACATGACCAAAACATTGTACATCTTTTTTTTGAACGCTTTCCGTATATGTTAGCCACTGTGTTTAACACACTTCCAACGTATATATTAGTTACCCCATTAATTTCACATTTACGTTTGTTAGCTAGCTGGCTGTATAAATGAGCAGACTCGAATGCTAACTAGCTCACATCCGACCGACCACGAGCTCACTAAACTACCCCTTTTAGCGGTCGCTATCACGTTTAAGGTAAGGACCAAATGCAGGCTGTCGAAGTAACAATGTTTATTTCAGCAACATGGGCAGGCAAACGACAGGTCAAGGCAGGCAGGGGTCGATAATCCAGAGTAGTGTGGCAAAGGTGCAGGCAGGGTCAGTGCGGGTGAAAACAGGAACAATAGGGGCAGAGGGAAAACCACTGGTAAGCTTGAAGAAACAATAAGAACTGGTCAACTTAGAATTATGTGGTCACTCCCAGTAAGGTCAATTTAGAATTATGTGGTCACTCCCAGTAAGGTCAATTTAGAATTATGTGGTCACTCCCAGTAAGGTCAATTTAGAATTATGTGGTCACTCCCAGTAAGGTCAACTTAGAATTATGTGGTAATTCTATGGGACCTACTGAATGATAATAGAGACAGTCAGACTTTTCTATCACACATTTTTTACTGTGTTTTTTTTATTTAAATATGACGCTCAGAAAAGAGTGTTATTGAAATATGACAACAGGAGACATTCCAGACCAGCAATTAATCTCAGATTTTAAAAAAAAGGGTCCGCTTCAAGGGTCCATTGAAAAACTGTTATCATAAAGTGGGTCAATTTAGAAGTGGAGCGCCTGGGCCAATCCCAAATCATCCCCCTAAAACCTATACGCCCTAAACACTTATGGAGATCTGAGATGATCCACTTTGACCCCCCCACAGGTTACAGTTACACCATATTGCTTATATAGATCAAATCTCCCTCAGATGTCCACAAGGGCACAGGTTTTAGGGGATGATACTCTACTCTACTTTTAAGATGACCCCCTCCCCACCTCTACACAAACTGTTTTTATTTTTGTCAAGACCCTTTTTAAAATGGCCACTCCTATGCACTTGTGGAGAGGAGGGTCTCAGCTGAAGTCTAAGAATACTGATGTGTTTCTGTCCAGTTGTACCTCAAACAGGCCTGCAGGAGCACACGGACAGTCTGTGAGTGGAACTGTGAAGACTGTCGAGGTGGGAGAGTCAACAGGCCTGCAGGAGCACACGGACCATCTGTGAGTGGAACTGTGAAGACTGTCGAGGTGGGAGAGTCAACAGGCCTGCAGGAGCACACGGACCATCTGTGAGTGGAACTGTGAAGACTGTTGAGGTGGGAGAATCAACAGGCCTGCAGGAGCACACGGACCATCTGTGATTGGAACTGTGAAGACTGTCGAGGTGGGAGAGTCAACAGGCCTGCAGGAGCACACGGACCATCTGTGAGTGGAACTGTGAAGACTGTCGAGGTGAGAGAGTCAACTGTTAACTCGTAATTGTTTATTCCACTTTGCTTTGGCAATGCGAACATCAGTAACCTCTACATAATGTCTATACACACCATCAAATACATATAGGATTATATTCCTGACTCTGACATTGCTCATCCTAATATTTCTATATTTCTTAATTCCATTATTTTACTTTTTAGATGTGCATGTGTTGTTATGTATTGTTAGATATTACTGCACTGTTGAGCTAGGAACATAAGCATTTGGCTACACCAGAAAAAACATCTGATAAATGTGTGCATTTGACTAATAAAATTTGATTTAATTTGTTGTTGCTTGAGTGTTTTGGTCAGTTTAGCACAGAAAATGCCACCCTCGTCAACCTGTCACCTAATCATGCCTAATGACCTCATTGGCTGTAAGAGAAAACATAACACCTGGTTGTTTTTAAATTACTTATTTTGAAATTGTTTGCCAGAATTAACAATGTTATGAATATTTGTCGAAACTGCGTTACCCACTCCAGTCAACAGATGGCGATGTGAGTCTTTCATGTGGTGCTTCTTGCGTGACGTATAATCTAGTGGACGGGACTGGACGCTTCTTCAATGACCAACAAGGCTACTTATTCAACCATTTCGGTAGCTTGCTAGTCAACATAAAATCGAATCATTGAAGCTCTTTAGACCATTCTTGTGTATATTCATCAGTGTTTAAAAGACAATTATGTGTACGTATTAACGTAACATTAATTTGCGTGTAAAATTGACCAATTTGTCAAAAAAAGGTATACCAGCTAACTAGCTAACTAGCTAACATCCCCGACCATGAGTTCACTAAGCTACTCCCCCCGTGCTAAAGAACAGAAGGTCTGCTGGATGGAGAAAGAAGCTCTGGGTCTTAACATTGTCGTAAAAGAAAAGGAGGATATTACAGTGAAAGAAGAGGAGGATATTACAGTGAAAGAAGAGGAGGATATTACAGTAAAAGAAGAGGAAGAAGCTTTCAGAGTGAAAAGGGAAGAAGAAGAAGAGGCTATCACATTGAAAGAAGAAACTTATGTTACAGTGAAAGACGAGAACGAACCTTTTGGAGTGAAAGAGGAAGAGGGGATAGAGGCTGTCACAGTGAAAGAGGAAGAGGGGATAGAGGCTGTCACAGTGAAAGAGGAAGAGGGGATAGAGGCTGTCACAGTGAAAGAGGAAGAGGGGATAGAGGCTGTCACAGTGAAAGAGGAAGAGGGGATAGAGGCTGTCACAGTGGAAGAGGAAGAGGGGATAGAGGCTGTCACAGTGAAAGAGGAAGAGGGGATAGAGGCTGTCACAGTGAAAGAGGAAGAGGGGATAGAGGCTGTCACAGTGGTAGAAGATTTTAGAATAAAAAAGGAGGAAGAGGATGTTACAGTCCAAGAAGTGAACGAGCCTTTTGGGGTGAAAAGGGAAGAGGGGGTAGAGGCTGACACAATGGAAGAGGAGGTGGTAGACGCTTTCAGAATTAAAAAGGAGGAAGAGGAGGCTATCACATTGAAAGAAGAAGAGGATGTTATTACAGTGAAAGAAGAGAAAGAACCCTTTGGAGTAAAAGAGGAAGAGGAGGCTATCACATTAAATGAAAATGAGGATGTTCTAATGGAAGAAGAGGAAGAACCTGTTGGAGTGGAAGAGAAGGTTATCTCAAACGAGGAAGACGTTTTGGGAGTAAAAGAAGACGGGGATGAGGAGGACGAGCCTGAAGATCCGAATAACACCAGTGAGTACCGTCTTAAAATAGGGGCACAAGCTATACAGTTATTGACCTAATGTGGGGTTTTAAAGGGGCATTCTACTGAAGTTACTACACATTAATATGTTATTCAGTACTGTAGGAATTGTTGAAGGAGCTCTCTGTGATTGTTCCATACATTTTGGGGATTTTTTAAAGTAATGACATATATGCCTTGCTCGAACTTAGACCCCTTTATTCATTATTTCATTTATTAATAAGATTGGGTCTCTGGCATACCATAGCGAATGCGTTGGATTACTAACGACCAAATCTGTATCCGTATAGCAGCACGTATTCCATGTCAAAATTAATTTCCCATAGTCAGTATGCAATGTTTATTTTAAAGGTAGTCCCGTACGTCACGAGCGGAGCCCAGGAAATAATTCAAATCAAATGTATTTATATAGCCCTTCGTACGTCACCGAGCGGAGCCCAGGAAATAATTCAAATCAAATGTATTTATATAGCCTTTCGTACATCAGCTGATATCTCAACGTGCTGTACTACATCCAATTGTTAGATGCGACCACCTCCCCGTGGTCTACGTTTGGGCTAATAAAGCCATATCCATTGATTCTTGGAGACTATAATTTATTAATGCCCAATACATTTAGTTCAGCTGTCGGACCCCGTCTGAGGGGTATATTACGTAGCGAGATAGAGTTAGCGAGCTAACTTTGGTCCATTTTGAATTTAACTCATTGAATTGTTTTGCCCTTTGATTGTTAGTGTCTATGGGTTATTGTGTGTAGATTGATGAGGACAATAAATAATTTCATCAATTTTAGAATGAGTCTGTAACGTAACAAAATGTGGGAAAAATGGAAGGGGTCTGAATACTTTCCGAATGCGCTGTAGTCTGGAAATAAGACAGTATTTAGTTATATTTTCTGAGGTTTATAGACAAAAGCACTGGTTGTCCCTGCTGTTTGGCATAGTTTATAGCCAAGCACACTGGTTGTCCCTTCTGTTGGCATAGTTTATAGCCAAGCACACTGGTTGTCCCTTCTGTTTGGCATAGTTTATAGCCTATCACACTGGTTGTCCCTGCTGTTGGCATAGTTTATAGCAGGGCACACTGGTTGTCCCTTCTGTTTAGCATAGTTTCTAGCCTAGCACACTGGTTGTCCCTTCTGTTGGCATAGTTTATAGCCAAGCACACTGGTTGTCCCTGCTGTTGGCATAGTTTATAGCAGGGCACACTGGTTGTCCCTGCTGTTGGCATAGTTTATAGCCAAGCACACTGGTTGTCCCTTCTGTTTGGCATAGTTTATAGCCAAGCACACTGGTTGTCCCTGCTGTTGGCATAGTTTCTAGCAGGGCACACTGGTTGTCCCTGCTGTTGGCATAGTTTCTAGCAGGGCACACTGGTTGTCCCTTCTGTTGGCATAGTTTATAGCCAAGCACACTGGTTGTCCCTGCTGTTTGGCATAGTTTATAGCCAAGCACACTGGTTGTCCCTGCTGTTGGCATAGTTTATAGCCAAGCACACTGGTTGTCCCTGCTGTTGGCATAGTTTATAGCCAAGCACACTGGTTGTCCCTTCTGTTTGGCATAGTTTATAGCCAAGCACACTGGTTGTCCCTGCTGTTTGGCATAGTTTCTAGCAGGGCACACTGGTTGTCCCTGCTGTTTGGCATAGTTTATAGCCAAGCACACTGGTTGTCCCTGCTGTTGGCATAGTTTATAGCAGGGCACACTGGTTGTCCCTGCTGTTGGCATAGTTTCTAGCAGGGCACACTGGTTGTCCCTGCTGTTGGCATAGTTTATAGCCAAGCACACTGGTTGTCCCTGCTGTTGGCATAGTTTCTAGCAGGGCACACTGGTTGTCCCTGCTGTTGGCATAGTTTATAGCCAAGCACACTGGTTGTCCCTGCTGTTGGCATAGTTTCTAGCAGGGCACACTGGTTGTCCCTGCTGTTGGCATAGTTTCTAGCAGGGCACACTGGTTGTCCCTGCTGTTGGCATAGTTTCTAGCAGGGCACACTGGTTGTCCCTGCTGTTGGCATAGTTTCTAGCCAAGCACACTGGTTGTCCCTTCTGTTTGGCATAGTTTCTAGCCTAGCACACTGGTTGTCCCTTCTGTTGGCATAGTTTATAGCCAAGCATACTGGTTGTCCCTGCTGTTTGCATAGTTTATAGCCTAGCACACTGGTTGTCCCTGCTGTTTGGCATAGTTTATAGCCAAGCATACTGGTTGTCCCTGCTGTTTGCATAGTTTATAGCCTAGCACACTGGTTGTCCCTTCTGTTTGGCATAGTTTATAGCCAAGCATACTGGTTGTCCCTGCTGTTTGCATAGTTTATAGCCTAGCACACTGGTTGTCCCTGCTGTTTGGCATAGTTTATAGCCAAGCACACTGGTTGTCCCTGCTGTTTGCATAGTTTATAGCCTAGCACACTGGTTGTCCCTGCTGTTGGCATAGTTTATAGCCAAGCACACTGGTTGTCCCTGCTGTTGGCATAGTTTATAGCAGGGCACACTGGTTGTCCCTTCTGTTTGGCATAGTTTATAGCCTATCACACTGGTTGTCCCTGCTGTTGGCATAGTTTATAGCAGGGCACACTGGTTGTCCCTTCTGTTTAGCATAGTTTCTAGCCTAGCAAACTGGTTGTCCCTTCTGTTGGCATAGTTTATAGCCAAGCACACTGGTTGTCCCTGCTGTTGGCATAGTTTATAGCAGGGCACACTGGTTGTCCCTGCTGTTGGCATAGTTTATAGCCAAGCACACTGGTTGTCCCTTCTGTTTGGCATAGTTTATAGCCAAGCACACTGGTTGTCCCTGCTGTTGGCATAGTTTCTAGCAGGGCACACTGGTTGTCCCTGCTGTTGGCATAGTTTCTAGCAGGGCACACTGGTTGTCCCTTCTGTTGGCATAGTTTATAGCCAAGCACACTGGTTGTCCCTGCTGTTTGGCATAGTTTATAGCCAAGCACACTGGTTGTCCCTGCTGTTGGCATAGTTTATAGCCAAGCACACTGGTTGTCCCTGCTGTTGGCATAGTTTATAGCCAAGCACACTGGTTGTCCCTGCTGTTGGCATAGTTTATAGCCAAGCACACTGGTTGTCCCTGCTGTTTGGCATAGTTTATAGCCAAGCACACTGGTTGTCCCTGCTGTTGGCATAGTTTATAGCCAAGCACACTGGTTGTCCCTGCTGTTGGCATAGTTTATAGCAGGGCACACTGGTTGTCCCTGCTGTTGGCATAGTTTCTAGCAGGGCACACTGGTTGTCCCTGCTGTTGGCATAGTTTATAGCCAAGCACACTGGTTGTCCCTGCTGTTGGCATAGTTTCTAGCAGGGCACACTGGTTGTCCCTGCTGTTGGCATAGTTTATAGCCAAGCACACTGGTTGTCCCTGCTGTTGGCATAGTTTCTAGCAGGGCACACTGGTTGTCCCTGCTGTTGGCATAGTTTCTAGCAGGGCACACTGGTTGTCCCTGCTGTTGGCATAGTTTCTAGCAGGGCACACTGGTTGTCCCTGCTGTTGGCATGGTTTCTAGCCAAGCACACTGGTTGTCCCTTCTGTTTGGCATAGTTTCTAGCCTAGCACACTGGTTGTCCCTTCTGTTGGCATAGTTTATAGCCAAGCATACTGGTTGTCCCTGCTGTTTGCATAGTTTATAGCCTAGCACACTGGTTGTCCCTGCTGTTTGGCATAGTTTATAGCCAAGCATACTGGTTGTCCCTGCTGTTTGCATAGTTTATAGCCTAGCACACTGGTTGTCCCTTCTGTTTGGCATAGTTTATAGCCAAGCATACTGGTTGTCCCTGCTGTTTGCATAGTTTATAGCCTAGCACACTGGTTGTCCCTGCTGTTTGGCATAGTTTATAGCCAAGCACACTGGTTGTCCCTGCTGTTTGCATAGTTTATAGCCTAGCACACTGGTTGTCCCTGCTGTTGGCATAGTTTCTAGCAGGGCACACTGGTTGTCCCTGCTGTTGGCATAGTTTATAGCCTAGCACACTGGTTGTCCCTGCTGTTTGGCATAGTTTATAGCCAAGCACACTGGTTGTCCCTGCTGTTGGCATAGTTTCTAGCAGGGCACACTGGTTGTCCCTGCTGTTGGCATAGTTTCTAGCAGGGCACACTGGTTGTCCCTGCTGTTTGGCATAGTTTATAGCCAAGCACACTGGTTGTCCCTTCTGTTTGGCATAGTTTATAGCCAAGCACACTGGTTGTCCCTGCTGTTGGCATAGTTTATAGCCAAGCACACTGGTTGTCCCTGCTGTTGGCATAGTTTCTAGCCAAGCACACTGGTTGTCCCTTCTGTTTGGTATAGTTTATAGCCAAGCACACTGGTTGTCCCTGCTGTTGGCATAGTTTATAGCCAAGCACACTGGTTGTCCCTTCTGTTTGTCATAGTTTATAGCAGGGCACACTGGTTGTCCCTTCTGTTTGGCATAGTTTCTAGCCAAGCACACTGGTTGTCCCTGCTGTTTGGCATAGTTTATAGCCAAGCACACTGGTTGTCCCTTCTGTTTGGCATAGTTTCTAGCCAAGCACACTGGTTGTCCCTGCTGTTTGGCATAGTTTATAGCCAAGCACACTGGTTGTCCCTTCTGTTTGGTATAGGTTATAGCCAAGCACACTGGTTGTCCCTTCTGTTTGGCATAGTTTATAGCCAAGCACACTGGTTGTCCCTTCTGTTGGCATAGTTTCTAGCAGGGCACACTGGTTGTCCCTTCTGTTGGCATAGTTTATAGCCAAGCACACTGGTTGTCCCTTCTGTTTGTCATAGTTTATAGCAGGGCACACTGGTTGTCCCTGCTGTTGGCATAGTTTATAGCCAAGCACACTGGTTGTCCCTTCTGTTTGTCATAGTTTATAGCAGGGCACACTGGTTGTCCCTGCTGTTGGCATAGTTTATAGCCAAGCACACTGGTTGTCCCTGCTGTTTGGCATAGTTTATAGCCAAGCACACTGGTTGTCCCTTCTGTTTGGCATAGTTTCTAGCCAAGCACACTGGTTGTCCCTGCTGTTTGGCATAGTTTATAGCCAAGCACACTGGTTGTCCCTTCTGTTTGGTATAGGTTATAGCCAAGCACACTGGTTGTCCCTTCTGTTTGGCATAGTTTATAGCCAAGCACACTGGTTGTCCCTGCTGTTGGCATAGTTTATAGCAGGGCACACTGGTTGTCCCTTCTGTTTGGCATAGTTTATAGCAGGGCACACTGGTTGTCCCTGCTGTTGGCATAGTTTCTAGCAGGGCACACTGGTTGTCCCTGCTGTTTGGCATAGTTTATAGCCAAGCACACTGGTTGTCCTTTCTGTTTGGCATAGTTTCTAGCAGGGCACACTGGTTGTCCCTTCTGTTTGGCATAGTTTCTAGCAGGGCACACTGGTTGTCCCTGCTGTTGGCATAGTTTCTAGCAGGGCACACTGGTTGTCCCTGCTGTTGGCATAGTTTATAGCCAAGCACACTGGTTGTCCCTTCTGTTTGGCATAGTTTCTAGCAGGGCACACTGGTTGTCCCTGCTGTTGGCATAGTTTCTAGCAGGGCACACTGGTTGTCCCTTCTGTTGGCATAGTTTATAGCCAAGCACACTGGTTGTCCCTGCTGTTGGCATAGTTTATAGCAGGGCACACTGGTTGTCCCTGCTGTTGGCATAGTTTCTAGCCAAGCACACTGGTTGTCCCTGCTGTTGGCATAGTTTATAGCAGGGCACACTGGTTGTCCCTGCTGTTTGGCATAGTTTCTAGCAGGGCACACTGGTTGTCCCTGCTGTTGGCATAGTTTCTAGCAGGGCACACTGGTTGTCCCTGCTGTTGGCATAGTTTATAGCCAAGCACACTGGTTGTCCCTGCTGTTGGCATAGTTTCTAGCAGGGCACACTGGTTGTCCCTGCTGTTGGCATAGTTTATAGCCAAGCACACTGGTTGTCCCTGCTGTTTGGCATAGTTTCTAGCAGGGCACACTGGTTGTCCCTGCTGTTGGCATAGTTTCTAGCAGGGCACACTGGTTGTCCCTGCTGTTGGCATAGTTTATAGCCAAGCACACTGGTTGTCCCTGCTGTTGGCATAGTTTCTAGCCAAGCACACTGGTTGTCCCTTCTGTTTGGCATAGTTTATAGCAGGGCACACTGGTTGTCCCTGCTGTTGGCATAGTTTCTAGCCAAGCACACTGGTTGTCCCTGCTGTTTGGCATAGTTTATAGCCAAGCACACTGGTTGTCCCTGCTGTTGGCATAGTTTATAGCCAAGCACACTGGTTGTCCCTGCTGTTGGCATAGTTTATAGCAGGGCACACTGGTTGTTTGTTCTAAACAGAAATGTTTGCTCTGCAGGCTGGCTAACGTGCTTCTCCCTTGCTAGCTTGTTAACACAATCACATCAAACTCTGAAGCTGGAATGACAGCAAACCAGATGCAATTTCGTTGAACTTTTTTTCTATTGAAATTTCTTTAAATGGTTCCATAATAGTGATGATGATGCTTGGTTTCGAGTGGCTCAGAAAAGGTTGCTCTCATCCGGTGATGTTTATTCTCTAAGGCAGGGTGTAGATCGCATTTCAAAATTGCAATATTGTCGGAGAGGCAGATAGTTTATACAAATGTTGCAAACCAAATGTTAGACTAAAAGCATGAAGTGAAAATGTCTAGATATTTTTTTTCCAGTGGAGATTAGTTCATGAATTGCCTGCCTGGGCTGTGGGACAGTGGAGATTAGTTTATGAATTGCCTGCCTGGGCTGTGGGACAGTGGAGATTAGTTTATGAATTGCCTGCCTGGGCTGTGGGACAGTGGAGATTAGTTTATGAATTGCCTGCCTGGGCTGTGGGACAGTGGAGATTAGTTTATGAATTGCCTGGCTGGGCTGTGGGACAGTGGAGATTAGTTTATGAATTGCCTGCCTGGGCTGTGGGACAGTGGAGATTAGTTTATGAATTGCCTGCCTGGGCTGTGGGACAGTGGAGATTAGTTTATGAATTGCCTGCCTGGGCTGTGGGACAGTGGAGATTAGTTTATGAATTGCCTGCCTGGGCTGTGGGACAGTGGAGATTAGTTTATGAATTGCCTGCCTGGGCTGTGGGACAGTGGAGATTAGTTTATGAATTGCCTGCCTGGGCTGTGGGACAGTGGAGATTAGTTTATGAATTGCCTGCCTGGGCTGTGGGACAGTGGATGAATAGAATGGAAAGATATCAACAGTCAAAAAGATATCAAAATGAACAGACTAGGTCTATACTGCTCCTACATGGTGTAACAATACATCATGTAGATGTATATAATGAACAGACTAGGTCTATACTGCTCCTACATGGTGTCATCATGTAGATGTATATAATGAACAGACTAGGTCTATACTGCTCCCACATGGTGTAACAATACATCATGTAGATGTATATAATGAACAGACTAGGTCTATACTGCTCCTGTATGGTGTAACAATACATCATGTAGATGTATATAATGAACAGACTATGTCTATACTGCTCCTACATGGTGTAACAATACATCATGTAGATGTATATAATGAACAGACTAGGTCTATACTGCTCCTGTATGGTGTAACAATACATCATGTAGATGTGTATAATGAACAGACTAGGTCTATACTGCTCCTGTATGGTGTAACAATACATCATGTAGATGTATATAATGAACAGACTAGGTCTATACTGCTCCTACATGGTGTAACAATACATCATGTAGATGTATATAATGAACAGACTAGGTCTATACTGCTCCTACATGGTGTAACAATACATCATGTATATAATGAACAGACTAGGTCTATACTGCTCCTGCATGGTGTAACAATACATCATGTAGATGTATATAATGAACAGACTAAGTCTATACTGCTCCTACATGGTGTAACAATACATCATGTATATAATGAACAGACTAGGTCTATACTGCTCCTACATGGTGTAACAATACATCATGTAGATGTATATAATGAACAGACTAGGTCTATACTGCTCCTACATGGTGTCATCATGTAGATGTATATAATGAACAGACTAGGTCTATACTGCTCCTACATGGTGTAACAATACATCATGTATATAATGAACAGACTAGGTCTATACTGCTCCTACATGGTGTAACAATACATCATGTATATAATGAACAGACTAGGTCTATACTGCTCCTACATGGTGTAACAATACATCATGTATATAATGAACAGACTAGGTCTATACTGCTCCTACATGGTGTAACAATACATCATGTAGATGTATATAATGAACAGACTAGGTCTATACTGCTCCTACATGGTGTAACAATACATCATGTAGATGTATATAATGAACAGACTAGGTCTATACTGCTCCTACATGGTGTAACAATACATCATGTAGATGTATATAATGAACAGACTAGGTCTATACTGCTCCTACATGGTGTAACAATACATCATGTATATAATGAACAGACTAGGTCTATACTGCTCCTACATGGTGTAACAATACATCATGTATATGTATATAATGAACAGACTAGGTCTATACTGCTCCTACATGGTGTAACAATACATAATGTATATAATGAACAGACTAGGTCTATACTGCTCCTGCATGGTGTAACAATACATAATGTATATAATGAACAGACTAAGTCTATACTGCTCCTACATGGTGTAACAATACATCATGTATATAATGAACAGACTAGGTCTATACTGCTCCTACATGGTGTAACAATACATCATGTATATAATGAACAGACTAGGTCTATACTGCTCCTGTATGGTGTAACAATACATCATGTAGATGTATATAATGAACAGACTAGGTCTATACTGCTCCTACATGGTGTAACAATACATCATGTATATGTATATAATGAACAGACTAGGTCTATACTGCTCCTACATGGTGTAACAATACATCATGTAGATGTATATAATGAACAGACTAGGGCTATACTGCTCCTACATGGTGTAACAATACATCATGTAGATAATGAACAGACTAGGTCTATACTGCTCCTACATGGTGTAACAATACATCATGTAGATGTATATAATGAACAGACTAGGTCTATACTGCTCCTACATGGTGTAACAATACATCATGTAGATGTATATAATGAACAGACTAGGTCTATACTGCTCCTGTATGGTGTAACAATAGATCATGTATATAATGAACAGACTAGGTCTATACTGCTCCTGTATGGTGTAACAATACATCATGTAGATGTATATAATGAACAGACTAGGTCTATACTGCTCCTGTATGGTGTAACAATACATCATGTATATAATGAACAGACTAGGTCTATACTGCTCCTGTATGGTGTAACAATACATCATGTAGATGTATATAATGAACAGACTAGGTCTATACTGCTCCTACATGGTGTAACAATACATCATGTATATAATGAACAGACTAGGTCTATACTGCTCCTACATGGTGTAACAATACATCATGTATATAATGAACAGACTAGGTCTATACTGCTCCTACATGGTGTAACAATACATCATGTAGATGTATATAATGAACAGACTAGGTCTATACTGCTCCTGCATGGTGTAACAATACATCATGTATATAATGAACAGACTAGGTCTATACTGCTCCTACATGGTGTAACAATACATCATGTAGATGTATATAATGAACAGACTAGGTCTATACTGCTCCTACATGGTGTAACAATACATCATGTATATAATGAACAGACTAGGTCTATACTGCTCCTACATGGTGTAACAATAAATCATGTAGATGTATATAATGAACAGACTAGGTCTATACTGCTCCTGCATGGTGTAACAATACATCATGTATATAATGAACAGACTAGGTCTATACTGCTCCTACATGGTGTAACAATACATCATGTATATAATGAACAGACTAGGTCTATACTGCTCCTGTATGGTGTAACAATACATCATGTAGATGTATATAATGAACAGACTAGGTCTATACTGCTCCTACATGGTGTAACAATACATCATGTATATAATGAACAGACTAGGTCTATACTGCTCCTACATGGTGTAACAATACATCATGTATATAATGAACAGACTAGGTCTATACTGCTCCTACATGGTGTAACAATACATCATGTATATAATGAACAGACTAGGTCTATACTGCTCCTACATGGTGTAACAATACATCATGTAGATGTATATAATGAACAGACTAGGTCTATACTGCTCCTACATGGTGTAACAATACATCATGTATATAATGAACAGACTAGGTCTATACTGCTCCTACATGGTGTAACAATACATCATGTATATAATGAACAGACTAGGTCTATACTGCTCCTACATGGTGTAACAATACATCATGTATATAATGAACAGACTAGGTCTATACTGCTCCTACATGGTGTAACAATACATCATGTAGATGTATATAATGAACAGACTAGGTCTATACTGCTCCTGCATGGTGTAACAATACATCATGTATATAATGAACAGACTAGGTCTATACTGCTCCTACATGGTGTAACAATACATCATGTAGATGTATATAATGAACAGACTAGGTCTATACTGCTCCTACATGGTGTAACAATACATCATGTATATAATGAACAGACTAGGTCTATACTGCTCCTACATGGTGTAACAATACATCATGTATATAATGAACAGACTAGGTCTATACTGCTCCTACATGGTGTAACAATACATCATGTAGATGTATATAATGAACAGACTAGGTCTATACTGCTCCTACATGGTGTAACAATACATCATGTATATAATGAACAGACTAGGTCTATACTGCTCCTACATGGTGTAACAATGCATCATGTATATAATGAACAGACTAGGTCTATACTGCTCCTACATGGTGTAACAATACATCATGTATAAAATGAACAGACTAGGTCTATACTGCTCCTACATGGTGTAACAATACATCATGTATATAATGAACAGACTAGGTCTATACTGCTCCTACATGGTGTAACAATAAATCATGTAGATGTATATAATGAACAGACTAGGTCTATACTGCTCCTGCATGGTGTAACAATACATCATGTATATAATGAACAGACTAGGTCTATACTGCTCCTACATGGTGTAACAATACATCATGTATATAATGAACAGGCTAGGTCTATACTGCTCCTACATGGTGTAACAATACATCATGTAGATGTATATAATGAACAGACTAGGTCTATACTGCTCCTACATGGTGTAACAATACATCATGTATATAATGAACAGACTAGGTCTATACTGCTCCTACATGGTGTAACAATACATCATGTATATAATGAACAGACTAGGTCTATACTGCTCCTACATGGTGTAACAATACATCATGTATAAAATGAACAGACTAGGTCTATACTGCTCCTACATGGTGTAACAATACATCATGTATATAATGAACAGACTAGGTCTATACTGCTCCTACATGGTGTAACAATAAATCATGTAGATGTATATAATGAACAGACTAGGTCTATACTGCTCCTGCATGGTGTAACAATACATCATGTATATAATGAACAGACTAGGTCTATACTGCTCCTACATGGTGTAACAATACATCATGTAGATGTATATAATGAACAGACTAGGTCTATACTGCTCCTACATGGTGTAACAATACATCATGTATATAATGAACAGACTAGGTATATACTGCTCCTACATGGTGTAACAATACATCATGTATATAATGAACAGACTAGGTCTATACTGCTCCTACATGGTGTAACAATACATCATGTATATAATGAACAGACTAGGTCTATACTGCTCCTACATGGTGTAACAATGCATCATGTATATAATGAACAGACTAGGTCTATACTGCTCCTGTATGGTGTAACAATACATCATGTAGATGTATATAATGAACAGACTAGGTCTATACTGCTCCTACATGGTGTAACAATACATCATGTAGATGTATATAATGAACAGACTAGGTCTATACTGCTCCTACATGGTGTAACAATACATCATGTATATAATGAACAGACTAGGTCTATACTGCTCCTACATGGTGTAACAATACATCATGTATATAATGAACAGACTAGGTCTATACTGCTCCTACATGGTGTAACAATACATCATGTAGATGTATATAATGAACAGACTAGGTCTATACTGCTCCTACATGGTGTAACAATACATCATGTAGATGTATATAATGAACAGACTAGGTCTATACTGCTCCTACATGGTGTAACAATACATCATGTAGATGTATATAATGAACAGACTAGGGCTATACTGCTCCTACATGGTGTAACAATACATCATGTAGATGTATATAATGAACAGACTAGGTCTATACTGCTCCTACATGGTGTAACAATACATCATGTAGATGTATATAATGAACAGACTAGGTCTATACTGCTCCTACATGGTGTAACAATACATCATGTATATAATGAACAGACTAGGTCTATACTGCTCCTACATGGTGTAACAATACATCATGTAGATGTATATAATGAACAGACTAGGTCTATACTGCTCCTGCATGGTGTAACAATACATCATGTATATAATGAACAGACTAGGTCTATACTGCTCCTACATGGTGTAACAATACATCATGTAGATGTATATAATGAACAGACTAGGTCTATACTGCTCCTACATGGTGTAACAATACATCATGTATATAATGAACAGACTAGGTCTATACTGCTCCTACAGGGTGTAACAATACATCATGTATATAATGAACAGACTAGGTCTATACTGCTCCTACATGGTGTAACAATACATCATGTATATAATGAACAGACTAGGTCTATACTGCTCCTACATGGTGTAACAATACATCATGTATATAATGAACAGACTAGGTCTATACTGCTCCTACATGGTGTAACAATACATCATGTATATAATGAACAGACTAGGTCTATACTGCTCCTACATGGTGTAACAATAAATCATGTAGATGTATATAATGAACAGACTAGGTCTATACTGCTCCTGCATGGTGTAACAATACATCATGTATATAATGAACAGACTAGGTCTATACTGCTCCTACATGGTGTAACAATACATCATGTATATAATGAACAGACTAGGTCTATACTGCTCCTACATGGTGTAACAATACATCATGTATATAATGAACAGACTAGGTCTATACTGCTCCTACATGGTGTAACAATGCATCATGTATATAATGAACAGACTAGGTCTATACTGCTCCTGTATGGTGTAACAATACATCATGTAGATGTATATAATGAACAGACTAGGTCTATACTGCTCCTACATGGTGTAACAATACATCATGTAGATGTATATAATGAACAGACTAGGTCTATACTGCTCCTACATGGTGTAACAATACATCATGTATATAATGAACAAACTAGGTCTATACTGCTCCTACATGGTGTAACAATACATCATGTAGATGTATATAATGAACAGACTAGGTCTATACTGCTCCTACATGGTGTAACAATACATCATGTATATAATGAACAGACTAGGTCTATACTGCTCCTACATGGTGTAACAATAAATCATGTAGATGTATATAATGAACAGACTAGGTCTATACTGCTCCTACATGGTGTAACAATAAATCATGTAGATGTATATAATGAACAGACTAGGTCTATACTGCTCCTGCATGGTGTAACAATACAACATGTATATAATGAACAGACTAGGTCTATACTGCTCCTACATGGTGTAACAATACATCATGTATATAATGAACAGACTAGGTATATACTGCTCCTACATGGTTGTAACAATACATCATGTATATAATGAACAGACTAGGTCTATACTGCTCCTACATGGTGTAACAATACATCATGTATATAATGAACAGACTAGGTCTATACTGCTCCTACATGGTGTAACAATACATCATGTATATAATGAACAGACTAGGTCTATACTGCTCCTACATGGTGTAACAATACATCATGTATATAATGAACAGACTAGGTCTATACTGCTCCTACATGGTGTAACAATACATCATGTATATAATGAACAGACTAGGTCTATACTGCTCCTACATGGTGTAACAATACATCATGTAGATGTATATAATGAACAGACTAGGTCTATACTGCTTCTACATGGTGTAACAATACATCATGTAGATGTATATAATGAACAGACTAGGTCTATACTGCTCCTACATGGTGTAACAATACATCATGTATATAATGAACAGACTAGGTCTATACTGCTCCTACATGGTGTAACAATACATCATGTATATAATGAACAGACTAGGTCTATACTGCTCCTACATGGTGTAACAATACATCATGTATATAATGAACAGACTAGGTCTATACTGCTCCTACATGGTGTAACAATACATCATGTATATAATGAACAGACTAGGTCTATACTGCTCCTACATGGTGTAACAATACATCATGTAGATGTATATAATGAACAGACTAGGTCTATACTGCTCCTGCATGGTGTAACAATACATCATGTATATAATGAACAGACTAGGTCTATACTGCTCCTACATGGTGTAACAATACATCATGTAGATGTATATAATGAACAGACTAGGTCTATACTGCTCCTACATGGTGTAACAATACATCATGTATATAATGAACAGACTAGGTCTATACTGCTCCTACATGGTGTAACAATACATCATGTATATAATGAACAGACTAGGTCTATACTGCTCCTACATGGTGTAACAATACATCATGTAGATGTATATAATGAACAGACTAGGTCTATACTGCTCCTACATGGTGTAACAATACATCATGTATATAATGAACAGACTAGGTCTATACTGCTCCTACATGGTGTAACAATGCATCATGTATATAATGAACAGACTAGGTCTATACTGCTCCTGCATGGTGTAACAATACATCATGTATATAATGAACAGACTAGGTCTATACTGCTCCTACAGGGTGTAACAATACATCATGTAGATGTATATAATGAACAGACTAGGTCTATACTGCTCCTACAGGGTGTAACAATAAATCATGTAGATGTATATAATGAACAGACTAGGTCTACACTGCTCCTACAGGGTGTAACAATACATCATGTAGATGTATATAATGAACAGACTAGGTCTATACTGCTCCTACGTGGTGTAACAATACATCATGTATATAATGAACAGACTAGGTCTATACTGCTCCTACAGGGTGTAACAATACATCATGTAGATGTATATAATGAACAGACTAGGTCTATACTGCTCCTACATGGTGTAACAATACATCATGTATATAATGAACAGACTAGGTCTATACTGCTCCTACATGGTGTAACAATACATCATGTATATAATGAACAGACTAGGTCTACACTGCTCCTACATGGTGTAACAATACATCATGTAGATGTATATAATGAACAGACTAGGTCTATACTGCTCCTACATGGTGTAACAATACATCATGTAGATGTATATAATGAACAGACTAGGTCTATACTGCTCCTACATGGTGTAACAATACATCATGTATATAATGAACAGACTAGGTCTATACTGCTCCTACATGGTGTAACAATACATCATGTATATAATGAACAGACTAGGTCTATACTGCTCCTGCATGGTGTAACAATACATCATGTATATAATGAACAGACTAGGTCTATACTGCTCCTACATGGTGTAACAATACATCATGTATATAATGAACAGACTAGGTCTATACTGCTCCTACATGGTGTAACAATACATCATGTAGATGTATATAATGAACAGACTAGGTCTATACTGCTCCTGCATGGTGTAACAATACATCATGTATATAATGAACAGACTAGGTCTATACTGCTCCTACATGGTGTAACAATACATCATGTAGATGTATATAATGAACAGACTAGGTCTATACTGCTCCTACATGGTGTAACAATACATCATGTATATAATGAACAGACTAGGTCTATACTGCTCCTACATGGTGTAACAATACATCATGTATATAATGAACAGACTAGGTCTATACTGCTCCTACATGGTGTAACAATACATCATGTAGATGTATATAATGAACAGACTAGGTCTATACTGCTCCTGCATGGTGTAACAATACATCATGTATATAATGAACAGACTAGGTCTATACTGCTCCTACATGGTGTAACAATGCATCATGTATATAATGAACAGACTAGGTCTATACTGCTCCTGTATGGTGTAACAATACATCATGTAGATGTATATAATGAACAGACTAGGTCTATACTGCTCCTACATGGTGTAACAATACATCATGTAGATGTATATAATGAACAGACTAGGTCTATACTGCTCCTACATGGTGTAACAATACATCATGTATATAATGAACAGACTAGGTCTATACTGCTCCTACATGGTGTAACAATACATCATGTAGATGTATATAATGAACAGACTAGGTCTATACTGCTCCTACATGGTGTAACAATACATCATGTAGATGTATATAATGAACAGACTAGGTCTATACTGCTCCTACATGGTGTAACAATACATCATGTATATAATGAACAGACTAGGTCTATACTGCTCCTACATGGTGTAACAATACATCATGTATATAATTAACAGACTAGGTCTATACTGCTCCTACATGGTGTAACAATACATCATGTATATAATGAACAGACTAGGTCTATACTGCTCCTACATGGTGTAACAATACATCATGTAGATGTATATAATGAACAGACTAGGTCTATACTGCTCCTGCATGGTGTAACAATACATCATGTATATAATGAACAGACTAGGTCTATACTGCTCCTACATGGTGTAACAATACATCATGTAGATGTATATAATGAACAGACTAGGTCTATACTGCTCCTACATGGTGTAACAATACATCATGTATATAATGAACAGACTAGGTCTATACTGCTCCTACATGGTGTAACAATACATCATGTATATAATGAACAGACTAGGTCTATACTGCTCCTACATGGTGTAACAATACATCATGTAGATGTATATAATGAACAGACTAGGTCTATACTGCTCCTACATGGTGTAACAATACATCATGTATATAATGAACAGACTAGGTCTATACTGCTCCTACATGGTGTAACAATAAATCATGTAGATGTATATAATGAACAGACTAGGTCTATACTGCTCCTGCATGGTGTAACAATACATCATGTATATAATGAACAGACTAGGTCTATACTGCTCCTACATGGTGTAACAATACATCATGTAGATGTATATAATGAACAGACTAGGTCTATACTGCTCCTACATGGTGTAACAATACATCATGTATATAATGAACAGACTAGGTCTATACTGCTCCTACATGGTGTAACAATACATCATGTATATAATGAACAGACTAGGTCTATACTGCTCCTACATGGTGTAACAATACATCATGTAGATGTATATAATGAACAGACTAGGTCTATACTGCTCCTACATGGTGTAACAATACATCATGTATATAATGAACAGACTAGGTCTATACTGCTCCTACATGGTGTAACAATAAATCATGTAGATGTATATAATGAACAGACTAGGTCTATACTGCTCCTACATGGTGTAACAATACATCATGTATATAATGAACAGACTAGGTCTATACTGCTCCTACATGGTGTAACAATACATCATGTAGATGTATATAATGAACAGACTAGGTCTATACTGCTCCTACATGGTGTAACAATACATCATGTATATAATGAACAGACTAGGTCTATACTGCTCCTACATGGTGTAACAATACATCATGTATATAATGAACAGACTAGGTCTATACTGCTCCTACATGGTGTAACAATACATCATGTAGATGTATATAATGAACAGACTAGGTCTATACTGCTCCTACATGGTGTAACAATACATCATGTAGATGTATATAATGAACAGACTAGGTCTATACTGCTCCTACATGGTGTAACAATACATCATGTAGATGTATATAATGAACAGACTAGGTCTATACTGCTCCTACATGGTGTAACAATACATCATGTATATAATGAACAGACTAGGTCTATACTGCTCCTACATGGTGTAACAATACATCATGTATATAATGAACAGACTAGGTCTATACTGCTCCTACATGGTGTAACAATACATCATGTATATAATGAACAGACTAGGTCTATACTGCTCCTGCATGGTGTAACAATACATCATGTATATAATGAACAGACTAGGTCTATACTGCTCCTACATGGTGTAACAATACATCATGTATATAATGAACAGACTAGGTCTATACTGCTCCTACATGGTGTAACAATACATCATGTATATAATGAACAGACTAGGTCTATACTGCTCCTACATGGTGTAACAATACATCATGTATATAATGAACAGACTTTGTCTATACTGCTCCTACATGGTGTAACAATGCATCATGTATATAATGAACAGACTAGGTCTATACTGCTCCTGTATGGTGTAACAATACATCATGTAGATGTATATAATGAACAGACTAGGTCTATACTGCTCCTACATGGTGTAACAATACATCATGTAGATGTATATAATGAACAGACTAGGTCTATACTGCTCCTACATGGTGTAACAATACATCATGTATATAATGAACAGACTAGGTCTATACTGCTCCTACATGGTGTAACAATACATCATGTAGATGTATATAATGAACAGACTAGGTCTATACTGCTCCTACATGGTGTAACAATACATCATGTAGATGTATATAATGAACAGACTAGGTCTATACTGCTCCTACATGGTGTAACAATACATCATGTATATAATGAACAGACTAGGTCTATACTGCTCCTACATGGTGTAACAATACATCATGTATATAATGAACAGACTAGGTCTATACTGCTCCTACATGGTGTAACAATACATCATGTATATAATGAACAGACTAGGTCTATACTGCTCCTACATGGTGTAACAATACATCATGTAGATGTATATAATGAACAGACTAGGTCTATACTGCTCCTGCATGGTGTAACAATACATCATGTATATAATGAACAGACTAGGTCTATACTGCTCCTACATGGTGTAACAATGCATCATGTAGATGTATATAATGAACAGACTAGGTCTATACTGCTCCTACATGGTGTAACAATACATCATGTATATAATGAACAGACTAGGTCTATACTGCTCCTACATGGTGTAACAATACATCATGTATATAATGAACAGACTAGGTCTATACTGCTCCTACATGGTGTAACAATACATCATGTAGATGTATATAATGAACAGACTAGGTCTATACTGCTCCTACATGGTGTAACAATACATCATGTATATAATGAACAGACTAGGTCTATACTGCTCCTACATGGTGTAACAATAAATCATGTAGATGTATATAATGAACAGACTAGGTCTATACTGCTCCTGCATGGTGTAACAATACATCATGTAGATGTATATAATGAACAGACTAGGTCTATACTGCTCCTGTATGGTGTAACAATACATCATGTAGATGTATATAATGAACAGACTAGGTCTATACTGCTCCTACATGGTGTAACAATACATCATGTAGATGTATATAATGAACAGACTAGGTCTATACTGCTCCTACATGGTGTAACAATACATCATGTATATAATGAACAGACTAGGTCTATACTGCTCCTACATGGTGTAACAATACATCATGTATATAATGAACAGACTAGGTCTATACTGCTCCTACATGGTGTAACAATACATCATGTAGATGTATATAATGAACAGACTAGGTCTATACTGCTCCTACATGGTGTAACAATAAATCATGTAGATGTATATAATGAACAGACTAGGTATATACTGCTCCTACATGGTGTAACAATACATCATGTATATAATGAACAGACTAGGTATATACTGCTCCTACATGGTGTAACAATACATCATGTATATAATGAACAGACTAGGTCTATACTGCTCCTGTATGGTGTAACAATACATCATGTAGATGTATATAATGAACAGACTAGGGCTATACTGCTCCTACATGGTGTAACAATACATCATGTAGATGTATATAATGAACAGACTAGGTCTATACTGCTCCTACATGGTGTAACAATACATCATGTATATAATGAACAGACTAGGTCTATACTGCTCCTACATGGTGTAACAATACATCATGTAGATGTATATAATGAACAGACTAGGTCTATACTGCTCCTACATGGTGTAACAATACATCATGTATATAATGAACAGACTAGGTCTATACTGCTCCTACATGGTGTAACAATGCATCATGTATATAATGAACAGACTAGGTCTATACTGCTCCTACATGGTGTAACAATACATCATGTATATAATGAACAGACTAGGTCTATACTGCTCCTACATGGTGTAACAATACATCATGTATATAATGAACAGACTAGGTCTATACTGCTCCTACATGGTGTAACAATAAATCATGTAGATGTATATAATGAACAGACTAGGTCTATACTGCTCCTACATGGTGTAACAATACATCATGTATATAATGAACAGACTAGGTCTATACTGCTCCTACATGGTGTAACAATAAATCATGTAGATGTATATAATGAACAGACTAGGTCTATACTGCTCCTGCATGGTGTAACAATACATCATGTATATAATGAACAGACTAGGTATATACTGCTCCTACATGGTGTAACAATACATCATGTATATAATGAACAGACTAGGTCTATACTGCTCCTACATGGTGTAACAATACATCATGTATATAATGAACAGACTAGGTCTATACTGCTCCTACATGGTGTAACAATACATCATGTAGATGTATATAATGAACAGACTAGGTCTATACTGCTCCTACATGGTGTAACAATACATCATGTATATAATGAACAGACTAGGTCTATACTGCTCCTACATGGTGTAACAATACATCATGTATATAATGAACAGACTTTGTCTATACTGCTCCTACATGGTGTAACAATGCATCATGTATATAATGAACAGACTAGGTCTATACTGCTCCTGTATGGTGTAACAATACATCATGTAGATGTATATAATGAACAGACTAGGTCTATACTGCTCCTACATGGTGTAACAATACATCATGTAGATGTATATAATGAACAGACTAGGTCTATACTGCTCCTACATGGTGTAACAATACATCATGTATATAATGAACAGACTAGGTCTATACTGCTCCTACATGGTGTAACAATACATCATGTAGATGTATATAATGAACAGACTAGGTCTATACTGCTCCTACATGGTGTAACAATACATCATGTAGATGTATATAATGAACAGACTAGGTCTATACTGCTCCTACATGGTGTAACAATACATCATGTAGATGTATATAATGAACAGACTAGGTCTATACTGCTCCTACATGGTGTAACAATACATCATGTATATAATGAACAGACTAGGTCTATACTGCTCCTACATGGTGTAACAATACATCATGTATATAATGAACAGACTAGGTCTATACTGCTCCTACATGGTGTAACAATACATCATGTAGATGTATATAATGAACAGACTAGGTCTATACTGCTCCTACATGGTGTAACAATACATCATGTATATAATGAACAGACTAGGTCTATACTGCTCCTACATGGTGTAACAATAAATCATGTAGATGTATATAATGAACAGACTAGGTCTATACTGCTCCTGCATGGTGTAACAATACATCATGTATATAATGAACAGACTAGGTCTATACTGCTCCTACATGGTGTAACAATACATCATGTAGATGTATATAATGAACAGACTAGGTCTATACTGCTCCTGCATGGTGTAACAATACATCATGTATATAATGAACAGACTAGGTCTATACTGCTCCTACATGGTGTAACAATACATCATGTAGATGTATATAATGAACAGACTAGGTCTATACTGCTCCTACATGGTGTAACAATACATCATGTATATAATGAACAGACTAGGTCTATACTGCTCCTACAGGGTGTAACAATACATCATGTATATAATGAACAGACTAGGTCTATACTGCTCCTACATGGTGTAACAATACATCATGTATATAATGAACAGACTAGGTCTATACTGCTCCTACATGGTGTAACAATACATCATGTATATAATGAACAGACTAGGTCTACACTGCTCCTACATGGTGTAACAATACATCATGTAGATGTATATAATGAACAGACTAGGTCTATACTGCTCCTACATGGTGTAACAATACATCATGTATATAATGAACAGACTAGGTCTATACTGCTCCTACATGGTGTAACAATACATCATGTAGATGTATATAATGAACAGACTAGGTCTATACTGCTCCTACATGGTGTAACAATACATCATGTATATAATGAACAGACTAGGTCTATACTGCTCCTACATGGTGTAACAATACATCATGTATATAATGAACAGACTAGGTCTATACTGCTCCTACATGGTGTAACAATACATCATGTATATAATGAACAGACTAGGTCTATACTGCTCCTACATGGTGTAACAATACATCATGTATATAATGAACAGACTAGGTCTATACTGCTCCTACATGGTGTAACAATACATCATGTAGATGTATATAATGAACAGACTAGGTCTATACTGCTCCTACATGGTGTAACAATACATCATGTATATAATGAACAGACTAGGTCTATACTGCTCCTACATGGTGTAACAATACATCATGTATATAATGAACAGACTAGGTCTATACTGCTCCTACATGGTGTAACAATACATCATGTATATAATGAACAGACTAGGTCTATACTGCTCCTACATGGTGTAACAATGCATCATGTATATAATGAACAGACTAGGTCTATACTGCTCCTACATGGTGTAACAATACATCATGTATATAATGAACAGACTAGGTCTATACTGCTCCTACATGGTGTAACAATGCATCATGTATATAATGAACAGACTAGGTCTATACTGCTCCTACATGGTGTAACAATACATCATGTATATAATGAACAGACTAGGTCTATACTGCTCCTACATGGTGTAACAATACATCATGTAGATGTATATAATGAACAGACTAGGTCTATACTGCTCCTGTATGGTGTAACAATACATCATGTAGATGTATATAATGAACAGACTAGGTCTATACTGCTCCTACATGGTGTAACAATACATCATGTAGATGTATATAATGAACAGACTAGGTCTATACTGCTCCTGTATGGTGTAACAATACATCATGTAGATGTATATAATGAACAGACTAGGTCTATACTGCTCCTACATGGTGTAACAATACATCATGTAGATGTATATAATGAACAGACTAGGTCTATACTGCTCCTGCATGGTGTAACAATACATCATGTATATAATGAACAGACTAGGTCTATACTGCTCCTACATGGTGTAACAATAAATCATGTAGATGTATATAATGAACAGACTAGGTCTATACTGCTCCTGCATGGTGTAACAATACATCATGTATATAATGAACAGACTAGGTCTATACTGCTCCTGTATGGTGTAACAATACATCATGTAGATGTATATAATGAACAGACTAGGTCTATACTGCTCCTACATGGTGTAACAATACATCATGTAGATGTATATAATGAACAGACTAGGTCTATACTGCTCCTACATGGTGTAACAATACATCATGTATATAATGAACAGACTAGGTCTATACTGCTCCTACATGGTGTAACAATACATCATGTAGATGTATATAATGAACAGACTAGGTCTATACTGCTCCTACATGGTGTAACAATACATCATGTAGATGTATATAATGAACAGACTAGGTCTATACTGCTCCTGTATGGTGTAACAATACATCATGTAGATGTATATAATGAACAGACTAGGTCTATACTGCTCCTACATGGTGTAACAATACATCATGTATATAATGAACAGACTAGGTATATACTGCTCCTACATGGTGTAACAATACATCATGTATATAATGAACAGACTAGGTCTATACTGCTCCTACATGGTGTAACAATACATCATGTAGATGTATATAATGAACAGACTAGGTCTATACTGCTCCTGCATGGTGTAACAATACATCATGTAGATGTATATAATGAACAGACTAGGTCTATACTGCTCCTACATGGTGTAACAATACATCATGTATATAATGAACAGACTAGGTCTATACTGCTCCTACATGGTGTAACAATACATCATGTATATAATGAACAGACTAGGTCTATACTGCTCCTACATGGTGTAACAATACATCATGTATATAATGAACAGACTAGGTCTATACTGCTCCTACATGGTGTAACAATACATCATGTAGATGTATATAATGAACAGACTAGGTCTATACTGCTCCTACATGGTGTAACAATACATCATGTATATAATGAACAGACTAGGTCTATACTGCTCCTACATGGTGTAACAATACATCATGTAGATGTATATAATGAACAGACTAGGTCTATACTGCTCCTACATGGTGTAACAATACATCATGTATATAATGAACAGACTAGGTCTATACTGCTCCTACATGGTGTAACAATACATCATGTATATAATGAACAGACTAGGTCTATACTGCTCCTACATGGTGTAACAATAAATCATGTAGATGTATATAATGAACAGACTAGGTCTATACTGCTCCTGCATGGTGTAACAATAAATCATGTAGATGTATATAATGAACAGACTAGGTCTATACTGCTCCTACATGGTGTAACAATAAATCATGTAGATGTATATAATGAACAGACTAGGTCTATACTGCTCCTACATGGTGTAACAATACATCATGTATATAATGAACAGACTAGGTCTATACTGCTCCTACATGGTGTAACAATACATCATGTAGATGTATATAATGAACAGACTAGGTCTATACTGCTCCTACATGGTGTAACAATACATCATGTATATAATGAACAGACTAGGTCTATACTGCTCCTGCATGGTGTAACAATACATCATGTAGATGTATATAATGAACAGACTAGGTCTATACTGCTCCTACATGGTGTAACAATACATCATGTATATAATGAACAGACTAGGTCTATACTGCTCCTACAGGGTGTAACAATACATCATGTATATAATGAACAGACTAGGTCTATACTGCTCCTACATGGTGTAACAATACATCATGTATATAATGAACAGACTAGGTCTATACTGCTCCTACATGGTGTAACAATACATCATGTAGATGTATATAATGAACAGACTAGGTCTATACTGCTCCTACATGGTGTAACAATAAATCATGTAGATGTATATAATGAACAGACTAGGTCTATACTGCTCCTGCATGGTGTAACAATACATCATGTAGATGTATATAATGAACAGACTAGGTCTATACTGCTCCTACATGGTGTAACAATACATCATGTAGATGTATATAATGAACAGACTAGGTCTATACTGCTCCTACATGGTGTAACAATACATCATGTATATAATGAACAGACTAGGTCTATACTGCTCCTACATGGTGTAACAATACATCATGTATATAATGAACAGACTAGGTCTATACTGCTCCTACATGGTGTAACAATAAATCATGTAGATGTATATAATGAACAGACTAGGTCTATACTGCTCCTACATGGTGTAACAATACATCATGTATATAATGAACAAACTAGGTCTATACTGCTCCTACATGGTGTAACAATACATCATGTAGATGTATATAATGAACAGACTAGGTCTATACTGCTCCTACATGGTGTAACAATACATCATGTATATAATGAACAGACTAGGTCTATACTGCTCCTGTATGGTGTAACAATACATCATGTAGATGTATATAATGAACAGACTAAGTCTATACTGCTCCTACATGGTGTAACAATACATCATGTATATAATGAACAGACTAGGTCTATACTGCTCCTACATGGTGTAACAATACATCATGTATATAATGAACAGACTAGGTCTATACTGCTCCTACATGGTGTAACAATACATCATGTATATAATGAACAGACTAGGTCTATACTGCTCATACATGGTGTAACAATACATCATGTAGATGAATATGGATTGATGAGGAATTGAAAAACTGTATATTTGAAAGAGTTGGGGCAAAAGGAGTGGCTAATAAGTCTGGCTGCACATCTGACTGGCTGTTTTACTGCAAATTGAGAAATTATGTGACTAAACTCAACAAGCAATATAAACATTATTATGAAGCCAAGATCAATGAAATGAAGAATGATGTAAAAAAACTTTGGAATACTTTAAATGAAATTATGGGCAGAAAGACATTCAACTCCGTCTTTTATCCAATCAGATGGCATATTCATCACAAAACCATTTGATGTTGCCAATTATTTTAATTATTATTTCATTGGCTAAGTGGGCAAACTTAGGCAGGAAATTCCCACGACAAACAGGGAGCAATTATATTCATGCAGAAAAAAACCAATAATGAAAGAAAAGCAGTCCAAGTTTGAATTTTGTAAAGTTAGTGTGGGAGAGGTGGAAAAATGATTGTTATCGATCAATAATGATAAATCTCCTGGCATTGACAACTAAGATGGAAAGCTACTGAGGACGGTAGCTGACTCTATAGCCACTCCTATCTGACATATTTTTAACATGAGCCGAGAGGAAAGTCTTTGTCCTCAGGCCTGGAGGGAAGCCAAAGTAATTCCACTACCCAAGAGTGGTAAAGCGGCCTTTACTGGTTCTAACAGCAGACCTATCAGCTTGCTGCCAGCTCTTAGCAAACTGTTGTAAAAAAATGGTGTTTGACCAATTACAATGCTATATTTCTGTAAACAAATGAACAACAGACTTTCAGCATGCTTATAGAGAAGGGCACTCAACATGTACTGCACTGACACAAATGACTGATGATTGGTTGAAAGAAATTTATAATAATTAGATTGTGGGAGCTGTACTGTTAGATTTCAGTGCAGCCTTTGATATTGTTGACCATAACCTGTTGTTGAAAAAAACGTATGTGCTATGGCTTGTCAACCTCTGCAATATCGTGGATTCAGAGCTATCTATCTAATTAAACTCAATGGGTTTTCTTTAACGGAAGCTTCTCTAATGTCAAACATATGAAGTGTGATGTACCGCAGGGCAGCTCTCTAGGCCCTCTACTCTTTTCTATTTTTACCAATGGCCAGCCACTGGCATTAAACAAAGCATGTGTGTCCATGTATGCTGATGATTCAACTATATAAGCACCAGCAACCACAGCTAATGAGGTCACTGAAACCCTTAACAAAGAGTTGCAGTCTGTTTTGGAATGCGTGGGCAGTAATAAACTGGTCCTGCACATCTCTAAAACTAAGAGCATTGTATTTGGTACAAATCATTCCTTAAGTTCTAGACCTCAGCTGAATCTGGTAATGAATTGTGTGGCTGTTGAACAAGTTGAGGAGACTAAATTACTTGGCATTACCTTAGATTGTAAACTGTCATGGTCAAAACAAATAGATTCAATGGTTGTAAAGCTGGGGAGAGGTCTAGCCATAATAAAGAGATGCTCTGCTTTTTTGACACCACATTCCAAAAAGCATGTTCTGCAGGCTCTAGATTTGTCTAATCTTGGTTATTGTCCAGTCGTGTGGTCCAGTGCTGCAAGGAAAGACCTAGTTAAGGTGCAGCTGGCCCAGAACAGAGCGGCACGTTTGTAATCAGAGGGCTGATATAAATACTATTTATGCCAGTCTCTCTTGGCTAAGAGTTGAGGAGAGACTGACTGCATCACTTCCTCTTTTACATGAATGTGTTGAAAATCCCAAATTGTTTGCATAGTCAACTTACACACAGCTCTGACACACACACTTATCCCACCAGGGGTCTTTTCATAGTCCCCAAATCCAGATCAAATTCAAGAAAACGTAAAGAGCCCTTATTGCATGGAACTTCCTTCCATCTCATATTGCTCAAATAAACAGCAAACCTGGTTTCAAAAAACAGATAAAGCAACACCTCACGGCACAACGCCTCTCCCCTATTGGACCTAGATAGTTTGTGTGTATGCATTGATATGTAGGCTACGTGTGCCTTTTATAAAATGTATGTTGTTCTGTCCTTGAGCTGTTCTTGTCTATTGATGTTCTGTGTTATGTCATTCTGTATTATGTTCTGTGTGGACCCCAGGAAGTAGATGCTGCTTTTGCAACAGCTAATGGGGATCCTAATAAAATACCAAATATAATGAACGTCCACTCGTGGCGTTCCACATTTGATTGATATTCGTACAAAATTCATTAAATCCTTTTGACATTCAGCACCTTAATTTTCTCTGACATGGTGGAACTATTGGGCATTCATGTGCTCCTGGGAAGTGGGAAACTAGGAAGTGGGAAGTCTGACATGGTGGAACTATTGGGCATTCATGTGCTCCTGGGAAGTGGGAAGTCTGACATGGTGGAACTATTGGGCATTCATGTGCTCCTGGGAAGTGGGAAACTAGGAAGTGGGAAGTCTGACGTGGAACTATTGGGCATTCATGTGCTCCTGGGAAGTGGGAAACTAGGAAGTGGGAAGTCTGACGTGGAACTATTGGGCATTTTCTCAGAATTTCCCACTTGTAATTCCGATTTAGAGGGTCAGTCAAGCGAAATTTCCCACTGGGAACTAGGAGTTTATGATAAGTCCCTGGTTCGAATCCCAAAGCCAACTAGGGGAAAAATCACTTAACCCTAATTGCTCCTGTAAGTCTCTCTGGATAAGAGTGCTGTGCTAAATTAGTCAAATGTAAATAATGAGGTATCTAGTCTGGATTTAACCTCATAAGAAGATAGTTGAATCATATGGAGGTTTCATTTTGGTCTCTCTGTTTAACCAAATACTCTGTCTTTGGCAGGAGAGAGACCAGACTCTTACTCTGACAGCGGGAGTACTTCAGGGGAACCAGACCCAGAGATTCCCAAACCAGTGAAACCACACCACTGCACCCAATGTGGAAATACATTTTTCTCATCAGGGGACCTGAAAAAGCATAAGAGAACACACACTGTAGAGAGGCCTTTCCAATGCTCTCAGTGTGGAAAGCGATTTATCCAGTCATCACATTTGAAAGAGCATAAGAGAATACACACAGGAGAGAAGCCTTACCACTGTTGTCATTGTGGACAGAGTTTTAGGTGGTTAGTGACCCTGAAAACACATGAGAGGACACATACTGGAGAGAAGCCTTTCCAATGCTCCCAGTGTGGGAATGCTTTTACACGGTTAGAGAAGCTGAAAGAACATGAGAGAATTCACACTGGTGAAAAGCCTTTCCAATGCTTGCAATGTGAAAAGAGATTTATCCAGTCATGGAATCTCAAAGAGCATGAGAGGATACACACAGGAGAGAAGCCTTTCCAATGCTTTCAGTGTGGAAAGAGTTTTACCCGGTTAAGGTACCTGAGTAAGCATAAAGAAATACACACGGGAGCGAAGCCCTACCACTGTTCTCATTGTGGACAGAGTTTTAGGTGGTTAGTAAGACTTAAAACACATGAAAGAATACACACAGGAGAGAACCTTTCAACTGCTCTCAATGTGGAATTACTTTTACCTTGTTAGGGAGCCTGAAATCACACCAGAGGACACATGATAAAAGCCATACCACTGCTCTCATTGTGGAAAGAGAACATGAAATCACATGATCGAATATAGAGGCCGGGGCCATATTTGCGAACATAAGCAAGCATATGAAGTTAAATGGTTTTCATGCACAAGATGCATATCAGCCAATGAAAAGTGTTGATTCACTTACATGTGACTGACCGCTAATTTGTAGCTGCTCCCATCAGATAACATTAGCCTTATGCTAACCTCCCCAGGTGACAGTGATTACATCCTGGCACAACGTCTGCCTCAGCCAATCAATTATCTTAGATATTCTATACACCAACCAATGGTATTTCTTTTAAAAAATAGGTCAACCCTGGCCATGTGTTTTTATGGGGGGAAAAAAGATAAATCGGGTCCTTGCATACAAAAAAAAGTTTAGCGTTGTTAAAAAAACAAAGAGCCTTATGGATTTATCATCTAGTGTAACAGTCATGTAGTCTATCGTCAGTGGTGGATCATCCCAACTGTCAAACTTATGTAAAAGCAAAGATTACCTTTCTTAGGTTCTAATATTCAGAGTTAAAACTCAAAGGAGACTCTGAAAGCTTTATAACCAAGTTCATTCTTCCCAGAGGGCCAATAGAGCTGCATCAGACAAAGACGTTGTTCACACAAGCACTGATATTTAACCCCCCCGTCATCACTCATCCATGTCTCTCTCCCCTTATCAAGCACTGATATTTAACCCCCCGTCATCACTCATCCATGTCTCTCTCCCCTTATCAAGCACTGATATTTAACCCTTCCTCCCAGGCTGAGTCTCCTCTTGTTCATCTGAACCTACATTGTATCTTTACTGCTAGGCAGGAAACTTAGTGATACGGGCCATAAACTTGTCTTTCTCCCTTAACGTGACCTGACCTCGACCCCCGTCATCACTCATCCATGGCTCTCTCCCCTTATCAATGCTTGCCACGTGAGATCGCTTTCCCTGCACTCAGCACATTCCAAGATTAATTGCATCCACTATATACTTTCCTCCTACAGATAACCCTTCACTTCTGGTGTAGTTTAGGAGTCCCAAGTTTAGGAGTTAGTACCCAGAATCCATCAGCATAATAGAAAATGACTCAAGTGAAAGTCACTCAGTAAAATACAACTTGAGTAAAAGTCTAAAGTGTTTGGTTTTAAATGTACTTATGTATAAATAATTTCAAATTCCTTATATTTAAGCAAACCAGAAGACACCATTTTCTTGTTTTTTTAAATGTATGGATAGCCAGGGGCACACTCCAACACTTATATTTACAAATGACGCATTTGTGTTTAGAGAGACAGATCAGAGGCAGTTGGGATGACCATGGATGTTCTCTTCCTTAGTGCGTGAATTTGACAATTCTCCTGTCCCGCTAAGCATTCAAAATGTTCAGAGTACTTGTGGTGGTGTCAGGGAAATGCATCATTTTCTTTAGGAATGTAGTAAAAGTTGTCAAAAATATTAACAGTAAAATAACATACAGATACCCCCCCCCCCCCCAAAAAAATGTCTTAAGTAGTACTTTAAAGTATTTTTACTTAAGTACTTTATACTACTGGCTATCGCTATCATCATCACTTCTAGGTGGCACACACTGCTAAAGCTTTTTAACCGTGGGGGTTCGAGTCCACCTCACATCAAGCTTTTTAACCGTGGGGTTCGAGTCCACCTCACATCAGGCTTTTTAACCGTGGGGCTCGAGTCCACCTCACATCAAGCTTTTTAACCGTGGGGCTCGAGTCCACCTCACATCAAGCTTTTTAACCGTGGGGCTCGAGTCCACCTCACATCAGGCTTTTTAACCGTGGGGTTCGAGTCCACCTCACATCAAGCTTTTTAACCGTGGGGTTCGAGTCCACCTCACATCAGGCTTTTTAACCGTGGGGCTCGAGTCCACCTCACATCAAGCTTTTTAACCGTGGGGTTCGAGTCCACCTCACATCAAGCTTTTTAACCGTGGGGCTCGAGTCCACCTCGCATAAAGCTTTTTAACCGTGGGGTTCGAGTCCACCTCGCATAAAGCTTTTTAACCGTGGGGCTCGAGTCCACCTCGCATAAAGCTTTTTAACCGTGGGGTTCGAGTCCACCTCGCATCAAGCTTTTTAACCGTGGGGTTCGAGTCCACCTCGCATAAAGCTTTTTAACCGTGGGGTTTGAGTCCACCTCGCATCAGGCTTTTTAACCGTGGGGCTCGAGTCCACCTCGCATCAAGCTTTTTAACCGTGGGGTTCGAGTCCACCTCGCATAAAGCTTTTTAACCGTGGGGTTTGAGTCCACCTCGCATCAGGCTTTTTAACCGTGGGGCTCGAGTCCACCTCGCATCAAGCTTTTTAACCGTGGGGTTCGAGTCCACCTCACATCAAGCTTTTTAACCGTGGGGTATTGAGGAAAAAACTGTTCAACGTCGGTCCTTGATGCTCGACCCAAAACGCGTGTGACGAAGTGGATTATTCTAATAATGCATAAACTATCAAATATTGTAGGCCTGCGTCTAAGTGTAGCCTACATACAAATATACTGTGGCAGACCAAGGGGGGTTGGGTCAAAACAGTTACACAGATCAGACACGGACAGAGTAGGATTAGCTCAGTTTCAAAGGTGTTTATTAAAGTAATAGTTAAAAGGAATAGTTCTCCCCCATGAGACCCTCTCCGAGATACCATCTTCTGGGCTCCGGGGTCTTGCTGTATCCTGCGGGGATCAAAAACTGAACTCACTCCTGTTACCTCGGCAACTGTCCCAAACTATACGGGAGTCCTTTCTTCCCCCACTCTCTCCCCTGTGTGCTGTCCTTCCGGCAGCATTATGGGACTTGTACATCTGGTGAGCAATCAGCCCTTGATTACTCACCAATCCCAATCAGCCCAAATTAGTCCTGGCCGGAGAGCCCGTCGAGACCTGGCACGTCCAGCAGATGGAGCCAGCGCCTCGTGATGTTTTACTCCGTCTGTCAGCAGGCCCTCGACGAGTCTCCCCCTGGTGGCTGACCTGCAGTACGCCACAATACAAATGACAGCCAAATGTTATTATAAAATGTATAGAGAACGTCAGCCTACATTTAGGTGTACGCGTCCATGTACTATAGCCCATGCAATATGATTATTATGCAATAGCAGTGTGTTGCTATAGCCTATGCAATATGATTAATATGCAATAGCAGTGTGTTGCTGAAGAAAGAGGTAGCTCCTTATTAGGTTCATTCTTCAATTTTGGGGCGGCAGGGTAGCCTAGTGGTTAGAGCGTTGGACTAGTAACTGGAAGGTTGCAAGTTCAAACCTGACAAAGCTGACAAATCTGTCGTTCTGCCCCTGAACAAGTCAGTTAACCCACTGTTCCTAGGCCGTCATTGAAAATAAGAATTTGTTTTTAACTGACTTGTCTGGTTAAATAAAGGTCAAATAAAAAGGCAAAAAAATGGTGGCCCTCCATTTACTTGTATCATTAAAACATCTTGCAAATCACCAGCAGAAGGTGAACTTTTTGAATTCATTTTCACATTCATTCTGTTGGTAAAGCTTTACAAATTGAATCGTACAGTGCCTTGCGAAAGTATTCGGCCCCCTTGAACTTTGCGACCTTTTGCCACATTTCAGGCTTCAAACATAAAGATATAAAACTGTATTTTTTTGTGAAGAATCAACAAGAAGTGGGACACAATCATGAAGTGGAACGACATTTATTGGATATTTCAAACTTTTTTAACAAATCAAAAACTGAAAAATTGGGCGTGCAAAATTATTCAGCCCCTTTACTTTCAGTGCAGAAAACTCTCTCAAGCTGTCCCTTTTCAACACAATACACGTGATCGTTGCTTTAATGACCAGAACAACATGCTGTTGGACTGAGGTTTGTTAGACACTTCAATCCAGGATGCAAGTGTTGAAACAGGTCTAACCACTTCTAGCGATTTTAATTGGCTGATGCACTTGTGCCAGGATATAAGCAGTACTAGCTGTTGAAGTTAGCATAGGGCTGATGTGACTACAATTTAGCGTTTTGGCCATCAACACATTTAATTGGCTGTTAAGCATTTTTGTGCACTATAACCCATTTGTACTGAAACAAAAAATATAAAACGCAACATGCAACAATTTAAAAGATTTTTACTGAGTTGCAGTTCATAGAAGGAAATCAGTCCATTAATAAATTGATTAGGCCCTAATCTACAGATTTCACATGACTGGGTAGGGGCGCAGCCATGGGTGGGTTTAGGAGGGCATAGGCCCACCCACTGAGGAGCCAGGACCAGCCAAACAGAATTAGTTTTTCCTCCACAAAAGGGCTTTATTACAGACAGAAATACTGGGTGGGTTGGTGGGTGGGCCTATGCCTCAGAAGATCCCGCAGGTGAAGAAGCCGGATGTGGATGCCCTGGGCTGGCGTGGTTACACATGCTCTGCGGTTGTGAGGCTGGTTGACGTACTGCCAAATTCTCTAAAACAACGTTGGAGGCGGCTCATGGTAGAGAAATGAACATCAATTCTCTGGCAACAGCTCTAGTGGATATTCCTGCAGTCAGCATGCCAATTGCACGCTCACTCAAAACTTGAGACATCTGAAGGCATTGTGTTGTGTGACAAAACTGCACATTTTAGAGTGGCCTTTTATTGTCCCCAGCACAAGATGCACCTGTGTAATGATGTAACCTTTATTTAACTAGGAAATTGTGGGCCAATTGTGTGCCGCCCTATGGGATTCCCATTCACAGCCAGATGTAATACAGCCTGGATTCGAACCAGGGACTGTAGTGATGCCTCTTGCACTGAGATGCAGTGCCTAAGAAACCTGCGCTACTCGGGATCATGCTGTTTAATCAGCTTCTTGAAATGCCACACCTGTTGTCAAGTGGATGGATTATCTTGGCAAGGAGTAATGCTCACTAATAGGGATGTAAATAAAATTGTGCACAACATTTGAGAGAAATAAGCTTTTTGTGCAAATGGAACATTTCCGGGATATTTTATTTCAGCTCATGAAACATTTTGGACCAACACTTTACATGTTGCATTTTTGTTCAGTATAACTTGAAATGCTTGCTTATGTTCACGTATAGCCCGCTGTTTTACCGACACATGGTTTTTGACTGAAAATGTGTGTGTTTGTTTATGCAACATGAAATCAAAGTGTCTACACTGAGTCAGGGGTCTTCAACAGATCGATCACAAGCCATCTCAATCCAATTGAACGTCTGTGGGATGAGACGTAATGAGCTATTCGGGGTGGAGATTCACTACCAGCCAACTTGACACAAGTGTGGGAAGCATTGCGGTCAACATGAGCCATTATCCCTGTGGAATATTTTTGACACCTTGTAGAGTCCATGCCCCGACAAATTGAGGCTGTTCTGAGGGCAAAAGGGGGTGTAAACTCAATATTAGTAATGTGTCCAATAGTGGATGTTTATTATATATATCGACATGATGTATTGTATCAAACACATGAATGGAATGGAATCAAACACATGAATGGAATGGTATCAAACACATGAATGGAATGGTATCAAACACATGAATGGAATGTTTGATACCATTCCATTCACTCCATTCCGGCCATCATTATGAGCCATCCTCCCCTCAGCAGCCTCCACTGATCTGTAGTAGATATTAGGTATGTTTTAAATTCTCACTCATAAACATTTTGAACTAATCAACGCTTGGCTTCCTTTTTACGTCTCAATATAATGTTTTTCTTTAATAAAATAAATGAAAAATATACGTTTTTTCTGAATTTCTTTTACTTTTCCCTTAATTTCGTTACCCACTCCAGTCAGCAGATGGCGATGTGCATCTTTCAGGCGATACTGCTAGTGTGACTTTTAAGTTTATTTACAATGACGGCCTACACCAGCCAAACCTGGACCACCCTGGGGCAATCGTGCGCCGCCCTATGGGACTCCCAATCACGGCCGGTTGTGATACAGCCTATAATCGAACCAGACCCTTCTGAGTATTCCCTACAATACTTTTACTGCGGCACATCGAACCAGACCCTTCTGAGTATTCACTACAATACTTTTACTGCGGCACACATAATAGTTTTTTTTTCTCTATAAGCCAATATGTACCTGTAGAAAAGGCCCATGGAGTTGGTGGAATACTCCTTTAATTGATTGCCATTTACTCAGCTGGGCCAGGGGCGCTTTAATTAGGTCAGGTGGAAATGTCAGACAGATCTTAACTCCATAAAAGGAGGAAATTGCCATCGCCTGATCTCGCTGCTTTCTCTTCCTTAACTCCATCTGATCCAGAAGTTATGTGCGTCCATGAATCCACGTAAGTCGACCGACTCTTACCTTTCATCTGAATTGTCTGTGGCGATCGGGAGAGTGGGCCATTCAGTTATTGTTAATAGTTATTACCGCGGAGCGCGGCTTGGAGCGCAGCTTCAAACATATTGTGTAATGTGAATTGTCAATGATCACGGCCCTACGGATCCTCATAGGCCAATTATGCAATCGATATGGTTCATATGTATTGAAATGAATTATATGTACACATGAAGACAATTGAAAGAGTGAAATGAGAAACGTCATTGTTTGCTAACTGATTGACTTTGATGGGGATTATAGATTGTATAACCATTCACTGTTTGTATTCTTTCATGATTTATGATAAATAGTTACGAGCCTAAATGTCTCGCGGATGATTACTATTGACTGAATGAACTGAACTGTTGACCTCCCTAACTTGTGTTAATAATGAATGATATGATTTGATCTTTGATTATGAATCTGATTGGATACATGTTATTTGTTTCCTGTGTGATGCAGCACAGACTACTCAGTAAATATACCACTTTATGGTTAAAGGAATTCCTGCCTCAGTCTCATCCATTCCTCTGTCACCTGACACACTGTTCACCTTCACTGTCAGTCATCCTACCTGTCCAGTTACCCACACAGATTCCGCTAATCTTTCATTACCGTTGTTTCATATAGAGTGATTCGCGTTGGGGGCATTTATTTGACCTTGGAACATGTTTTAAAACCCTAATTTAATACAAATGTCACTTAAATATGAATAATTGTTCATGTTTAGACAATTATTTTTCATATATAATTAATGAATACAAGTTATTGACACGCTATTTAGAAAAATGTAGACATTCCATAACCCCGGGAAGTTTTAGTGTAGCTGACGAGACGCAGAGCTAGTGCCGCTTTCAAAACATTTGGGAACTCGGAAAAATACGATCTTCAGGTCGGAAAGTCGGAGCTCTAAAAAGAGGCCCGAGTTCCCAAGTTGGAATTCCGAGTTGAATGACCGTTCAAATCGACTTTTCCCAGTCGGAGCTAGTTCCCCCCCCCCCCCCCCCCCCCCCCCCCCCCCCCTTATTTCCCAGTTGTGTTGAACGCCCTGAATCGGAAGTCGGAGATTTCCGAATTCCCAGTTGTTTTGTACGCAGCATAGAATTGTACCGCAGGCATCACAGAGGTCAGATGCTGTGGTGGCGGCTGCAGAGAAGTACTTGGGTGTATGAGATTTTACTACAAGGTGTTTTGAGCGATAGTGTCCCGTCCTCCCAGGCTACTGTCCTGGTGTAGGATCAGATAGGTCCAAAGTAGTGGAATAGTGATTAGTTTTTAATGGGTGTGGGATTAGTTGCTAGGTCTTTTTTATTTCAGTGTAAAGAATTCATACTACAGAGTAGGCTTATACACAGCCATACAGTAGGTGGCGGTATAACACCTATAACATTTGTTTGCAGACCGCCATAATACCAAAGAAGAAGCAGACGCTGCTCTTGTCAGCCATCTCGTTAGCTTGCTAGCCAACATAGCAGAAACATTTGAGCCCTTTAGACACTTTCAGTGACGGTTAGCCACTGTGTTTTAACTTTAAACCCACTTCTGTCGTATCTACTAGTTACCCCATTTACTGTCATGTGTACGCTGTTGCTGTTAGTTAGCTAGCTGGCTTGTTAAATTGGCAGTAGCACTAGGCTAGTCGCTAATTCTAACTAGCTAGCTAAGTGACATCCTCGACCATGAGTTCACTGAGTTACTTGCACCCTGCTAAAGAAGAGGCATGCTGGGCGGAAGAAGAAGCTCTCGTGAAAGTGGAGAGGAGGCTGTTAAACAAGAAGTAGAGGATGAGGCTGTTTCAGTAGACATTTCAGTGAAAGAAGAGGAATAAGCTTTCAGAGTGAAAGAGGAGGATGTTAATGTGAAAGAAGAAGAGGATGTTAATGTGAAAGAAGAAGAGGAGGATGTTAATGTGAAAAAAGAAGAGGAGGATGTTAATGTGAAAAAAGAAGAAGAGGATGTTAATGTGAAAGAAGAAGAGGAGGATGTTAATGTGAAAGAAGAAGAAGAGGAGGATGTTAATGTGAAAGAAGAAGAAGAGGAGGATGTTAATGTGAAAGAAGAAGAAGAGGTTGGATGCAGTTTTTGTAGTGAAAGGAGGAGGGGGAGGATGACTGACCAAGAAGTTTTGGAATTGAAGGAGGGGGAGATTGGAGATTTAATGAACACCAGTGAGTTCTGTCTTAAAAACATGGGCACAAACGCTACTGTTGTTGAACTGTGTGGCTTTAAAAGGGCATTCATCTACACACATTTTATTTGATCACATATACATACTTGTAGATGTTATCCCAGGTGTAGAAATGCTTATGTTTCCAGCTCCAACAGTGCAGTAATACCTAGCAAAACTTAATACCAAACAATACACACAAATCCAAAACATTTGGAGAGAGAGATTGCAGTAATAACTAGCAAAACTTAATACCAAACAATAAACACAAATCCAAAACATTTGGAGAGAGAGATTGCAGTAATAACTAGCAAAACTTAATACCAAACAATACACACAAATCCAAAACATTTGGAGAGAGAAATTAAGAAGTATCAGAACGAGCAATTGCCAGAGTCCAGAAGATAAATATATATAATGGTGTTTGTGGACAGTATCTGAATTAAAACGGTGGGTACAGCGTTAGTTATATAGGATGAGCCATAACTAGAATACACTATATACAGATGAAGTGGGTAAAACATTATGTAAATATTAAAGTGACCAGTGTTCAATGACTATGTACACAGGGCAGCAGTCTCTATGGTGCAGGGTAGAGTATCGGGTGGTAGCCGGGTGGTAACAGTGACTAAGTTCAGGGCAGGGTACTGGTAGGAGGCCTGCTAGTGGTGAATATTTAACTCTCTGATGGCATGGAGATAGAAGCTGTTTTTCAGTGTGTCTGTCCCAGCTTTGATGCAGCTGTACTGCCGCCGGCCTTATAGATGGTAGAAGGGTGAACATGCTGTGGCTCGGGATCCTTGATGAAATTCTTGGCCTTCCTGTGACACCAGGTGCTGTAGATGTCCTGGAGGGCAGTGTGCCCCCTGGTAATGTGTTGGGCTGACCGCACCACCCTCTGGAGAGCACTGCAAACGGTGCAATTGCTGTACCAGGCGGTGATACAGCCCAGCAGGATGCTCTCGATGGTGCATCTGTAGAAGTTTGTCAGGGTTTTAGGGTCTTTAGCCTCCTGAGGTTGAAGAGTTGCTTTTGCGCCTTCTTCACCACCCTGTCTTTGTGAATGAACCATTTTAGGTTGTCGGTGATGTGCAAGCAGAGGAACTTTAACTTTTGACTGTGGCCCATTGATATGATAGGGGGCATGTTCTCTCTGCTGTCGCCTGAAGTCCCCGATCAGCTCCTTGGTTTTGTTGACGTTGAGGGAGAGGTTATATTCCTGGCACCACTCCGCCAGGGCCCTCACCACCTCCCTTTAAGCTGTCTCATTGTTGCTGGTAATCAGGTCTACCACTGTTGTATTGTCAGTAAACTTGATGATTTGAGTTGGAGACTACAAGCTAATTGGTAATAATGCCAAAATATTTTTTCAGAGTGGAGCTTAGTTTATAAATTGCCTGGCTGGGCTGATGGGACAGTGGATGTGTAGAATGGAACTGTCTACAGGCATTACCTGTGGATCATCGTGATTAACTAACAGCTATCAACCATTCAGCATTCAAGATCCAAATGTACCATTTTATGAGGGATCTAGTCTGGATTAAACCTCATAGTTTAATCATGTGGCGGTTTCAGTTAGGGCTGTTTAACCAAATACTCTGTTTGTATTTGGCAGGAGAGAGGCCAGACTCTCACTCTGACAGCGGGAAGAGTCCTTCAAGGGAACCAGACCCAGAGACGCCCAAACCAGCGGGACGACACCACACCTCCCATTGTGGAAAGAGTTTTAAGAGGTTATGGACACTAAAAGAGCATGGGAGAACACACACAGGAGAAAAGCCTAACCACCGCTCAGACTTTGGGAAGAGGTTTTGCCAGATAGACAGCCTGAAACGACATAAGAGAACACACACAGGAGAAAATCCTCACCACTGCTTCCAGTGTGGCAAGAGTTTTACCCGTTTATGTTACCTGAAAATACATGAGCGAATACACTCTGGAGTGAAGCCTCATCACTGTTCCCAATGTGGACAGCGTTTTACCCATTCAGGGAGCCTGAAAAAACACGAGAAAACACACTCAGCAGAGAAGACCTACCACTGCTCCCAGTGTAGAAAAATATTTATCAGTTTATGGTACCTGAGAACGCATGAGAGGGCACACACAGGAGAGAAGCCATATCACTGTTCCCACTGTGAAAAGAGTTTTACCCAGTTAGGGAACCTAAGAACACATGAGAGGGTACACACAGGAGAGAAGCCGTACCACTGTTCCTATTGTGAAAAGAGTTTTACATGGTGGGGGTGCCTGAAAAAGCATGAGTGGATACACACGCGTGAAAAGCCCTACCAGTGCTCCTTGTGTGGAAAGAGTTTTACCCAGTTAGGAAACCTGAACCAGCATGAGAGGACACACACAGGAGGGGATAAGGCCTACCACTGCTCCCAGTGTGAAAAGAGTTTTACCCGGTTAAGGCATCTGAATAAGCACGAAAGAATACATACACAGGAGGAGAAGACATACCACTGCTCTCAATGTGGAAATACATTTTCCCAGTCAGAGGACCTGAAATCACATGAGAGAATAGAGAGGCTGTGTTCTGACTTATTTTTTGATTGAGAATTGTGTTTTTGTTTATGCCACACTAAACCAAATTGTATGTATGAAAGCTTTCGAAAAAAAGAATAGGTCTACTTTTTAATTTTTTTTATCGAGACCATGATCATATATATAAAAAATCTGATATTAACATTTTGATTTGATTAGGAACTTTGATTGATTGGATAGTATCAAGCCTTTAGATGTTCATTTTATATGATTTTTGGGATATTTCAAAATGTAAATAATGAAGTAGATTTATTGGAAGTTGCATTTCTTTTGTTTTAACCTTTAATCTCGTTTCATTTCGTTCATTTGTCTACGATTCATCATCAAGCTAAAAGTTGTATGAAAATGTGACGACGTAGTTCTGATGACGTTAAGTCGTTGACATGAAAAAACATTCACTACCTCGTGAATATTCCCATTGGTATTATTCCACCGTGTCAGAGAGAACTCGGGTGTTGATTGTAAAAAAGGATTTGATTAATGCAAAATATTGTGTTTGAAAATGTTTTAATGTGGAACACCAATAGATCATTATATACATCTACATGATGTATTGTTATACCATGTAGGAGCAGTATAGACCTAGTCTGTTCATTATATACATGATGTATTGTTACACCATGTAGGAGCAGTATAGACCTAGTCTGTTCATTATACACATCTACATGATGTATTGTTACACCATACAGGAGCAGTATAGACCTAGTCTGTTCATTATATACATCTACATGATGTATTGTTACACCATGCAGGAGCAGTATAGACCTAGTCTGTTCATTATATACATCTACATGATGTATTGTTACACCATGCAGGAGCAGTATAGACCTAGTCTGTTCATTATATACATGATGTATTGTTACACCATGCAGGAGCAGTATAGACCTAGTCTGTTCATTATATACATGATGTATTGTTACACCATACAGGAGCAGTATAGACCTAGTCTGTTCATTATATACATCTACATGATGTATTGTTACACCATGTAGGAGCAGTATAGACCTAGTCTGTTCATTATATACATCTACATGATGTATTGTTACACCATGCAGGAGCAGTATAGACCTAGTCTGTTCATTATATACATCTACATGATGTATTGTTACACCATGTAGGAGCAGTATAGACCTAGTCTGTTCATTATATACATCTATCTACATGATGTATTGTTACACCATGCAGGAGCATTATAGACCTAGTCTGTTCATTATATACATCTATCTACATGATGTATTGTTACACCATGCAGGAGCAGTATAGACCTAGTCTGTTCATTATATATATATCTACATTCAATCTGTTTTCCACTCAGGTTATGAATATGTTATTGCAACATTAAAGGTTCTAAATGATGTCACCATTGCCCTTGATTCTAAGCAATGTTGTGCTGCTATTTCTATTGGCTTGGCCAAAGCTTTTGATACGGTAGACCATTCCCTTCTTGTGGGCCGGCTAAGGAGTATTGGTGTCTCTGAGGGGTCTTTGGCCTGGTTTGCTAACTACCCTTCTCAAAGAGTGCAGTGTATAAAGTAAGAACATCTGCTGTCTCTGTCACTGCCTGTCACCAAGGGAGTACCCCAAGGCTCAATCCTAGGCCCCACACTCTTCTCAATTTACATCAACAAACAAAGCTCAGGCAGTAGAATGCTCTCTCACCCATTTATATGCAGATGATAGTCTTATACTCAGCTGGCCCCTCCCCGGATTTTGTGTTAAACACTCTACAACAAAGCTTTCTTAATGTCCAACAAGCGTTCTCTGCCCTTAACCTTGTTCTGTACACCTCCAAAACAAAGGTCATGTGGTTTGGTAGGAAGAATTCCCCTCCCCACCGGTGTGATTACATAACCTCTGAGGGTTTAGAGCTTGATGTAGTCACCTCATACAAGTACTTGGGAGTATGGCTAGACGGTACACTTTCCTTCTCTCAGCACATATCAAAGCTGCAGGCTAAAGTTAAATCTAGACTTGGTTTCCTCTATCATAATCGTTCCTCTTTCACCCCAGCTGCCAAACTAACCCTGATTCAGATGACCATCCTACCCATGCTAGATTACAGAGACTTAATTTATAGATCGACAGGTAAGGGCACTCTCAAGCGGCTAGATGTTTTTTACCATTCGGCCATCAGATTTGCCACCAATGCTCCTTATAGGACACATCACTGCACTCTATACTCCTCTGTAAGCTGGTCATCTCTGTATACCTGGCGCAAGACCCACTGGTTGATGCTTATTTATAAAAACCCTCTTAGGCCTCACTCCCCCCTATCTGACATACCTACTGCAGCCCTCATCCTCCACATACAACACCCGTTCTGCCAGTCACATTCTGTTAAAGGTCCTCAAAGCACACACATCCCTGGGTCGGTCCTCTTTTCAGTTCGCTGCAGCTAGCGACTGGAATGAGCTGCAACAAACACTCAAACTGGACAGTTTTATCTCCATCTCTTCATTCACAGACTCCATCATAGACACTCTTACTGACAGGTTTATCTCCATCTCTTCATTCACAGACTCCATCATAGACACTCTTACTGACAGGTTTATCTCCATCTCTTCATTCACAGACTCCATCATAGACACTCTTACTGACAGGTTTATCTCCATCTCTTCATTCACAGACTCCATCATGGACACTCTTACTGACAGGTTTATCTCCATCTCTTCATTCACAGACTCCATCATAGACACTCTTACTGACAGGTTTATCTCCATCTCTTCATTCACAGACTCCATCATAGACACTCTTACTGACAGGTTTATCTCCATCTCTTCATTCACAGACTCCATCATAGACACTCTTACTGACAGGTTTATCTCCATCTCTTCATTCACAGACTCCATCATAGACACTCTTACTGACAGGTTTATCTCCATCTCTTCATTCACAGACTCCATCATAGACACTCTTACTGACAGGTTTATCTCCATCTCTTCATTCACAGACTCCATCATAGACACTCTTACTGACAGGTTTATCTCCATCTCTTCATTCACAGACTCCATCATAGACACTCTTACTGACAGGTTTATCTCCATCTCTTCATTCACAGACTCCATCATAGACACTCTTACTGACAGGTTTATCTCCATCTCTTCATTCACAGACTCCATCATGGACACTCTTACTGACAGGTTTATCTCCATCTCTTCATTCACAGACTCCATCATAGACACTCTTACTGACAGGTTTATCAATTCAATTCAATTCAAGGGCTTTATTGGCATGGGAAACATGTGTTAACATTGCCAAAGCAAGTGAGGTAGACAACATACAAAGTGAGTATATAAAGTGAAAAACAACAAAAATTAACAGTAGACATTACACATACAGAGGTTTCAAAACAGTAAAGACATTACAAATGTCATATTATATATATATATATATATATATACAGTGTTTTAACAATATACAAATGGTTAAAGGACACAAGATAAAATAAATACGCATAAATATGGGTTGTATTTACAATGGTGTGTGTTCTTCACTGGTTGCCCTTTTCTCGTGGCAACAGGTCACAAATCTTGCTGCTGTGATGGCACACTGTGGAATTTCACCCAGTAGATATGGGAGTTTTTCAAATTTGGATTTGTTTTCGAATTCTTTGTGGATCTGTGTAATCTGAGGGAAATATGTATCTCTAATATGGTCATACATTGGGCAGGAGGTTAGGAAGTGCAGCTCAGTTTCCACCTCATTTTGTGGGCAGTGAGCACATAGCCTGTCTTCTCTTGAGAGCCATGTCTGCCTACGGCGGCCTTTCTCAATAGCAAGGCTATGCTCACTGAGTCTGTACATAGTCAAAGCTTTCCTTAATTTTGGGTCAGTCACAGTGGTCAGGTATTCTGCCGCTGTGTACTCTCTGTTTAGGGCCAAATAGCATTCTAGTTTGCTCTGTTTTTTGTTACCATCTCTTCATTCACAGACTCCATCATGGACACTCTTACTGACAGGTTTATCTCCATCTCTTCATTCACAGACTCCATCATGGACACTCTTACTGACAGGTTTATCTCCATCTCTTCATTCACAGACTCCATCATGGACACTCTTACTGACAGGTTTATCTCCATCTCTTCATTCACAGACTCCATCATAGACACTCTTACTGACAGGTTTATCTCCATCTCTTCATTCACAGACTCCATCATAGACACTCTTACTGACAGGTTTATCTCCATCTCTTCATTCACAGACTCCATCATAGACACTCTTACTGACAGTTATGGCTGCTTCATGTGATGTATTGTTGTCTCTACCTTCTTGCCCTTTGTGCTGTTGTCTGTGCCCAATAATGTTTGTACCATGTTTTGTGCTGCTACCATGTTGCTGTCATGTGGTGTTGCTACCATGCTGTGTTGTCATGTGCTGCTGCCTTGCTATGTTGTTCTTAGGTCTCTATGTAGTTTTGTGGTGTCTCTCTTGTCGTGATGTGTTTTGTCCTATTTCTTTTTAATTTAATTTATTTTTAATCCCATCCCTGCAGAAGGCCTTTTGGTAGGCCGTCATTGTAAATAATAATTTGTTATTAAAACTTCTTAGTGATCGGCGTCCTGTTAACGGGACAGTTGTAAATCATGCAGCGCCTCGCAGATTTTAGAGAAACAACAAATGTCGGTACATATAAGTGTCTTATTTCGGCTGAAAGCTTAAATTCTCGTCAATATAACTGCACTGTCCAATTTACAGTAGCTGCAAAAAAAATGGCATGCTATTGTTTGAGGAGAGCTCCTAACAACAAATTGATAAATTCCCCTCTGAAGGTGAAATGTGTTCTTTCATTCTGAAATCTTGCTCTGATTTATCATCCAAAGGGTCCCAGAGAAAACATGAAGTGTCCTTTTTCATACCCTAAAAAGGTCCATACAGCACGATCAATTTTGTATTTCCACTCGTTCAATTTGCAAAGAAAGGAATCTGAAAATTTAACCCTAAACGTTGTTTCAACCAGTCAGGTCACATTTTGTATGTACTCCTCAGAGATCCTAGAACGTAACCAGACTCCAGTATATCATTAGGGGTGTAGGATATTCTATAGGATACAACATTTTGGTCAGAGAGCGACGCCTTCATGTCATGCCGATGACGCGGCCGGTCTTCATTTGATCAAATTAAATCAAATGTATTTATATAGCCGTTCTTACATCAGCTGATTTATCAAAGTGCTGTACAGAAACGCAGCCTAAAACCCCAAACAGCAAGCAATGCAGGTGTAGAAGCACGGTGGCTAGGAAAAACTCCCTAGAAAGGCCAAAACCTAGGAAGAAACCTAGAGAGAAACCAGGCTATGAGGGGTGGCCAGTCCTCTTCTGGCTGTGCCGGGTGGAGATTATAACAGAACATGGCCAAGATGTTCAAATGTTCATAAATGACCAGCATGGTCAAATAATAATAATCACAGTAGTTGTCGTGGGTGCAACAAGTCAGCACCTCAGGAGTAAATGTCCGTTGGCTTTTCATAGCCGATCATTGAGAGTATCTCTACCACTCCTGCTGTCTCTAGAGAGTTGAAAACAGCAGGTCTGGGACAGGTAGCACGTCCCGTGAACAGGTCAGGGTTCCATAGCCGCAGGCAGAACAATTGAAACTGGAGCAGCAGTTTTAGTGCTTTATCCGGGTAGACGGAAAGTAGTGCATTGCAGTAGTCTAACCTGGATGAATGGATACATTTTTCTGCAACATTTTTGGACAGAAAGTGTCTGATTTTTTTGCAATGTTACGTAGATGGAAAAAAAAGCTGTCCTTGAAACAGTCTTGATATGTTCCTCAAAAGAGAGATCAGGGTCCAGAGTAACGCCGAGGTCCTTCAGTTTTATTTGAGACGACTGTACAACCATCAAGATGAATTGTCAGATTCAACAGAAGATCTCTTTGTTTCTTGGGACCTAGAACAAGCATCTCTGTTTTGATCGACTGTATCTTTGAGCTAGCGAGATGATAGCCAATGATTAACCTTGTGCGACAGCATCTCTGTTTTGATCGACTGTATCTTTGAGCTAGCGAGATGATAGCCAATGATTAACCTTGTGCGACAGCATCTCTGTTAGCTAGATAGCCAATGATTAACCTTGTGCGACAGCATCTCTGTTAGCTAGATAGCCAATGATTAACCTTGTGCGACAGCATGCCTTTTCCTTTTGGACCAAAATGATAAGAATATTGGCTATCTAGCTAGCTTTGTTTGACCCCGATTGGTGCTTATCTGACGAAGGTACACACCCTGATCTCTCTTTTGACAAACATATCAAGACTGTTTCAAGGACAGCTTTTTTTTCCATCTACGTAACATTGCAAAAATCAGAAACTTTGAAAACTGGTTGTTTTGCAAATGTTGAACTTATAAAATGGCTACTAATACTAGAAAAGCTCAATCAAAGTCCAAGTATAGAGATTTGACGATGTTCTCGGCTCTAGGAAGAGTCTTGGTGGTTCCAAACTTCTTCCATTTAAGAATGATGGAGGCCACTTTGTTCTTAAGGACCTTCAATGCTGCAGACATTTTTTATTTTTGTTACCCTTCCCCACATCTGTGCTTCGACACAATCCCCTCGACCTCATGGCTTGTTTTTTTTTTTTGCTGAACTGTCAACTGTGGGACCTTTATATAGACAGGAGTGTGTCTTTCCAAATCATGTCCAATCAATTCAATTTACCACAGGTGGAATCCAATCAAGTTGTAGAAACATCTCAAGGATGATCAATGGAAACAGGATGCAACCTGAGCTCAGTTGTGAGTCTCATAGCAAAGGGTCTGAATACTTATGTAAATAAGGTATTTATGTTGTTTTAAAATATGCCTAAAAACCTGTTTTTTTAGGTCCTCATTATGGGGTATGACACATTACTATGGTATAATCAAGCATGACCCAATACTATGGCAACACTAAGCATTAACTATTACTATGACGTCACCAAGCATGACGGATTACTATGGCAACACCAAGCGTGGCAGATTACTATGGCAACACCAAGAGTGACGGATTACTATGGCAACACCAAGCATGACAGATTACTATGGCAACACCAAGCATGACAGATTACTATGGCAACACCAAGCATGACAGATTACTATGGCAACACCAAACATGACAGATTACTAGTGCTCAGGAAGAATCATTATGCTTATATGGGGAAACAGGAGTGAAAAATGTAGAGGAGAGGTGATTAAGGGAGTGGGAACAGGTGTGGAGGGAAGGGGTGTGGCCTTTGGTAATTGGAGGCAATTAGTGTCAGGTATGTAGGAGTGCCATAACCCTTCACAACAGTAAGTGTTGAAGATAATGGACCTATGTAATTAGTGCTGCACTCTCATGGAAGCCAATTGAGATTATATATTATATTATAACATTGGCTTAGCTAGGTTTTTTTTTAACAATTACTATTCTAGTTTATAATGTACATACTCATATTCAGGTCTAAGTCTAGAAATATTGTCTGTACATTTTTCTGACATTGTTTTCGTTTGTTTCTAAACTCCGTTACCCACTAGTCAGCAGCAGGCGATGTGAGTCTTTCAGGTGGCGCTTCTTGGGTGACGTATAATCTAGTGGACGGGACACATCTTCAACAACAACAACAACAACAAAGCTACCGATTCAACCCCTTCGGCAGCTTGCTAGCCAACATAAAACCGAAACATTGAAGTTCTTTTTAAACACAATCCTGTTAACGTATATACCAGTTAACTTAAAAGTAATTTGCTTGTTCAATTTGTTGAAATTTTTACTCAGCCTAGCACTAAGCTAGTCGCTAATGCAAACTAGCTAACAACCCCAACCATGAGCTCACTAAACTATTCCTCCCCTGCTAAAGAAGATGATGTCTGCTGGGCGGAGAGAGAAGCTCTGGGGCTGAACATTGTCGTGAAAGAGGAGGATATTACAGTAAAAGGAGAGGAAGAAGCTTCCAGAACGATAAAGGAGGAAGATCATGTTACATTTGGAGTGGAAGAGGGGATAGAGGCTGTCACCGTGGAAGAGGAGTGGGTAGAAGATTTCAGAATAAAAAAGGAAGAGGATGTTATAGTGAAAGAAGAGGAAGCCTCCTCTTCCACGCTAGAAAGTTATATCTCAATAAAAGAGGAGGAAGACGTTTTGGGAGTGAAAGAGGAGGAGGAGACTGAAAAAGATCTGATTAACACCAGTAAGTATAGCTTATTTTGTCCTGCAGATGCGCACAAAAAAAAGGAATAACTTGTGGGGAACTTTTATTTTGACACGAGGTAAGCAGAGAGGTAGTGTCTCTCCAAAACACCCATGTTTGTAAAGTATGTTTAATAATATACTATCATATACAAGAGTATGTGGACACCCCTTCAAATTAGTGGATTCAGCTATTTCAGCCACACCTGTTGCTGACAGGTGTATAAAATCGAGCACACCGCCATGCAATCTCCATAGACAAACATTGGGAGTAGAATGGCCTTATTGAAGAGCTCAGTGACTTTCAACATGGCACCGTCATAGGATGGCACCTTTCCAACAAGTCAGTTTGAAAAATGTCTGCCCTGCCAGAGATGCCCCGGTCTACTGTAAGTGCTGTTATGTATTTTTATTTAATTGGGGATCCCCATTAGCTGCTGCCCAGGCAGAGGCTACTCTTCCTGGGGTTTATTAGGGATCCCCATTAGCTGCTGCCCAGGCAGAGGCTACTCTTCCTGGGGTTTATTAGGGATCCCCATTAGCTGCTGCCCAGGCAGAGGCTACTCTTCCTGGGGTTTATTATGGATCCCCATTAGCTGCTGCCCAGGCAGAGGCTACTCTTCCTGGGGTTTATTATGGATCCCCATTAGTTCCTGCCCAGGCAGCGGCTACTCTTCCTGGGATATATTATGGATCCCCATTAGTTCCTGCTCAGGCAGAGGCTACTCTTCCTGGGGTTATTATGGATCCCCATTAGTTCCTGCCAAGGCAGCGGCTACTCTTCCTGGGGTTTATTATGGATCCCCATTAGTTCCTGCCCAGGCAGAGGCTACTCTTCCTGGGGTTTATTATGGATCCCAATTAGTTCCTGCCAAGGCAGCGACTACTCTTCCTGGGGTTTATTATGGATCCCCATTAGTTCCTGCCAAGGCAGCGGCTACTCTTCCTGGGGTTATTATGGATCCCCATTAGTTCCTGCCAAGGCAGCGGCTACTCTTCCTGCGGTTTATTAGTGATCCCCATTAGTTCCTGCCAAGGCAACAGCTACTCTTCCTGGGGTTTATTATGGATCCCCATTAGTTCCTGCCAAGGCAGCGGCTACTCTTCCTGGGGTTATTATGGATCCCCATTAGTTCCTGTCAAGGCAGCGGCTACTCTTCCTGCGGTTTATTAGGGATCCCCATTAGTTCCTGCCAAGGCAGCGGCTACTCTTCCTGGGGTTTATTATGGATCCCCATTAGTTCCTGCCAAGGCAGCGGCTACTCTTCCTGCGGTTTATTAGGGATCCCCATTAGTTCCTGCCAAGGCAACAGCTACTCTTCCTGGGGTTTATTAGGGATCCCCATTAGTTCCTGCCAAGGCAACAGCTACTCTTCCTGGGGTTTATTAGGGATCCCCATTAGTTATACTATAAGGTATAGGGAGACATGTAGTCCTTAATTAGGTCCTTAATATTTCAGCTATAAGGTATAGGGAGACACTTAGTCCTTAATATTTCAGCTATAAGGTATAGGGAGACACTTAGTCCTTAATTAGGTCCTTAATATTTCAGCTATAAGGTATAGGGAGACACTTAGTCCTTAATTAGGTCCTTAATATTTCAGCTATAAGGGAGACACATAGTCCTTAATTAGGTCCTTAATATTTCAGCTATAAGGGAGACACGTAGTCCTTAATTAGGTCCTTAATATTTCAGCTATAAGGGAGACACGTAGTCCTTAATTAGGTCCTTAATATTTCATCTATAAGGGAGACACACAGTCCTTAATTAGGTCCTTAATATTTCAGCTATAAGGGAGACACATAGTCCTTAATTAGGTCCTTAATATTTCAGCTATAAGGGAGACACAGTCCTTAATTAGGTCCTTAATATTTCAGCTATAAGGTATAGGGAGACACGTAGTCCTTAATTAGGTCCTTAATATTTCAGCTATAAGGGAGACACGTAGTCCTTAATTAGGTCCTTAATATTTCAGCTATAAGGGAGACACATAGTCCTTAATTAGGTCCTTAATATTTCAGCTATAAGGGAGACACATAGTCCTTAATTAGGTCCTTAATATTTCAGCTATAAGGGAGACACAGTCCTTAATTAGGTCCTTAATATTTCAGCTATAAGGTATAGGGAGACACGTAGTCCTTAATATTTCAGCTATAAGGTATAGGGAGACACGTAGTCCTTAATTAGGTCCTTAATATTTCAGCTATAAGGGAGACACATAGTCCTTAATTAGGTCCTTAATATTTCAGCTATAAGGGAGACACATAGTCCTTAATATTTAAGCTATAAGGTATAGGGAGACAGGTAGTCCTTAATTAGGTCCTTAATATTTCAGCTATAAGGTATAGGGAGACACAGTCCTTAATTAGGTCCTTAATATTTCAGCTATAAGGTATAGGGAGACAGGTAGTCCTTAATTAGGTCCTTAATATTTCAGCTATAAGGTATAGGGAGACACGTAGTCCTTTATTAGGTCCTTAATATTTCAGTTATAAAGTATAGGGCGACACATATTCCTGTGATAGGTCCTTAATATTTCAGCTATAAGGTATAGGGAGACACGTAGTCCTTAATTAGGTCCTTAATATTTAAGCTATAAGGTATAGGGAGACACATAGTCCTTAATTAGGTCCTTAATATTTCAGCTATAAGGTATAGGGAGACACGTAGTCCTTAATTAGGTCCTTAATATTTAAGCTATAAGGTATAGGGAGACACGTAGTCCTTAATTAGGTCCTTAATATTTCCGCTATAAGGTATAGGGAGACACGTAGTCCTTAATTAGGTCCTTAATATTTAAGCTATAAGGTATAGGGAGACACTTAGTCCTTTAATAGGTCCTTAATATTTCAGCTATAAGGTATAGGGAGACACGTAGTCCTTAATTAGGTCTTTAATATTTCAGCTATAAGGTATAGGGAGACACGTAGTCCTTAATTAGGTCCTTAATATTTCAGCTATAAGGGAGACACGTAGTCCTTAATTAGGTCCTTAATATTTCCACTATAAGGTATAGGGAGCCACGTAGTCCTTAATTAGGTCCTTAATATTTCAGCTATAAGGGAGACACGTAGTCCTTAATTAGGTCCTTAATATTTCCGCTATAAGGGGACACATAGTCCTTAATTAGGTCCTTAATATTTCAGGTATAAGGGGACACGTAGTCCTTAATTAGGTCCTTAATATTTCAGCTATAAGGGAGACACGTAGTCCTTAATTAGGTCCTTAATATTTCAGCTATAAGGGAGACACGTAGTCCTTAATTAGGTCCTTAATATTTCAGCTATAAGGTATAGGGAGACACATAGTCCTTCATTAGGTCCTTAATATTTCAGCTATAAGGTATAGGGAGACACATAATCCTTAATTAGGTCCTTAATATATCAGCTATAAGGGAGACACGTAGTCCTTAATTAGGTCCTTAATATTTCAGCTATAAGGTATAGGGAGACACATAATCCTTAATTAGGTCCTTAATATATCAGCTATAAGGGAGACACGTAGTCCTTAATTAGGTCCTTAATATTTCGGCTATAAGGGAGACACATAATCCTTAATTAGGTCCTTAATATTTCAGCTATAAGGGAGACACGTAGTCCTTAATTAGGTCCTTAATATTTCCGCTATAAGGGAGACACGTAGTCCTTAATTAGGTCCTTAATATTTCCGCTATAAGGGAGACACGTAGTTCTTTAATTAGGTCCTTAATATATCAGCTATAAGGTATAGGGAGACACGTAGTCCTTAATATTTCAGCTATAAGGTATAGAGAGACACATAATCCTTAATTAGGTCCTTAATATATCAGCTATAAGGGAGACACGTAGTCCTTAATTAGGTCCTTAATATTTCAGCTATAAGGTATAGGGAGACACGTAGTCCTTAATTAGGTCCTTAATATTTCCGCTATAAGGTATAGGGAGACACGTAGTCCTTCATTAGGTCCTTAATATTTCCGCTATAAGGTATAGGGAGACACGTAGTCCTTTAATGGGTCCTTAATATTTCAGCTATAAGGTATAGGGAGACACATAGTCCTTTAATGTGTCCTTAATATTTCAGCTATAAGGTATAGGGAGGCAAGTCACCCTAATGGCTCTTGTGAGTCTCTCTGGATAAGAGCTAAATGACTAAAATGTTAAACTGTTCTGATTGAAATCTCTCCACATTTTGTGTCCTTTATTATTACAACTAATGTCTGATTTCGTGACATTTGGTTGAAATCTTGACTTTCAGTTTCTTTTCAAATGAGGAAGAGGACAGAATCAAGACAACCAATTATAATTTTGATTTGGATTAAACAACCTAAAATGCTGACCTCAGGTTATTGAGGGATCTATTCTGGATTAAACCTCAGAGGAAGACAGTTTTATCATGTGCAGGAGTTATTCAGGTCCCTGTTTAGTATTTACCTAAATACACTGTTTGTCTTTGGCAGGAGAGAGACCACACTCTCACTCTGACAGCAGGAAGAGTACTTCAGGGGAACAAGACCTAGAGACGCCCAAACCAGTGAGACCACACCAGTGTCCCCACTGTGTAAAGAGTTTTAAGTGGTTATGTTACCTAAAAGAACATGAAAGAATACACACAGGAGAAAAGCCTTTCCAATGTTCCCAGTGTGATAAAAGTTTTACCCAATTAGGGAGCCTGAAAATACACGAGAGATCACACACAAGAGAGAAACCTTACCACTGTTCCCACTGTGAAAATACTTTTTTCTCATCAGGGGACCTGCTAAAGCATAAAAGAATACACACTGCAGAGAGGCCCTACCGATGTTCCCAGTGTGGAAAGAGTTTTATCCAGTTAGGGAACCTGAAAAGGCATTTGAGAACACACACAGGGGAGAAGCCCTACCACTGCTCATCCTGTGAAAAGATATTTACCCAGCTAGTGAACCTAAAAAGGCATGAGAGGACACACAAAGGTGAAAAACCTTTCCAATGTTCCCAGTGTGAAAAGAGTTTTACAGAGTTTGGGAGCATGAAAAGACACGAGAGAATACATACAGGGGAGAAGCCTTACCACTGCTCCCAGTGTGAAATGAGATTTTCCTCATCATGGTGCCTAAAATCACACAAGAGGACACACTCAGGAGAGAAGCTTTTCCAATGCTCTCAGTGTGTAAAGAGTTATACCCGTTTAGGGGACCTGAAAAGACATGAGAGGACACACACAGGATGAGCCTCATCACCGCTCCCAGTGTTGCAAGAGTTTTATCTGGTTAGGGAGCCTGAATAATACACTCTGAAGAGAAGCTTTACCACTGCTCCCACTGTGGATTTAAACTTACATGGTTAAAGCAACTGAAAGAGCATGTAAGTCCACACCTGAGAGAAACGTTATCAATGCTCCCAGTGTGGAAAGAGATATGAAGTCAAATTATAAAAATCAGACTCAAAAATAAATGTGTTTTTTTTATTTCAACACATGACCTGAATATGGAGTATGTCAGAAAGAATGTAGATGTTCTGTGATTAAATTGCCCATTTTAAACTCACACTGTGTGTGTCATTCCTGGAGCCCTACAGAGGGGTATACTATGACACGAGATAGAGGAGATGGTGGAATAGAGGCGATGGAGATAAATGGTGGAATAGAGGAGATGGAGGAGATATGAGATGGAGATAGATATAGGAGATTTGAGATATAGGAGATGTAGCTAGATATAGGAGATGGAGATAGATCGAGGGGATATAGGAGGTGGAGATAGATAGATGGGGTAGAGGAGAGGGAGATGGAGATAGATGGAGGGGTAGAAGAGATGGAAGTAGAGGAGATGGAGATAGATAGTGGGGTAGATAAGGTATAAGAGATAGAGAATATGTAGTTTGGAAGGTGTCCTTAATGTTATGTACACTCCCAACTGGTAAAAAATAATCTTAAGAATAAAACATGAGTTGATCACCTGCAGTACCACCGTGGACCACAGGTTAGTACTCTAGGTAATGCAACGAGGCTACAGTTCAATCCAATGGAGAAGATAGGCATTTTTGACATCATACTTTTACATCAAATTGATTAAAACAAATAAACAAGATGAAATAGCATCATGTGATTGTTCTGGGGAAAAATACAAAGTTGGGTCAACCCTTTAGACTGGTGCAAATTGTCCTGTGTGGATTGGGCCAAGATGTCAATGTTTCTAACAGAAGAAATATAAAAAGCACATGACCATGGTAGCAATTAAAAGATAACAATTTGGAGAGCATTGGGAAATGATCAGACCAAAGGTAAGGACTCAACGCTTCCCCTGACACAAGACTGAATCCTAACATTAGAGTAGTGAGGACTCAACACTTCCCCTGACACAAGACTGAATCCAAACATTAGAGAGGTGAGGACTCAACACTTCCCCTGACACAAGACTGAATCCTAACATTAGAGTAGTGAGGACTCAACACTTCCCCTGACACAAGACTGAATCCTAACATTAGAGAGGTGAGGACTCAACACTTCCCCTGACACAAGACTGAATCCTAACATTAGAGTAGTGAGGACTCAACACTTCCCCTGACACAAGACTGAATCCTAACATTAGAGTAGTGAGGACTCAACACTTCCCCTGACACAAGACTGAATCCAAACATTAGAGAGGTGAGGACTCAACACTTCCCCTGACACAAGACTGAATCCTAACATTAGAGTAGTGAGGACTCAACACTTCCCCTGACACAAGACTGAATCCTAACATTAGAGTAGTGAGGACTCAACACTTCCCCTGACACAAGACTGAATCCTAACATTAGAGAGGTGAGGACTCAACACCTCCCCTGACACAAGACTGAATCCTAACATTAGAGAGGTGAGGACTCAACACTTCCCCTGACACAAGACTGAATCCTAACATTAGAGAGGTGAGGACTCAACACTTCCCCTGACACAAGACTGAATCCTAACATTAGAGAGGTGAGGACTCAACACTGCCCCTGACACAAGACTGAATCCTAACATTAGAGAGGTGAGGACTCAACACCTCCCCTGACATAAGACTGAATCCAAACATTAGAGAGGTGAGGACTCAACACTTCCCCTGACACAAGACTGAATCCTAACATTAGAGAGGTGAGGACTCAACACTTCCCCTGACACAAGACTGAATCCTAACATTAGAGTAGTGAGGACTCAACACTTCCCCTGACACAAGACTGAATCCTAACATTAGAGAGGTGAGGACTCAACACTGCCCCTGACACAAGACTGAATCCAAACATTAGAGGTGAGGACTCAACACTGCCCCTGACACAAGACTGAATCCAAGCATTAGAGGTGAGGACTCAAAACTGGTGATTTCGTGTGCCTTTTACATTTACTGTAGTTTTTGCAGCATTTGTCAATAACAACCTCTGAAATACTGTGGATACCAGTCAGTAGCATAAGAATATTCCTGAACATTTTGGGGGGGGGGGGGGGGGGGGGGGGGGTAGGTGCAACGTTAAAAAAATAAAAACTAGACTGCAAGCGTTTGATTGACAGGTCTACCTGTTGTCTCCAAGTGGCGCCACACACTTCTCTAAACTGTGCACAGTTCCTAAGTCATTCCATTGCACTTTTATGACTCAAGGAAAGAGCCTTCAACTGTGAAATTGAGCTTTTTGGAGCTCTCCTAGTTGTGCCGTTGAGGAACTGAAAGGTTGTAGTTTTCTGTTTGGAACACAGCCCTACGTCCCCACAAACACACAGTATCTGTTGTTTACGGAATCCCAACAAAAATTCCATTATGAAATCGTAATCAGGTGGGCCACTATTGACAACTTATTCTATTGCCAACATGACCAGCTAATATATAAAAGAGGGTCTTACAGTGTGAGGGCTTTGATTTACAGCAAGCCTCTTGATTTACAGCATGCCTCTTGATTTACAGCATGCCTCTTGATTTACAGCATGCCTCATAATTTACAGCATGCCTCATGATTTACAGCAAGCCTCATGATTTACAGCATGCCTCTTGATTTACAGCATGCCTCTTGATTTACAGCATGCCTCATGATTTACAGCAAGCCTCATGATTTACAGCATGCCTCTTGATTTACAGCATGCCTCTTGATTTACAGCATGCCTCTTGATTTACAGCAAGCCTCTTGATTTACAGCATGCCTCTTGATTTACAGCATGCCTCTTGATTTACAGCATGCCTCTTGATTTACAGCAAGCCTCTTGATTTACAGCATGCCTCTTGATTTACAGCATGCCTCTTGATTTACAGCATGCCTCTTGATTTACAGCATGCCTCTTGATTTACAGCATGCCTCTTGATTTACAGCAAGCCTGTTATAATATCACCTACCAGACCATGTTATAATATCACCTACCAGACCATGTTATAATATCACCTACCAGACCATGTTATAACATCACCTACCAGACCATGTTATAACATCACCTACCAGACCATGTTATAACATCACCTACCAGACCATGTTATAACATCACCTACCAGACCATGTTATAACATCACCTACCAGACCATGTTATAATATCACCTACCAGACCATGCCTCTTGATTTACAGCATGCCTCTTGATTTACAGCATGCCTCTTGATTTACAGCATCCCCCTCACTCAGAAAACACATAAAATGCAAACATTTACGGGAGGGATCATGTAGAGTTTCCATTCAGGTCTTTCTGTCTAAACAAACACTGTTTGTCTTTGGCAGGAGAAAGACTAGACTCAGTGAAACCCCAGCCAGAGACATCCAAACCAGCTAGACGAAACCACCACTCCCAGTGTGAAAAGAGTTTAACCATTAGGGGGCCTGAAATCACATAAGATAATAAACACAGGAGAGAAGACTTTCCAATGTTCCCAGAGAAATCATTTTATTATGGAGTTATGGAGCCTGAAAACACATGAGATGACACACACAGGAGATAAGCCTTGAAAGAATCCACACAGCAGAGAAATATATCTTTCTCCCCAAAAATATTTACCCTGAAATATCACCAGGGAAGAGTGTGGAAAGAGATTTTGCATATCACATACAGTGTCTTCAGCAAGTATTCACACCCCTAGACTTGTTCCACATTTTGTTGTGTTACAAAGTGGGATAAACATTTATTTAATTGTCTTTTTAGTTTTCAACGAAATACTCTGTAATGTCAAAGTGGAAGAGAAAAAAATAAATGTCTTGATTAGATAAGTATTCAACCCCCTCAATCAATAAATGTCTTGATTAGATAAGTATTCAACCCCCTCAATCAATAAATGTCTTGATTAGATAAGTATTCAACCCCCTCAATCAATAAATGATAGAATCACCTTTGGCAGCGATTACACCTGTGAGTTATTCTGGGTAAGTCTCTAAGAGCTTTGCAAACCTGGATTGTACAATATTTGCACATTATAATTTTTTTTAAATTATTCAAGCTCTGTCAAGTCTTGCCATAGATTTTCAAAACCGTAACTAGGCCACTCAGGAACATTCAATGTTGTCTTGGTAAGTAATTCCAGTGTATATTTGGTAAGTAACTCCAGTGTATCTTGGTAAGTAACTCCAGTGTATATTTGGTAAGTAACTCCAGTGTATATTTGGTAAGTAAGTCCAGTGTATATTTGGTAAGTAACTCCAGTGTATCTTGGTAAGTAACTCCAGTGTATATTTGGTAAGTAACTCCAGTGTATATTTGGTAAGTAAGTCCAGTGTGTCTTGGTAAGTAACTCCAGTGTGTCTTGGTAAGTAACTCCAGTGAGTCTTGGTAAGTAACTCCAGTGTGTCTTGGTAAGTAACTCCAGTGTGTCTTGGTAAGTAACTCCAGTGTGTCTTGGTAAGTAACTCCAGTGTGTCTTGATAAGTAACTCCAGTGTGTCTTGGTAAGTAACTCCAGTGTATATTTGGTAAGTAACTCCAGTGTTTCTTGGTAAGTAACTCCAGTGTATATTGGTAAGTAACTCCAGTGTATATTTGGCTGTTATTATCCTGCTGAAATGTGGATTTGTCTCCCAGTGTCTGTTGGAAAGCAGACGGAACAATGTTTTCCTCTAGGATTTTGCCTGTGCTTAGCTCTATTCCTATTCTTTTTATCCTAAAAAACTCCCGAGTCCTTGCCGATGACACGCATACCCATAACATGATGCGGCCAGCACCATGAGTGTTACTGAGTGATGTGTTGGATTTGCCCAAAATATAAAATGTTAATTTATTTTCCATATTGTTTTGCAGTATTACTTTAGTGCCTTATTGCAAACAGCATGCATGTTTTGGAATATTATTTATTCTGTACAGGCTTCCTTCTTTTCACTCTGTCATTTCGGTTAGTATTGGGGAGTAACTCCAATGTTGTTGATTCATCCTTCTCCCATCACAGCCATTAAACTCTAACTGTTTTAAAGTCACCGTTGGCCTCATGGTGAAATCCATGAGTGGTTTCCTTTCTCTCTGGCAGTTGAGTTAGGAAGGAAGCCTATATTTTGTGGTGACTGGGTGTATTGATACAACATACAAAGTGTAATTGATAGCTTCACAAGGCTCAATAATAATAAGGAAAAATATATTTAAACATACACACACCCCCCCCCCCCCCCCCCCCCCCCCATCCCCCATCCCCTCCATAATAATTAGGCAAGTTAGCTAAATATCTAATTGTTCTTGCTTTGTTGAATCCCTTTCAGGTCTAATCTGCATAGAGGAAAGCATATCTGTAAGAAGTAAGAGAACACATGTCATCTGGTTGTTATGAAATTACTTGTTATGACATTATTTGCCAGAATAAACAATGTAGTGAATATTTTTCCTAAACTGCGTTACTCACTCCAGTCAGCAGATGGCGATGGGTGTATTTCAAGTGATGCTTCTTGCGTGACGTATAATCTAGTGGACCGGGTGCTTACTTTTTTAAACATGGCTACTGATTCAACCACCTCCGTAGCTTACTAGCAAACATAAAACCAAAACATTGGAGCTCTTTGGACCATTATATAGGTATTAACCTCAGCGTTTTAAACACACTGTCTGCGTATAACGTTGATTCATTTCATATTGACGTTGTTAGTCAACTCTGGTTAAGATAGCACTAGCACTATAGGCTAATCGCAGTTCTGCCCCTGAGCAAGACAGTTAACCCACTGTTCCCCGGGCGCAAAAGACGTGGATGTCGATTAAATGCGGAAGACACATTTCAGTTGAAGTCATTCAGTTGTACAACTGACTAGGTATCCCCCGTTCCCTTTCAGTAATGCTTATTAGCTAGCTAACATCCCAGACCATGAGCTCAAAAAGCTACTTCCCCCCTGCTAAAGAAGAGGTCTGCTGGTCGGAGAAAGAAGCTCTGGGACTGAACATTGTCGTGAAAGAGGAAGAGGAGGAGATGACTGTCACAGTCAAAGAAGAAGATAAAGAAGCTTTTGGAATGACAGAAGAAGAGGAGAAATATATCACATTGAAAGAAGAAGACGAGAAGGCTATCACATTGAATGAAGAGAAAGATTTCACATTAAAAGGAGAGAAAGCTATCACATTGAATGAAGAGAAAGATTTCACATTAAAAGGAGAGAAAGCTATCACATTGAATGAAGAGAAAGATTTCACATTAAAAGGAGAGAAAGCTATCACATTGAATGAAGAGAAAGATTTCACATTAAAAGAAGAGAAAGATATCACATTGAATGAAGAGAGAGATATCACATTGAATGAAGAGAAAGATATCACATTGAATGAAGAGAGAGATATCACATTGAATGAAGAGAAAGATTTCACATTAAAAGAAGAGAAAGATATCACATTGAATGAAGAGAGAGATATCACATTGAATGAAGAGAAAGATTTCACATTAAAAGAAGAGAAAGATATCACATTGAATGAAGAGAGAGATATCACATTGAATGAAGAGAAAGATATCACATTGAATGAAGAGAAAGATATCACATTGAATGAAGAGAAAGATATCACATTGAATGAAGAGAAAGATATCACATTGAAAGAAGAAGAGGAGATGAAAGCTATCACATTGAATGAAGAGGAGAAAGAAGCTTTTGGAATGAAAGAAGAAGAAGAGAAAGATATCACATTGAATGAAGAGGAGGAGAAAGATATCACATTGAATGAAGAGGAGGAGAAAGATATCACATTGAATGAAGAAAAAGAGGAGGAGAAAGAAGCTTTTAGAATGAAAGAAGAAGAAGAGAAAGATATCACATTGAATGAAGAGGAGGAGAAAGCTATCACATTGAATGAAGAAAAAGAGGAGGAGAAAGATATCACATTGAAAAAAGAAGATGATGTAACAGTGAAAGATGAGGAAGAAGCTTTCAGGGGGGAGGTTGAAGAGGAGGAGACTGGATATCTGATTAACACCAGTGAGTATTGTCTTAAAAACAAAGGAATAAATTCTGCAGTTGTGTGGTTTTAGAGGGGTATTCTACTGAAGTTATACACTTTAATAATTATATTCTGTAGGAATTGTTAAAGCTAGAAAGACTGGGGGCAACCTAGCCCAATAATGAACTAAAGCAGTCTGTTACTCCTTACAGTCCAAGGACATGCTCTGTTAATGTAATGGAACTGAGTCATGATCAAATGACTCTTATGTGTAATGTAATGGAACTGAGTCATGATCAAATGACTCTTATGTGTAATGTAATGGAACTGAGTCATAATCAAATGACTCTTATGTGTAATGTAATGGAACTGAGTCATGATCAAATGACTCTTATGTGTAATGTAATGGAAATGAGTCATGATCAAATGACTCTTATGTGTAATGTAATGGAACTGAGTCATGATCAAATGACTCTTATGTGTAATGTAATGAAACTGAGTCATGATCAAATGACGCTTTATGTGTAATGTAATGAAACTGAGTCATGATCAAATGACTATGTGTAATGTAATGGAACTGAGTCATGATCAAATGACTCTTATGTGTAATGTAATGGAACTGAGTCATGATCAAATGACTCATGTGTAATGTAATGAAACTGAGTCATGATCAAATGACTCTTATGTGTAATGTAATGGAACTGAGTCATGATCAAATGACTCTTATGTGTAATGTAATGGAACTGAATCATGATCCAGGGCTAGGGGCCATTCACAAAACGTTAACAATGGATCTAATGCTCCTATTTTGGATATATATTTTCCCATTTAAACCAAAACATCTCTGAATATCTATTTTTGTAGTTCTTTGTTCACTCTCAAAACTCAACATCCCATGAGAACATTATTATTATTTTTTAAAACAAACATGATTTGAAGCTCTATATTATTTGATTTTAAAATCTCTATGGTGTTATTAGGTCCCTAATATTTGAGTCAGGCCTATAAGGTAAGACGGACTGATCTGATTGAAATCTCTATGGTGTTAATTAGGTCCCTAATATTTGAGTCAGGCCTATAAGGCAAGACGGACTGATTCAATAGAAATCTGGAGCTTTGAGGGTTTATGAAATAGCCTCTCTGGTAATGTAATAGGTCGTTATCAATAAAACGTGACAATACGGTGCTGATCGTTCCATTTGGCTGCTGGGGGGTAAGGAGACCTCAGCTCCAATAAAACCCTTGACATCTACGTGCCGTTTTCAGGGGATTGTTAAATAAATGTTTGAAACTATTTGGTTTAAATATCATCATCCTCTTTTAAGCTCATAGTCATAACTACACATTTCTGATTATTCCACATGTCTCTCTATCAGAGTTATACAACAAGGAACTGCATGCTTTTCGTGATCAGTAAACATCGATGGATCATGTATTTTCAGATACGCTAGGGCAGCCAGAACCATTAGCTAAGCAAACCACGTGTCGTTTAGCTTGCTTCATCAGAGATTAGGCTTTTGGAAAGAGTTTGACATCGGCAAGTCCTCCTTCTGGTAAAGTTGTCAGTCAGACCAACTGTCATCACCACTATAGATGGCAAGCAAATATAGCCATCTAGTTTATCCCCTGAAAGTTAGCTAGTTAACTAGCCATAATTACATAATCTGTTATTAGCTTGTAAACTAGCCACATTGACGTAAACTGTTATTACATATTGACGTTATATGTTATTAGCTTAGGTAGTTAGCCATACTGACGTGATCTGTTATTAGCTTAACTAGCCACATTGACGTAAACTGTTATTACATATTGACATGATCTGTTATTAGCTAGCTAACTAGCCACATTGACGTAAACTGTTATTACATATTGACATGATCTGTTATTAGCTAGCTAGCCAATTTGATGTGGTCAATAAATCAATGTAGCCTTTCATGTTTTGTCAGGAGCCATCCTGATTAAACACCAGTAAGATACAGTATCTAGTTTAAACACGTTTTTATGGGGATTTGTTTAATGCTAATTAGTTTTCCGCTGGACTGTGGAAATGGACTCAGGAGTGTTTTAAAGACAATGCTGAAAAGGGGCTAATGTGAGATCATTTCGCTAGGTAGGCCTACGTGGGTTGGAGGAAAAAAATACCATAGGTCTGTCTACTCGCCACTGTTTTTAGCCGACTGTACAAAGTCTCCTCATATACATTTTTTTAGCAGATGCTATTATCCAGAGCAACCTAATCTAACGTTTGTAAATCTAGATTTATTATTCATCAGAGATGTGTTGCACCACTTAATTTTCACCCTGGATTAGTTCACGTAAGGTTAAATCAACTAAACTATGGTTAGTGACACGTGTCAATGGATTCACCATAGCAACATGTTCTTATTATTTTTCTTTGGAAACAAACCAGCATGGGTCATTGCTAGCTTACTAGATATCTAGCAAAGTGAGCTTTCACTTCGGGCTAATGATTAAAAAAAATGTTAATGAGTTAGCTGGCTAGTTGAATTGTACATTCACGGATAAGCCACAGGAGCTAACATTGTGTATCGCACCTAAAATAAAGCACATGCATGGACATTTGATTCGTTTAAACTTCTTCAATCTGTAGCAGTTTAAATGAAACTTTTAAAACAATGGAGCAACAAGATTACATTCGATCTTGGATTAAAATTCCAAATTAAAGTTAGTCTAGCAGGATTACATATATCTAGGATTACTTCAAATCTAGGTTTTAAGTTTGGTGCAAGAAGATTACATATTAAAACCTTGATTTAACCCAGTTTGAGTTAACCCATGTTGGTGAAACCCACCTTAAATGTAATAGTGTTTTTATTTGCCAACAAAGCACTACAGCCACTCTGTGATGACGTGCTCTGCTCTTTTATTGAGGGATCTAGTCTAGATTAAACCTCATAGGAAGACAGTTTTATCATGTGGAGGTTTCATTCAGGTCTCATTTTAACCAAATACTATGTTTGTCTTTGACAGAAGAGAGACCAGAAGAAGCAGCCCCAAAGACATCCAAACCAGTAAGACCACATGACTGCTCCCAGTGTGGAAAGAGATTTATCAGGTTAGGGCACCTGAAAGAACATCAGAAAACACACAGGAGAGAACCCTTTCTACTGCTCCCAGTGTGGAAAGAGTTTTAGACACTCAGGCCATCTTAAAGTGCATGCAAGAAAACACACTGGAGAGATGCAACATCAATGCTCCCAGTGCGATTCTTTCTTTTACTCATCAGGGGTCCTTAAATCACATGAGAGAACACACTTAGGAGAGAGGCCATTCCAATGCTCTCAGTGTGGAAAGAGTTTTACCCGGTCAGGGAATCTGAATATGCATTTGAGAACACACACAGGGGAGAAGCCTTTCCACTGCTCCCTGTGTGGAAAGAGTTTTACCTGGTTAGGGAACTTGAAAATGCATGAGATAATACACACAGGAGAGAAGCCTTTCCACTGCTCCCTGTGTGGAAAAAGGTTTACCTATTTAGTGACACTGAAGAAGCATGAGTTGACACACACAGGGGAGAAGCCTTTCCAATGCTCCAAATGTGGAAAGAGTTTTACCCAGTTAGTGAACCTGAAAAGGCATGAAGGAACACACACAGGAGAGAAGCCTTTCCACTGCTCCTTGTGTGGTAAGCGTTTTACCCAGTTAGTGAACCTGAAAAGGCATGAAAGAACACACACTGGAGAGAAGCCATATCAATGCTCCCAGTGTGGAAATACATTTTTCTCATCACGTGACCTGAAATCACATGAGAAAACACACTTATCAGAGAGGCATTTCCAATGTTCTCAGTGTGGAAAGAGTTTTACCCGGTTAGGGAACCTGAATAGGCATCTGAGAACACACACAGGGGAGAAGCCCTACCACTGCTTAAACTGTGGAAAGAGCTTTACCCAGCAAGGGGACCTGAAATCACATGAGCGGACACACACAGGAGATAAGCCTTTCCAATGTTCCCAGTGTGGAAAAAGTTTTGCCTGCTTAGGGAACTTGAAAATACATAAGAGAATACACACAGGAGAGAAGCCTTTCCAATGCTCCCAATGTGGAAAGAGTTTTACCCAGTTAGTGAACCTGAAAAGGCATGAAGGAACACACACAGGATAGAAGCCTCTCCAATGTTCTCATTGTGGAAAGACATTTTCCCAGTAAGAGGACCTGCAATCACATGAGAGAATAGAGAGGCTGTGTGTTGACATACAGTACCAGTCAAACGTTTGGACACACCTACTCATTCAAGGATTTTCTTTATTTTTATTGGCAGAGCTTGAGAGGATCTGCAGTGAAGAATAGGAGAAACTCCCCAAGTACAGGTGTGCCAAACTTGTAGCGTCACACCCAAGAAGACTCGAGGCTGTAGTTGCTGCCAAAGGTACTTCAACAAAGTACTGAGTAAAGGGTCTGAATATTTTTGTAAATGTAATATATTTTTTTGTGTGTAGATCGATGAGAGGAAAAGCTGGCTGAGAGAATGCCAAGAGTGTGCAAATCTGTCATCAAGGCAAAGGGTGGCTACTTTGAAGAATCTCAAATATATCTCAAATATATCATATATTTTGATTTGTTTAACACTTTTTTTGGTTACTACATGATTCCATATGTGTTATTTCATAGTTTTGATGTCGCTACTATTATTCTACAATGTAGAAAATAGTAAAACATAAAGAAAAACCCTTGAATGAGTAGGTGTTTCAACATTTTTGACTGATACTGTATACAGTTGAAGTCAGAAGTTTACATACACTTAGGTTGGAATCATTAAAACTCGTTTTTCAACCACTCCACAAATATCTTGTTAACAAACTAGGCCTACCTTCAAACTCAGTGCCTCTTTGCTTGACATCATGGGAAAATCTAAATAAATCAGCCAAGATCTCAGAAAAAAAACATTGTAGACCTCCACAAGTCTGGTTTATCATTGGGAGCAATTTCCTAACGCCTGAAGGTACCACATTCATCTGCACAAACAATATTACGCAAGTATAAACACCATGGAACCACGCAGCCATCATACCGCTCAGGAAGGAGACGCGTTCCGTCTCCTAGAGATGAACGTACTTTGGTGTGAAAAGTGCAAATCAATCCCAGAACAACACCAAAGGACCTTATGAAGATGCTGGAGGAAACAGGTACAAAAGTATCCATATCCACAGTAAAACAAGTCCTATATCGACATAACCTGAAAGGCCGCTTATCCAATTTGAAGGCAATGCTACCAAATACTAATTGAGAGTATGTAATCTTCTGACCCACTTGGAATGTGATGAATGAAATAAAAGCTGAAATAATTCTCTCTACTATTATTCTGACATTTCACATTCTAACAATAAAGTGGTGATCCTAACTGACCTCAGACAGGGGATTTTTTACCAGGATTAAATGTCAGGAATTGTGGAAAAACTGAGTTGAATGTATTTGGCTGAGGTGTATGTAAACTTCTGACTTCAACTGTATATTTGATATTTTTTTTACTAAGAATTTGTGTTTTTTGGTTTGTATGTATGAAAGATTACTCAAAAATATGCCTTCATTTGTTGTTTTTTTCTTCTCTCTTCTCTCTTCTTCTTTTTTAATGATGAGTTTTGATTGATTGTGCTCATGTATAAACACTTAGATGTTTATTGTATGATTTGGATATTGGTATTTCAAAATGTAAATACTTTTCCAGATGAATAAAATGTGTTTCTTGATTTTTAACCTTGAAAACTCTCAAATTTTAATTGCATTTCATTGAGTTAATTTGTGTAGCAGACATCAAGCTGAAAATGTAATGACTTTGCAACATTTATATCTGAATAAAAGTCTAAATGGATATTTGTTTAACTGTGTTAGTCATTAGTGGACATTCATTCTACATCTACATCTATTTAATGTTTTTGGAGGAGCAGTATAGACCCAGATGGTTATTACATCATGTTGGAGCAGTATAGACCCAGATGGTTATTACACCATGTAGGAGCAGTATAGACCCAGATGGTTGTTACATCATGTAGGAGCAGTATAGACCCAGATGGTTATTACATCATGTAGGAGCAGTATAGACCCAGATGGTTATTAAATCATGTAGGAGCAGTATAGACCCAGCTGGTTATTGTTCCATCATGTAGGAGCAGTATAGACCCAGATGGTTATTACATCATGTAGGAGCAGTATAGACCCAGCTGGTTATTATTACATCATGTAGGAGCAGCATAGACCCAGCTGGTTATTGTTACATCATGTAGGAGCAGTATAGACCCAGCTGGTTATTATTACATCATGTAGGAGCAGCATAGACCCAGCTGGTTATTGTTACATCATGTAGGAGCAGTATAGACCCAGATGGTTATTACATCATGGAGGAGCAGTATAGACCCAGCTGGTTATTGTTACATCATGTAGGAGCAGTATAGACCCAGATGGTTATTACATCATGTAGGAGCAGTATAGACCCAGCTGGTTATTATTACATCATGTAGGAGCAGCATAGACCCAGCTGGTTATTGTTACATCATGTAGGAGCAGTATAGACCCAGCTGGTTATTGTTACATCATGTAGGAGCAGTATAGACCCAGATGGTTATTACATCATGTAGGAGCAGTATAGACCCAGATGGTTATTATTACATCATGTAGGAGCAGTATAGACCCAGCTGGTTATTGTTACATCATGTAGGAGCAGTATAGACCCAGATGGTTATTACATCATGTAGGAGCAGTATAGACCCAGATGGTTATTACATCATGTAGGAGCAGTATAGACCCAGATGGTTATTATTACATCATGTAGGAGCAGTATAGACCCAGCTGGTTATTATTACATCATGGAGGAGCAGTATAGACCCAGATGGTTATTGCACCATGTAGGAGCAGTATAAACCCAGCTGGTTATTGGTACATCACGTAGGAGCAGTATAGACCCAGCTGGTTATTGGTACACCATGTAGGAGCAGTACATTGGAAAGGCATTTCTCCTGTGTGTGTGCTAACTGGATAAAACTATTTCTCCAGTGGGAACTTCTTTATTTTGTGTGGTATTAACAAATATATAATTCTAATGTCTCCAGTTGTGTAAAATGACAAAGAAAATGCATTAAATTATTTTAGAGAAGGCATTTTTTTAAATGCATGAAACTCTGGTGACCCCCTGGTGACCCCCTGCTTAACAGCTATTAAATACCGAGATGGTATTTAATAAATACGTTTTACATCTAACAAGTCAACGCAGGAATGCATGATTCAGAAAATATTGATATGAAAGCTCACTCAGTGATTGTCATGAATTTTGGCTTGACAATTAGGTTATTTTTTGTTATATTTTACTGTCAAAATAGGGCTCCAGAATTTCAGATTTTTCTTTTCAATTAAGCCCTAGACAACCAGGTGAGGGGAATTCCTTACTAATCAGTGACCTAGACAACCAGGTGAGGGGAGTTCCTTACTAATCAGTGACCTAGACAACAATGTATTTCAACCACATACAATATGCATCCCAGCCGAACTGTAATCTTATCAGAAACATGTTTGGTCGTTTTCACAGCTTTCTGTTTCCTTAAAACCGACCAAACTGATGACATTTGGAAATGTTGCACAGAAAATATTAATTTTTTTATTGTATATTCTCTCAAGTCTCTAAACGTCTTTGATCTGCGAAAGAAGCAGAGATTACAGAGAATTTTACCGACGTCAATTAGATTGAAGCATTGTCGATGGATGACATTCTGGTGAGCAAGGGTTTATTGGGCAATCTGCGTTACCCACTCCAGTCAACAGATGGCGATGTGAGTCTTTAAGGTAATTTTTCTTGCGTGACGTATAATCTAGTGGACGGGATTCTTCTTCAACAACCTCTGTACTAGCAAACATACAACCGAAACATTGAAGCTCTTAATACCATTTTTATATGAACCTTGGTGTTTTAAACACACTGTATATTTATTTACTAGTTAATCAATTTAATTTCATATTTACGTTATCAGCTATCTGGTTCGGTATTAAGTTAGCCCAGCACTAGGCTAGTCGCTAATGCTAAATAGCTAGCTAGCTCACGTCCCCGAACATGAGCTCACTAAACTACTCTTCCTCTGCTAAAGAAAATGAGGTCTGCTGGACGGAGAAAGAAACTCCAGGGCTGAACATTTACGTGAAAGGAGAAGAATTTACTGTAAAAGAAGAGGACGTGGAGGAAGCTATCACAGTGAAAGAAGAAGAACAGGACGTTACAGTGAAGGAAGAGGACGCATCAACATTGAAAGAAGAAGAGGATGTTAGAGTGAAAGAAGAGGAAGAAGCTTTCAGAGTGAAAGAGGAGGGGAATGAACAGAAAGAGGAGGGTGCCGTGTTTGTAGTGAAAGAGGAGGAGGAGGTGACTGTCACATTGAACGAAGAGGAAGAACTTTTTGAAATGAAGGAGGAGGGGGAGATTACTGTCACATTGGAGGAGGAGACCGGAGATCTGATGAACACCAGTGAGTACTGTCTGTTGTTGAACCAATGTGTGGTTTTAAATGGGCATTCTACCGATGTTCTACAGTTACCACCGTAAATGTGTTTTCACGTTAGATCAGGGGTCTCCAACCTTTTCTAGCGTGAGAACTACTTTTTAAAAATGACACATGTAACGAGCTACTCATTTTTTTGTTTCTAGCTTTCAATTAGGCACATTCTTCTTCTCATGTGGGTAAAACCACTGGGGAAGCTGCCCTTCTCCTGTCTAGGAGTGGTGCATGGGTAAAACATTTTTGGTCGATACCGATATCCAATATTTTCCTTGCCAAAAAACCTGATACCGATAAGTGATATTTAAAATTGTATCTGCCTTTTAAGCGTTCTAGTACAGTTAAATAGGTGAAACACACACACACTGACACAAACATTTATTTTGTTGGCATTTACGTATGTCCCCTTTACCAGTAAAAAAATCTAAACCTAATTATTTCACTTACTTGCTGTGCTGTTTCGTTGTTAATTTGTTCAGTCGTTTAATTCTCAACTAGGATTTCCTCATACATGTCAAGCAGGGAGGTTTCAGCTCTGTCTGTTTGTGGTTTATCTCTGGAGAGATTCATTTTTAAAATTAGAAGCTCGAACTGTTTGGGCATAGACCTGGAAAGTATGACAGAACTTTGCAGGCTATCTCTGCAGTAGATTGCAACTCCTCCCCCTTTGGCAATTCTATCTTGATGGAAAATGTTATAGTTGGGGATGGAAATCTCAGAATTCTTGGCGGCCTTCCTAAGCCAGGATTCAGACACGGCAAGGACATCAGGGTTGGCGTTCGTTCAAGTAGGAAAAACATGTTGACTCGCCCTACTTGTAGAGAAACACAAATGCCATCCTCCTCTTTTCATGTAGACTAAATCATCTAGCACTCTGTAATACAATACACATTTGTATTTTTGGTTGTCCTAGGTTACCTGTCTAAAATGTTTTCTCGCTAGCCTAACTTCATTCATGGGCAACATTAGCTAGTTAACATTAGCCTTCTACATCTAGCTACAAACCTTGTGCCAGGGGGCACAATGTTTGAATGAATAGTTGGATCAGAATAAACGTTATAATCACTGGCCAGTACGGAGAATTTAAGTAAAACCACAAGGACAAATCCCTATCTCCATCCATAGCTAATTTAGGAAAGGGACCATTTTTTTGCTAGCTTGCCAGCCACTGACTGGAGGACAAGAACACAACGAGATGCAAAAATGTAATGTTGTCTGTTAATGACATATGCTCTTGATGCGATTTGATAGGTGTGATGCCAAATGCAAACTGTCTCCACTTGACACTTGTTTTTGGTGTGCCAGGAGCAGTTGAACTCAGTTCAGATCAATGCTGATTTTCTATTATTTGTATACTTTTCTTTTAATCAAGGGTGACCAAATGCTCGCTGGCTTCACTTGCATTTTATGCTACGGAGCGGCAACAATGTCGTACTCTTTTTTTTGACCAGACAGCATCAGATAGATGGCCTACACATACAGAGACAGAGGGGCGCTGTTTCCCTCGGATGCGTTCTCCTGTGAGATACATTCAGTCTCTTGCGAAGTGAAAGAAAATGATGAAACACAGAGGGACGAAATATAAATGTATCTTGTACACTAAGGACCTGGGGAAGAGTTGATGACATAGTGTACTACTTTCTCTTGTACTCTGTTGTCAACTCTTCCCCAAGTCCTTAGCGTACAAGAGAAAGTAGTACACTATGTTATCAACTCTTCCCCAAGTCCTTAGCGTACAAGAGAAAGTAGTACACTATGTTGTCAACTCTTCCCCAAGTCCTTAGTGTACAAGAGAAAGTAGTACACTATGTTATCAACTCTTCCCCAAGTCCTTAGTGTACAAGAGAAAGTAGTACACTATGTTGTCAACTCTTCCCCAAGTCCTTAGTGTACAAGAGAAAGTAGTGAACTATGCTTTCTGTCAATATACCTGGTAAAATAATAATTATATAACAATGTTTTCTATTTTCCTAAATAATGTTTTCTGTTTTATTTTAGGGTTAGTTTATTTTTTTACTCTCAAAATTACAATTGTTAACCTCTTGAATCTAGGGGGCACTATTTTCATTTTTGGAATAATAACGTTCCCAAAGTAAACGGGCTATTTCTCAGGACCAGATAATAGAATATGCATATAATTGACAGCTTAGGATAGAAAACACTCTAACGTTTCAAACTGTAAAAATATTGTCTGTGAGTATAACAGAACTGATGTTGCAGGTGAAAGCCTGAGAAAATCCAATCAGGAAGTGACTCTTATTTAGAAACCTCTGCGTTCCTATGCATCCCTATTGACCATTGAAAGGGATATCAACCAGATTCCTTTTTCTATGGCTTCCCTAAGGTGTCACAAGACATAGTTTCTTTTATTTTATTTTTTTTAATTTTTTTTTTTTACCCCTTTTTCTCCCCAATTTCGTAGTATCCAATTGTTGTAGTAGCTACTATCTTGTCTCATCGCTACAACTCCCGTACGGGCTCGGGAGAGACGAAGGTTGAAAGTCATGCGTCCTCCGATACACAACCAACCAAGCCGCTGCTTCTTTAACACAGCGCACATCCAACCCGGAAGCCAGCCGCACCAATGCGCCGGAGGAAACACCGTGCACCTGGCCACCTTGGCTAGGTGCGCCCAGCCCACTGCGCCCGGCCCGCCACAGGAGTCGCTGGTGCGCGATGAGACAAGGACACCCCTACCGACCAAGCCCTCCCTAACCCGGGCGACGCTAGGCCAATTGTGCGTCGCCCCACGGACCTCCCGGTCGCGGCCGGTTACGACAGAGCCTGGGCGCGAACCCAGGACTCTGATGGCACAGCTGGCGCTGCAGTACAGCGCCCTTAACCACTGCGCCACCCGGGAGGCCAACAAGACATAGTTTCAGGCTTTTATTTTGGAAAATGAGCGTGAGCGACAACATTGCATCAGTGGTGGCTCTCAGAGTGATATGTGCGTAATAGTCAAATGCGGCTATTGTTTCTCTCGCTCCTACTAAGAAGCCATCTGTCCCGGTTGATATGTTATCGAATAGATATTTGAAAAACACCTTGAGGATTGATTATAAAAAAACGTTTGCCATGTTTCTGTCGATATTATGGATCTAATTTGGAATATTTTTCGGCATTGTCGTGACCGCAATGAGTCTGTCAATAGTTCCATCACATTAGAATACTTTTTTTGGGGGGGGCATTTATTTTTGAGTGTAATTCCCCTTTAATTGTGAATCTGGCCCTTTAATTGTGAATCTGGCCCTTTAATTGTGAATCTGGCCCTTTAACTTCCCGTCTAGCGAGTGAGGAATGTGCCGGTCTAGTGATGTTTCTGTACTGCTGCTAATTTCATTATTTTATATTTTACAAACAGGATTGAAGCTTTGCGTAATTTGTTTTCAAAATCTCAATGGTGTTGTTAGGTCGAAATTGTAAATGAGAACTTGTTCTCAACTTGCCTACCTGGTTAAATAAAGGTAAAATAAAAATAAAAAGGTCCTTCATATTTTAGCTATAAGGTAAGACCGACTGATCTGATTGAAATCTCTATGATACCGCATCATATACAGTGGGGCAAAAAAGTATTTAGTCAGCCACCAATTGTGCAAGTTCTCCCACTTAAAAAGATGAGAGGCCTGTAATTTTCATCATAGGTACACTTCAACTATGACAGACAAAATGAGAAAAAAACCCAGAAATTCACATTGTAGGATTTTTAATGAAATTATTTGCAAATTATGGTGGAAAATAAGTATTTGGTCAATAACAAAAGTTTATGTCAATACTTTGTTATATACCCTTTGTTGGCAATGACAGAGGTCAAATGTTTTCTGTAAGTCTTCACAAGGTTTTCACACACTTGTTGGTATTTTGGCCCATTCCTCCATGCAGATCTCCTCTAGAGCAGTGATGTTTTGGGGCTGTTGCTGGGCAACGCAGACTTTCAACTCCTTCCAAAGATTTTCTATGGGGTTGAGATCAGGAGACTGGCTAGGCCACTCCAGGACCTTGAAATGCTTCTTACGAAGCATCCTTTAATTACAACCATCTCATGTCTGATTTCATGACATTTGGTTGAAATCTTGCCTTTTCAGGGGACAGAATTAAGACCATTCAGAATCATATTGCTCATTTGATTATTCTGGATATTTATTTTTATTTTTTTAATGACCTCAGGTTATTGAGGAATCTAGTCTGGATTAAACCTCAGAGAAGACAGTTAGATAATGTGGAGGTTTTATTCAGGGTTCGTATCCACAAAGCGTGCTGAAACATCGTCACTATTCACTTTAATATAACAATGAATGAGATTGTATGGAAAGATCAGCATTCCTACTATGAGACGCTCTTGTGAATATGGGCCCAGGTCTCTCTGTTTACTAAATACTGTCTGTCTTTGGCAGGAGAGAGACTAGACTCTCACACTGACAGCGGGAAGAGTCCTTCAGGGGAACAAGACCCAGAGATGTCCAAACCAGCAAGAAGACACCACTGCTCCCAGTGTGGAAATAGTTTTTCTAGGTTAGGAAGCCTGAAATCACATGAAAGAACACACACAGGGGTGAAGCCCTATCAATGCTCCCAGTGTGAAATGAGATTTTCTCAGTTAGGGCATCTGCAAACTCATAATAGAATACACACAGGAGAGAAGCCCTACCAATGCTCCCAGTGTGGAAAGGGTTTTCGCTGGTCAGGGCAATGGAAAAAGCATGAGAAAATACACACAGGAGAAAAGCTTTAACATTGATCTTAATGTGAAAAGAGATTTACTACTTCCGGGACCCTGAAAGATCACGTACGAAAACATACAGGAGAGAAACCCTACCACTGCTCCCAGTTTGAAAATAGTTTACCCAGTGATCAGACCTGAAATCACATGACACAAATACAAATACACTGCTACCAGTGTGGAAAGAGTTTTTCCACATCAGGGTCCCTGAAAAACCATGAGCAAACACATTCCGTAGAAAAGATTTTCCGCTGTTCACATTGTGACAAGAGTTTTAGGAATTTACAGTACCTGAAAAGGCATGAGAAAAGACATACACAAGATAAGCCTTTTCACTGCTCCTACTGTGGAATGAAATGTACCTGGTTTCAGCAATTGAAAAAGCATGAGAGAATCCACAGCGGAGATAAACGTTATTAATGCTCCCAGTGTGGAAACATATTTACCCAGTTAAGGCACCTGAAAGACCATGAGGTAACACACACATGGGAGAGGCCACACCACTGCTCCCAGTGTGGAAAATAATATAAAACATCAAATGGACTTAAAGTTCATGAGAGAACACACATACTGCTCCCACACTTGACTGAGAAATATTGCCTTTGTTAATGGCACTTGATATCAAATTGTATAAAGCACTTTCCAAAATACATTTTGTTTTTTATTTAAACACCTGAACTGAAGATGGAGTATGTGAGTTTGAATGTAGATACTGATTACATTATAATTTTCAAACTCTGTGTTTTCTGTGTGTTTTTGTATCTGCGTCATTCCAGCACTACACATAATCGTGTGCTATATAGCATTTTCTCCATTGTTTATATTTGTGTTGGTGGCTCACTCTGACATTTGTGCTTTACAGAGTGTGACTTTAAGGGATTATTATGTTCACATCAGAGTGTGGCTTTAAAGGGGCAATCTGTGATTGCTACATCCATTTTCAAACTTGAAATTAAATATATACAGTTCTGGCCAAATACACTACAACTTTTGTTTATATGGTGTGTTCGGAAAGTATTCCAACCCCTTGACATTTTCCACATTTTGTTACATTACAGCCTTATTCTAAAATGGATTAAATAAATGTTTTCCTCATCAATCTACACACACAATTCCCCATAATGACATCACAATACCCCATAATGACAAAGCAAAAACAAGTTTTTATACTGGTTTGCAACTGTATTAAAAATAAAAACAGAAATACCTTATTTACTTAAGTTTTCAGACCCTTTGCTATGAGACTCGAAATTGAGCTCAGGTGCATCCTGTTTCCATTGATCATCCTTGAGATGTTTCTACAACTTGATTGGAGTCCACCTGTGGCAAATTCAATTGATTGGACATGATTTGGAAAGGGACACACCTATCTATATAAGGTCCCACAGCTGACAGTGCATGTCAGAGTAAAAACCAAGCCATGAGGTCAAAGGAATTGTCTGTAAAGCTCCGAGACAGGATTGTGTCGAGGCACAGATCTGGGGAAAGGTACCAAAAAATGTCTAAAGCATTGAAGGTCCCCAAGAACACAGTGGCCTCCATCATTCTTAAATGGAATAAGTTTGGAACCAAGACTCATCCTAGAGCTGGCCGCCCGGCCAAACTGAGCAATCGGGGGAGAAGGGCCTTGGTCTGAGAGGTGACTGATAATCCGATGGTCACTCTGACAGAGCTCCAGAGTTCTTCTGTGGAGATGGGAGAACCTTCCAGAAGGACAACCATCTCTGCAACACTCCACCAGTCAGGCCTTTATGGTAGAGTGGCCAGACAGAAGCCACTCCTCAGTAAAAGGCACATGACAGCCCGCTTGGAATTTGCCAAAAGGACTATGACCATGAGAAACAAGATTCTCTGAATCACTACCATCCAGAAGACAAGGTCAGTACAAGGTGCATTAAAGGCCAGGAGACCATCTCAAGGTCATTAAAGGCCATCTCAAGGCCATGAGACCGTTAAACAGCCATCACTAACAGAGATTATTTGTAATTATTTCACCACCACCTTATCTTTCCTCATTTGCACACACTGTATATAAATGTTTCTATTGTGTTATTAACTGTACGTGTGTTTATCCCATGTGTAACTCTGTGTTGTTGTTTTTGCGGCACTGCTTTGCTTTATCTTGGCCAGGTCGCAGTTGTAAATGAGAACTTGTTCTCAACTAGCCTACCTGGTTAAATAAAGGTGTTCTCAACTAGCCTACCCGGTTAAATAAAGGTGAAATAAAATAAAAAAATAAGAGGCTGCAGACTAAATCATTGTCAGGTTTAACAATTGGATCACAAGTCACTTTAATGTTTACATATCTTGCATTACTCATCCCATATGGACAGTTGAAGTTAGAAGTTTACATATACCTAAGCCAAATACATTTAAACTCAGTTTTTCACAATTCCTGACATTTAATCCTAGTGAAAATTCCCTGTTTTAGGTCAGTTAGGATCATCACTTTATTGTTAGAATGTGAAATGTCAGAATAATAATCGAGATAATTATTTATTTCAGCTTTTACTTCTTTCATCACATTCCCAGTGGGTCAGAAGTTTACATACATTCAATTAGTATTTTGTGGCATTGCCTTTAAATTATGTAACTTGGGTCAAACATTTCAGGTAGCCTTCCACTAGCTTCCCACATTAAGTTGGGTGAATTTTGGCCCATTCCTCCTGACAGAGCTGGTGTAACTGAGTCAGGCTTGTAGGCCTCCTTGCTCGCACATGTATTTTCAGTTCTGCCCACAAATGTTCTGTAGGACTGAGGTCAGGGCTTTGTGATGGTCACTCCAAAACTTTGACTTTGTTGACCTTAAGCCATTTTGCCACAACTTTGGAGGTATGCTGGGGTCATTGTCCATTTGGAAGACCCATTTGTGACCAAGCTTTGATGTCTTGAGATGTTGCTTCAATATATCTACATAATTTTCCAGCCTCATGATGCCATCTATTTTGTGAAGTGCACCAGTCTCTCCTACAGCAAAGCAACCCCACAACATGATGCTGCCACCCCCTTGCTTCATGGTTGGGATGGTGTTCTTCGGCTTGCAAGCGTCCCCCTTTTTCCTCCAAACATAAAGTTGGTCATTATGGCCAAACAGTTCTGTTTTTGTTTCAACAGACCAGAGGACATTTTTCCAAAAAGTACGATCTTTGTCCCCATGTGCAGTTGCAAACCGTAGTCTGGCTTTTTTTATGGCTGTTTTGGAGCAGTGGCTTCTTCCTTGCTGAGCGGCCTTTCAGATTATGTCGATATAGGACTCGTTTTACTGTGGATTTAGATACTTTTGTACCTGTTTCCTCCAGCATCTTCATAAGGTCCTTTGCTGTTGTTCTGGGATTGATTTGCACTTTTCACACCAAAGTACGTTCATCTCTAGGAGACGGAACGCGTCTCCTTCCTGAGTGGTATGACGGCTGTGTGGTCCCATGGTGTTTATACTTGTGTACCATTGTTTATGCAGATGAACGTGGTACCTTCAGGTGTTTAGAAATGAACCAGACTTCTAGAGGTCTACAAAAAACATTCTGAGGCCTTGGCTGATTTCTTTAGATTTTTCTCCCATGATGTCAAGCAAAGAGGCACTGAGTTTGAAGTTAGTTCTTGAAATACATCCACAGGTTCACCTCCAATTGACTCAAATTATGTCAATTAGCCTATCAGAAGCTTCTAAAAACATGACATCATTTTCTGGAATTGTCTAAGCTGTTTAAAGGCACAGTCAACCTAGTGTATGTAAACTTCTGATCCACTGGAATTGTGATACAGTGAATAATAAGTGAAATAACCTGTCCGTAAACAATTGCTGGAAAAGTGACTTGTGTCATTCACAAAGTAGATGTCCTAACTAACTTGCCAAAACTATAGTTTGTGAACAAGAAATTTGTGGAGTGGTTGAAAAACGAGTTTTAATGACTCCAACATAAGTATGTAAACTTGAAGTCGGCTTCAACTGTATATTATACCATCTATTGCATCTTGCCTATGTCGCTCGCTCATTGCTCATCCATATATTTATATGGCTATATTCTTACTCCATCCCTTTACCTAGATTTGTGTGTATAAGGTGGTAGTTGTGGAATTGTTAGATTACTTTTTAGATATTGCTGCACTGTCGGAACTAGAAGCACAAGCATTTTGCTACACATAACATCTGCTAACCATGTGTATGTGACCAATAACATTTGATGAAACCAAGATTGAACTCTTTGTCCTGAATGCCAAGCGTCACATCTGGAGGAGACCTGGAACCATCCCTACGGTGAAGCATGGTGGTGGCAGCATCATGTCTGGAGGAGACCTGGAACCATCCCTACGGTGAAGCATGGTGGTGGCAGCATCATGTCTGGAGGAGACCTGGAACCATCCCTACGGTGAAGCATGGTGGTGGCAGCATCATGCGGTGGGGAGGTTTTTCAGCGACAGGGAAACTAGTCAGGATCGAGGGAAAGATGGACGGAGAAAAGTACAGAAAGCATCTTGATGAAAACCTCAGACTGCTTAGGACAACAACCCTAAGTACACAGCCAAGACAACACAGGATTGGCTTCGGGACAAGTCTCCGAATGTCCTTGAGTGGCCCAGCCAGAGCCCAGACTTGAACCCGATCGAACATCTCTGGAGCGACCTGAAAATAGCTGTGCAGGGATGCTCCCCATCCAACCTGACAGAGCTTGAGAGGGTCTGTAGAGAAGAATGGGAGAAACTCCACAAATACAAGTGTGTCAAGGTTGTAGCGTCAAACCCAATAAAACTCTAGGCTGTAATCGCTCCCAAAGGTGCCTCAAACAAAGTATTGAGTAAAAGGTCTGAATACTTATGTAAATGTGATATGTCAGGGGGGTTTTATTTGCACATTTGCAAAAATGTATATAAACCTGTTTTTGCTTTGTCAATATGGGATATTGTGTGTAGATTGAGGGGAAAATAACTCCACTTTGCTGATGCTCAACACAGGGGACCCACAAGGGTGCATGCTCAGCCCTCTCCTGTACTCCCTGTTCACCCATGAATGTGTGGCCATGCACACCTCTAACTGTATCATCACGTTTGCAGACGACACAACAACAGTAGGCCTGATTACCAACAATGACGAGACAACCTACAGGGAGGAAGTGAGAATGGTGCAAGGAAATTAACCTCTCCCTCAACGTCAACAAAACGAAGGAGCTGATCGTGGACTTCAGCAAACAGCAGAGGGACCACGCCGCTATCTACATCGATGGGACAGTAGTGGAGAAGGTAGAAAGCTTCAAGTTCCTCGGCGTACACATCACTGACACTCTGAAATGGTCCACCCTGACAGACAGTGTGGTGAAGAAGGCGCAAAAGCCCCTCTTCAACCTCAGGAGGCTGAAATAATGTGTCTTGGCCACTAAGACCCTCACAAACTATTATAGATACACTATTGAGAGCATCCTGTCGGGCTTCATCACCACCTGGTACGGCAACGGCACTGCCCGCAACTGCAGGGCTCTCCAGAGGGTGGTACAGTCTGCCAAACACATCACCGGGGGGCACACTACCTGCCCTCCAGGACACCTACAGCACCCGATGTCACAGGAAGGACAAAAATATCACCAAGGACATCAATCACCCAAGCCACGGCCTGTTCACCCCACTATCATCCAGAAGGTGAGGTCAGCACAGGTGCATCAAAGCTGGACCGAGAGACTGAAAAACAGCTTCTATCTCAAGGTCATCAGACTGTTAAACAGCTTCTATCTCAAGGTCATCAGACTGTTAAACAGCTTCTATCTCAAGGTCATCAGACTGTTAAACAGCTTCTATCTCAAGGTCATCAGACTGTTAAACAGCTTCTATCTCAAGGTCATCAGACTGTTAAACAGCTTCTATCTCAAGGTCATCAGACTGTTAAACAGCCATCACTAGCCAGCTACCACCTGGCAACTCAAACCCTTAGAGACTGTTTCCCTGTATACATAGACATGGAATCACTGGCCACTTCTAATAATGGAACACGAGTCACTTCTAATAATGGAACACGAGTCACTTCTAATAATGGAACACGAGCCACTTCTAATACGAGCCACTTCTAATAATGGAACACGAGCCACTTCTAATAACGGAACACGAGCCACTTCTAATACGAGCCACTTCTAATAATGGAACACGAGCCACTTCTAATAACGGAACACGAGCCACTTCTAATAACGGAACACGAGCCACTTCTAATAACGGAACACGAGCCACTTCTATTAATGGAACACGAGCCACTTCTAATACGAGCCACTTCTAATAATGAAACACGAGCCACTTCTAATAACGGAACACGAGCCACTTCTAATAACGGAACACGAGCCACTTCTAATAACGGAACACGAGCCACTTCTAATAACGGAACACGAGCCACTTCTAATAACGGAACACGAGCCACTTCTAATAACGGAACACGAGTCACTTCTAATAATGGAACACGAGCCACTTCTAATAATGGAACACGAGTCACTTCTAATAATGGAAAACGAGTCACTTCTAATAATGGAACACGAGCCACTTCTAATAATGGAACACGAGTCACTTCTAATAATGGAACACGAGTCACTTCTAATAATGGAACACAAGCCACTTCTAATAATGGAACACGAGTCACTTCTAATAATGGAACACAAGCCACTTCTAATAATGGAACACGAGCCACTTCTAATAATGGAACACGAGCCACTTCTAATAACGGAACACGAGCCACTTCTAATAACGGAACACGAGTCACTTCTAATAATGGAACACGAGCCACTTCTAATAATGGAACACGAGTCACTTCTAATAATGGAACACGAGTCACTTCTAATAATGGAACACGAGTCACTTCTAATAATGGAACACAAGCCACTTCTAATAATGGAACACGAGTCACTTCTAATAATGGAACACGAGTCACTTCTAATAATGGAACACGAGCCACTTCTAATAATGGAACACGAGTCACTTCTAATAATGGAACACGAGTCACTTCTAATAATGGAACACGAGTCACTTCTAATAATGGAACACAAGCCACTTCTAATAATGGAACACGAGTCACTTCTAATAATGGAACACGAGTCACTTCTAATAATGGAACACAAGCCACTTCTAATAATGGAACACGAGTCACTTCTAATAATGGAACACAAGCCACTTCTAATAATGGAACACAAGCCACTTCTAATAATGGAACATGAGCCACTTCTAATAATGGAACACGAGCCACTTCTAATAACGGAACACGAGCCACTTCTAATAACAGAACACGAGTCACTTCTAATAACGGAACACGAGCCACTTCTAATAATGGAACACGAGTCACTTCTAATAATGGAACACGAGTCACTTCTAATAATGGAACACGAGCCACTTCTAATAATGGAACACGAGTCACTTCTAATAATGGAACACAAGCCACTTCTAATAATGGAACACAAGCCACTTCTAATAATGGAACACGAGTCACTTCTAATAATGGAACACGAGTCACTTCTAATAATGGAACACGAGTCACTTCTAATAATGGAACACGAGTCACTTCTAATAATGGAACACGAGCCACTTCTAATAATGGAACACAAGCCACTTCTAATAATGGAACACGAGCCACTGGAACACGAGCCACTTCTAATAATGGAACACAAGCCACTTCCAATAATGTTTGCATGCTGCTTTACTCCAGGTCTCAGTTGTAAAGGAGAACTTGTTCTCAACTAGCCTACCTGGTTAAATAAAGGTGAAATAAAAAAATACTCATCTCATATGTATATACTGTATTCTATTCTACTGTATTTAGTCAATGCATTACTCATCTCATATGTATATACTGTATTCTATTCTACTGTATTTAGTCAATGCATTACTCATCTCATATGTATATACTGTATTCTATTCTACTGTATTTAGTCAATGCATTACTCATCTCATATGTATATACTGTATTCTATTCTACTGTATTTAGTCAATGCATTACTCATCTCATATGTATATACTGTATTATATTCTACTGTATTTAGTCAATGCCACTCTGACATTGCTTTTCCTAATATTTATATATTTCTTAATTATATTATTTTACTTTTAGATGTGTGAATTGTTAGATACAACTATACTGTTGGAGCTAGGGAACACAAGCATTTCGCTACACCCTTCAATAGCATCTGCTAAATATCTGTATGTGATTGTATTTGATTTGATGTATCTAATTATAGACAAGTTGACGAGCCTAATAAATAGCTTACCAAAATGTTGAGAATTGTAAGCCGGAACATATTGTAACGACCCTGGGTTTATAATCGCGGAAATTGACACTAACGTTCGAGCAAGCTTTTGCGGCACAGTCGATAGCGCGCCGGACTTCGGGCTAGAAGGTCGAGGGTTCGAGACCTGCTCCCTGCCTGTTTCATTACAATATCAATCAGGCAAACAAACAAAAAATAATGTACCCCCTAGACATGGAATCACTGGCCACTTCTAATAATGGAACACGAGTCACTTCTAATAATGGAACACGAGCCACTTCTAATAATGGAACACGAGCCACTTCTAATAATGGAACACGAGCCACTTCTAATAATGGAACACGAGCCACTTCTAATAACGGAACACGAGTCACTTCTAATAATGGAACACGAGTCACTTCTAATAACGGAACACGAGTCACTTCTAATAATGGAACACGAGCCACTTCTAATAATGGAACACGAGTCACTTCTAATAATGGAACACGAGCCACTTCTAAAAATGGAACACGAGCCACTTCTAATAATGGAACACGAGCCACTTCTAATAATGGAACACGAGCCACTGGAACACGAGCCACTTCTAATAATGGAACACGAGCCACTTCTAATAATGGAACACGAGCCACTTCTAATAATGGAACACGAGCCACTTCTAATAATGGAACACGAGCCACTTCTAATAATGGAACACAAGCCACTTCTAATAATGTTTGCATGCTGCTTTACTCCAGGTCTCAGTTGTAAAGGAGAACTTGTTCTCAACTAGCCTACCTGGTTAAATAAAGGTGTTCTCAACTAGCCTACCTGGTTAAATAAAGGTGAAATAAAAAAATACTCATCTTATATGTATATACTGTATTCTATTCTACTGTATTTAGTCAATGCATTACTCATCTCATATGTATATACTGTATTCTATTCTACTGTATTTAGTCAATGCATTACTCATCTCATATGTATATACTGTATTCTATTCTACTGTATTTAGTCAATGCATTACTCATCTCATATGTATATACTGTATTCTATTCTACTGTATTTAGTCAATGCATTACTCATCTCATATGTATATACTGTATTATATTCTACTGTATTTAGTCAATGCCACTCTGACATTGCTTTTCCTAATATTTATATATTTCTTAATTATATTATTTTACTTTTAGATGTGTGAATTGTTAGATACAACTATACTGTTGGAGCTAGGGAACACAAGCATTTCGCTACACCCTTCAATAGCATCTGCTAAATATCTGTATGTGATTGTATTTGATTTGATGTATCTAATTATAGACAAGTTGACGAGCCTAATAAATAGCTTACCAAAATGTTGAGAATTGTAAGCCGGAACATATTGTAACGACCCTGGGTTTATAATCGCGGAAATTGACACTAACGTTCGAGCAAGCTTTTGCGGCACAGTCGATAGCGCGCCGGACTTCGGGCTAGAAGGTCGAGGGTTCGAGACCTGCTCCCTGCCTGTTTCATTACAATATCAATCAGGCAAACAAACAAAAAATAATGTACCCCCTAGACATGGAATCACTGGCCACTTCTAATAATGGAACACGAGTCACTTCTAATAATGGAACACGAGCCACTTCTAATAATGGAACACGAGCCACTTCTAATAATGGAACACGAGCCACTTCTAATAATGGAACACGAGCCACTTCTAATAACGGAACACGAGTCACTTCTAATAATGGAACACGAGTCACTTCTAATAACGGAACACGAGTCACTTCTAATAATGGAACACAAGCCACTTCTAATAATGGAACACGAGTCACTTCTAATAATGGAACACGAGTCACTTCTAATAATGGAACACAAGTCACTTCTAATAATGGAACACGAGCCACTTCTAATAATGGAACACGAGTCACTTCTAATAATGGAACACGAGCCACTTCTAAAAATGGAACACGAGCCACTTCTAATAATGGAACACGAGCCACTACTAATAATGGAACACGAGCCACTGGAACACGAGCCACTTCTAATAATGGAACACGAGCCACTTCTAATAATGGAACACGAGCCACTTCTAATAATGGAACACGAGCCACTTCTAATAATGGAACACAAGCCACTTCTAATAATGTTTGCATGCTGCTTTACTCCAGGTCTCAGTTGTAAAGGAGAACTTGTTCTCAACTAGCCTACCTGGTTAAATAAAGGTGTTCTCAACTAGCCTACCTGGTTAAATAAAGGTGAAATAAAAAAATACTCATCTCATATGTATATACTGTATTCTATTCTACTGTATTTAGTCAATGCATTACTCATCTCATATGTATATACTGTATTCTATTCTACTGTATTTAGTCAATGCATTACTCATCTCATATGTATATACTGTATTCTATTCTACTGTATTTAGTCAATGCATTACTCATCTCATATGTATATACTGTATTCTATTCTACTGTATTTAGTCGATGCCACTCTGACATCGCTTTTCCTAATATTTATATATTTCTTATTTCTATTATTTTACTTTTAGATGTGTGAATTGTTAGATACAACTATACTGTTGGAGCTAGGGAACACAAGCATTTCGCTACACCCTTCAATAGCATCTGCTAAATATCTGTATGTGATTGTATTTGATTTGATGTATCTAATTATAGACAAGTTGACGAGCCTAATAAATAGCTTACCAAAATGTTGAGAATTGTAAGCCGGAACATATTGTAACGACCCTGGGTTTATAATCGCGGAAATTGACACCGCCGTTCGAGCAAGCTTCGATAGCGCGCCGGACTTCGGGCTAGAAGGTCGAAGGTTCGAGACCTGCTCCCTGCCTGTTTCATTACAATATCAATCAGGCAAACAAACAAAAATAATGTACCCCCTGTCAATTAAAAAAATAATCTGACTGTAGTCTACGGCGTATTTCCTAATATTAGCGGGTTAGGGTTGTGTACGTGCCTCAGATGTTCACTTTTTTCACATGTAGTCGGGCGGTTGCGGATGAGCGATTATCAATTGCGGGTGAACAATCAGCTGACCCGCGCACCACTAGCCACCATACATTCAGCTTCTACGCGCACCTAGAGAAAATTATTATCTGTAAGAGCTAAAGAGAAAACACGTCTGGTTGTTTTTACAATTATTTGTTTTGACGTTGTTTGCAGAATTATTTTTGTTTGTTAAACTGCGTTTCCAACTCCAGTCAGCAGATGGCGATGTGATTTATTTTTCAGGTGATGTTTCTCGAGTGACGTAAAATCTAGTGGACGGGACGGGAGGTTTCTTCAACAACCATCTCGGTAACTCGCTAGCAAACATGATACATTGAAGCTCTTTGGACTAATTTAGTGTATATTAATCACAGTGTTTTAAACACACTGTATATGTATGTACTAGTTACTCCGTTTAAGTTCATATTTACGTTATCAGCTATCTGGCTTGTTAAGTTAGCCCAGCACTAGGCTAGTCGCTAATGCTAAATAGCTAGCTAGCTAACGTCCCCGAACATGAGCTCACTAAAGTACTCTTCCTCTGCTAAAGAAAATGAGGTCTGCTGGACGGAGAAAGAAGCTCCAGGGCTGAACATTTACGTGAAAGGAGAAGAATTTACTGTAAAAGAAGAGGAATTGGAGGAAGCTATCACAGTGAAAGAAGAAGAACAGGACGTTACAGTGAAGGAAGAGGACGCATCAACATTGAAAGAAGAAGAGGATGTTACAGTGAAAGACGAGGAAGAAGCTTTCAGAGTGAAAGAGGAGGGGAATGAACAGAAAGAGGAGGGTGCCGTGTTTGTAGTGAAAGAGGAGGAGGAGGTGACTGTCACATTGAAAGAAGAGGAGCAACTTTTTGAAATGAAGGAAGAGGGGGAGATTACTGTCACATTGGAGGAGGAGGAAGAAGACGAGACTGGAGTTCTGATGAACACCAGTGAGTACAGTCTTAATGTTTTTCTAGCTTCCAATTAGGCACATTCTTCTTCTCACGTGGGTAAAACCACTGGGGAAGCTGCCCTTCTCCTGACCAGGAGCAGTGTGTGGGTAAAACCACTGGGGAAGCTGCCCTTCTCCTGACAAGGAGCAGTGTGTGGGTAAAACCACTGGGGAAGCTGCCCTTCTCCTGACCAGGAGCAGTGTGTGGGTAAAACCACTGGGGAAGCTGCCCTTCTCCTGACCAGGAGCAGTGTGTGGGTAAAACCACTGGGGAAGCTGCCCTTCTCCTGACCAGGAGCAGTGTGTGGGTAAAACCACTGGGGAAGCTGCCCTTCTCCTGACCAGGAGCAGTGTGTGGGTAAAACCACTGAGGAAACTTCCCCTCTCCTGTCTTGGAGCAGTGTGTGGGTAAAACCACTGAGGAAACTTCCCCTCTCCTGTCTTGGAGCAGCGTGTTGGTAAAACCACTGAGGAAACTTCCCCTCTCCTGTCTTGGAGCAGCGTGTTGGTAAAATCACTGGGGAAGCTGCAGCTCTTCCTGTGTTTTTAGTACCCTACTTTCTCTTGTACACTATGTTGCCAACTCTTCCCCCAGGTCCTTAGTGTACAAGAGATTGTAGTGCACTATGTTTTCTGTCAATATACCGGGTAAAATATTTGTTAATTAACAACTCTAATGGGGGCCCTATAAAATCTGTGATTTTGTTTTTTACTTTCCCAAATTATTTTTTCTCTGTTTTACTTTTCTGGTTTTAAATTTGTTTGTTTTTTCATTCAAAATTACAATTGTTTTATAGAGAAACAACGAAACTGGATGTTCTGAGAATTTGTCAATGGTTAAATCACGTTAGAATAAAAAAAAAATAGGTCTGGAAGAAAACTGACATCCCCTTTAATTGTTCATCTGCCCCTTTAATTGCCTGTCGAGCGAGTGAGGAATGTTCCATCTAATGAGCCGTTCTACAGATGGTTCTGTACTGCTGCTACTCATTTCATGACAAAGTTATGCAAATAATGGATACAAATTATACACTTCCTCATGATATACTTCTGCCAGGTACTATTTGCATATTTGCAGTTAACGTTTAACTGAGAAAATGTTGGGGAAAGTATTTCCATCAACCCACAAAACGGTTATGACATCAACTTGCTTCAGGCAGAGTGATAGACAAACACGCGTACCACAGAGACAGAGAGGGGCGATATTGCTGGAAATTAATTGGCAGATATTGTATAAGGCTTGGCTTTTAAAGCCAATAGTGTCTAACCAGAGGTGGGGATAATGTTGTGTTGTTTAGATAGTAGCTGGGAGCTTGCAGTGTCTGCTACTTCAATCAAATTTATTTATAAAGCCCTTCTTACATCAGCTGATGTCACAAAGTGCTGTACAGAAACCCAGCCTAAAACCACAAACAGCAAGCAATGCAGATGTAGAAGCACGGTGGCTAGGCAAAAACTCCCTAGAAAGGCCAGAACCTAGGAAGAAACCTAGAGAGGAACCAGGCTATGAGGGGTGGCCAGTCCTCTTCTGGCTGTGCTGGGTGGAGATAGCAGAACATGGCCAAGATGTTCAAATGTTCATAGATGACCAGCAAGGTCAAATAATAATAATCACAGTGGTTTTCGAGGTTTCAACAGGTCAGCACCTCAGGAGTAAATGTCAGTTGGCTTTTCATAGCCGATCATTCAGAGGATCTCTACCCCTCCTGCTGTCTCATGAGAGTTGAAAACAGCAGGTCTGGGACATGTAGCACGTCCGGTGAACAGGTCAGGGTTCCATAGCCGCAGGCAGAACAGTTGAAACTGGAGCAGCAGCATGACCAGGTGGACTGGGGACAGCAAGGAGTCATCAGGCCAGGTAGTCCCGAGGCATGGTCCTAGGGCTCAGGTCCTCCAAGAGAGAGAGAATTAGAGAGAGCATACTTAAATTCACACAGGACACCGGATAAGACAGGAGAAATATTCCAGATATAACAGACTGACCCTAGCCCCTGACACATAAACTACTGCAGCATAAATACTGGAAGCTGAAACAGGAGGGGTCAGGAGACACTGTGGCCCCATCCAACGATACCCCCAGACAGGGCCAAACAGGCAGGATATAATCCCACCCACTTTGCCAAAGGACAGCCCCCACACCACTAGAGGGATATCTTCAACCACCAACTTACCATCCTGAGGTAAGGCCGAGTATAGCCCACAAAGATCTGTCACGGCACAACCCAAGGGGGGGGTGCCAACCCGGACAGGAAGACCACGTCTTAGCATACCTCTTCAATGAAGGTCATAGGATGATGAGAGTGGCATGTCTAGAATCAGATCCAAGTTTACTCTTTCTGCCAATCATACCCCACTCTACCATGAGACAGACATATCTTGGTCATTGATCAAAAGACAAAAAGGTTTGATTTTGATCGATATTTGAAATCTTACAAACAGGTTTGAAATTCTGCGTTATTTGTTTTTTTAAATCTCAATGGTATTGTTAGATCCTTCGTATTTTAGCTATAAGCTAAGACAGACTGATCTGATTGAAATCTCTATGGTACTGCATCATATATCCTTTAATTACAACCATCTCATGTCTGATTTCATGACATTTGGTTGAAGTCTTGCCTTTTCAGGGGACAGAATTAAGACCATTCAGAATCACATTGCTCATTTGATTATTCTGGATATTTATTTTTATTTTTTTAATGACCTCAGGTTATTGAGCGATCTAGTCTGGATTAAACCTCAGAGAAGACAGTTAGATATGTTGTGAAGATGTGGAGGTTTTATTCGGGGCTCATATCCACAAAGCGTGCTGAAAAGCGCATTGACTTTTATATAATAATGAATTAGATTGTATGGAAAGATCAGCATTCCTACAATGAGACGCTCTGTGAATATGGGCCCAGGTCTCCCTGTTTACTAAATACTGTCTGTCTTTGGCAGGAGAGAGACTAGACTTTCATCCTGACAGCGGGAAGAGTCCTTCAGGGGAACCAGACCCAGAGACGTCTAAACCAGCAAGACGACACCACTGCTCCCTATGTGGAAAGAGTTTTTCTAGGTTAGGAAGCCTGAAATCACACGAAAGAATACACACAGGAGAGAAGCCTTACCACTGCACTCAATGTGGAAATAGATTTACCTCTTTAGGGACCCTGAAAGATCACGTAAGAAAACATACAGGAGAGAAGCCCCACCAATGCTCCCAGTGTGAAAAGAGTTTCCCCCGGTTATGGGACCTGAAATCACATGAGAGGACACACACAGGAGAGAAGCCTTACCCCTGCTCCCAGTGTGGAAAGAGTTTTTCCACATCAGGGTCCCTGAAAAACCATGAGCAAACACATTCCGTAGAAAAGATTTTCCGCTGTTCACATTGTGACAAGAGTTTTAGGAATTTACAGTACCTGAAAAGGCACGAGAAAAGACATACGCGGGAGAAGACGTTTCACTGCTCCCACTGTGGAATTAAATTTACCTTGTTTCAGCAACTGAAAAAGCATGAAAAAATCCACAGCGGAGAGAAACGTTACGAATGCTCCCAGTGTGGGAAGATATTTACCCAGTTAGGGCACCTGAAAGACCATGAGGTAACACACACAGGGGAGAAGCCTTACCACTGCGCCCAGTGTGGAAAGGAATATAACACGTCAAATGGACTGAAAGTTCATGAGAGAACACACATACTGCTCCCACACTTGTCTCATATTTTTGACTGAGAAATTGGGCTTTTGTGTTTATGCTACATGAAATCAAACCGTATAAAGCACTTTCCAAATTACATTTGTATGTTTTTTTTATTTAAACTCGTGAACTGAATATGGTGTCTGTGTTACGGTTTTCTTACGTCGAAGGAGAGGCGGACCAAAATGCAGCGTGGCTATTTCAATACATGTTTAATAAAATATAAATATATGAACAATACAAAACCTAAACCTTCTATTCTGGTGCAAACTAACACAGAGACCGGAACAATCACCCACGAAACACTCAAAGAATATGGCTGCCTAAATATGGTTCCCAATCAGAGACAACGATTAACACCTGCCTCTGATTGAGAACCACTCCAGACAGCCATAGACTTTTCTAGAAAACCCCACTATACCACAATCCCAATACCTACAAAAACCCCAAGACAAAACACACCACATAATTAACCCATGTCACACCCTGGCCTGACCAGAATAATAAAGAAAACACAAGATACTAAGACCAGGGCGTGACAGTCTGTCAGTTGGAAAGTAGAGTTTGAATGTAGACCTGATTTAAACTTTTTTAACCTCTGGCTGCGTATGTCAGTTTAAAAGTAGAGTTTGTCTGTTTGAATGTAGATGCTCTGTGATTAAATTCTAATTTTCAAACTCTGGCTGTGTTTTCTTTCTGTGTGTGTTTGTATCTGTGTGCGTCATTCCTCCAGCACTACACATAATCGTGTGCTATGTGGTATTTTCTCCGTTGTTGATATTTGCTATGGTGGCTCACTCTGACATTTGTATCTAACAGAGTGTGGCTTTAAAGGGGCAGATGGCGTTGCACCCGCTTTGCTGCTATAACAGCCTCCATCCACTCTTCTGGGAAGGCTTTCCACTAGATGTTGGAACATTGCTGCTATAACAGCCTCCACTCTTCTGGGAAGGCTTTCCACTAGATGTTGGAACATTGCTGCTATAACAGCCTCCACTCTTCTGGGAAGGCTTTCCACTAGATGTTGGAACATTGCTGCTATAACAGCCTCCACTCTTCTGGGAAGGCTTTCCACTAGATGTTGGAACATTGCTGCTATAACAACCTCCACTCTTCAGGGAAGGCTTTCCACTAGATGTTGGAACATTGCTGCTATAACTGCCTCCACTCTTCAGGGAAGGCTTTCCACTAGATGTTGGAACATTGCTGCTATAACTGCCTCCACTCTTCAGGGAAGGCTTTCCACTAGATGTTGGAACATTGCTTCTAATCAATAGATACATATTAATGTTTAAGTCCATAGGATGCCACCTTTATAACAAGTCAGTTATATTCTTGAAGAATCAAGGGGTACATATCATCAATGTATCAGTCCAACAATGGATGTAGCAACGGCAGATTGCCCCTTTAAAGCCAACATCTCTGAACACAGTATTCCCTTAAAGTCACACTCTGTAAGACACAAGTATCAGAGTGAGCCACCAACAAAAATATAAACAATGGAGAAAATAGCATATAGAATCAATGTAGCCCCCTGTGAGTCCAACAGAAAACACAGAGTCCATTGTCGTATATTACCTATGGAGAGTCTGCAACGCCTTTCAAATGATTCACCTTTTGTTGCCTTATTGCTTGGAATTCTCTTTAATTACTTGTATTTTTTTGAAACTGCACTGTCGGTTAGGGGCTCGTAAGTAAGCATTTCACTGTAAGGTCTGTTGTATTCGGGGCATGTGACAAATACAATTTTATTTGTTTTGATTTGGAATTAAAATGCATTCAAATATTAATTTTTTCTCCATTGATCTACACATCCTCCTACCCCACAACTTCCTAGTGAATTTTTTAAAATTATTATTATTTATTTTTTGAAAATCAATAAAAAAACATTTAAGTTGAAATAGCTTGGTCGGATAAGTGTCCACCTTGTAATAGCGAAAAGCTAAAAAGCACAAAAAGCTTATTTCTCTCAAATTGTGTGCACAAATGTGTTTATATCCCTATTAGTGAGCATTTCTCCTTTGCCAAGATAATCCATCCACCTGACAGGTGTGGCATTTCAAGAAGCTGATTATTTAACAGCATGATCATTACACAGGTGCACCTTGTGCTGGGGACAATAAAAGGCCACTTTAAAATCTGCCGTTTTGTCACAAACCACAGCGTGAAAATGGCACACTGACTGCAGGAATGCCGACCAGAGTTGTTGACAGAATTTAGTGTTCATTTAGTGTTCATTACTACCATAAGCCGCCTCCAACGTTGTTTTACAGCATTCGGCAGTACGTCCAACCGGCCTCACAACTGCAGACCACGTGTAACCACACCAGCCCAGGTACTCCACATTCGGCTTCTTCACCTGTGGGATTGTCTGAGGGTGGCGGGTGCTGAGGAGTATTTTTGTCTGTAACCTGCCTAAATGATTACCGCCCCGTAGCACTCACGTCGGCAGCCATGAAGTGCTTTGAAAGGCTGGTCATCACATCAACAGCATCCTCCTGGATACCCTAGACCCACTCCAATTTGCATACCGCCCCAGCAGATCCACAGATGATGCAATCTCAATCGCACTCCACACAGCCCTTTCCCACCAGGACAAAAGGAACACCTATGTAAGAATGCTGTTCATTGACTACAGCTCAGCGTTCAACAACATAGTGCCCATAGCATCACTAAGCTAAGGACCCTGGGGCTAAACACCTCCCTCTGCAACTGTATCTTGGACTTCCTGACAGTCCGCCCCCAGATGGTAAGAGAAGGCAACAATACGTCTGCCACGCTGATCCTCAACACTGGGGCCTCTCAGGGGTGTGTACTTAGTCCCCTCCTGTACTCCCTGTGCACGCACAACTGAGTTGCCAAATACGACTCTAACACCATCATTAAGTTTTCTGATGACAACAGTGGTAGGCCTGATCACTGACAATTATGGACAACAACCTCTCCCTCAATGTGAGCAAGACAAAGGAGCTATTGTGGATTACAGGAAAAGGTGGGCCAAACAGGCCTGCATTAACATCGACGGGGCTGTAGTGGAGCGGGTCAAGAGTTTCAAGCTCCTTGGTGTCCACATCACCAACAAACTATCATTGTCCAAACACACCAAGACAGTCGTGAAGAGGACACGACAACACCTTTTCCCCCTCAGGAGACTGAAAAGATTTGGCATGGTTCCCCAGATCCTCAAAATGTTCTACAGCTGCACCATCGAGAGCATCCTGTGTGGTTGCATCACCGCCTGGTATGGCAACTGCTCAGCATCTGGCCATAAGCCGATACGTAGCCTAGTGGTTAGTGTTGGGCCAGTATCCGAAAGCTTGTTAGATCGAATCCCCGAGCTGACAAGGTAAAAATCTGCCATTCTGCCCCTGAACAAGGCAGTTAACCCACTGTTCTCCGGTAGCCCATCAATGTAAATAAGAATTTGTTCTTAACTGTTTTGCCACGTTAAATAAAAAATAAAATACAGGTGTACGGCCCAGTACATCACTGAGGCCGAGCTTCCTGTCACCCCATGGCAAGTGGTACCGGAGCGCCAAGTCTAGGACCAAAAGGCTCCTTAACAGCTTCTACCCATAAGACTACCTACAATTACTCAAATGGCCACCGGACTATTTACATTGACCCCCTCTGTTTGTTTTGTACGCTGCTGCTACTCGCTGTTGATTATCTATGCATACTCACTTCACCCCTACCTACATGTACAAATTACCTCGACTAACCTCGACTAACCTAGCCTCGTTAGTGTTATTTTACTGTGTTACTTTAAAAAAAATAATAATAATAATTTTTAGTTTATTTGGTAAATGTTTTCTTAAATCTTCTTGAACTGCACTGTTGGTTAAGAGCTTGTAAGTAAAGCATTTCACGGTAATGTCTACACTTGTTGTAATTGGCGCAAAAAAGTTTGAAAAAAAACAAAACAATAAAGTTTGATTTGATGTGTTCAGTATATATTCAGTATATATTCAGTATGTACATATTCATATCCAGGACTTAGAGGAATGTATTGGCTGTAACAAAAGAGAAAACATATTTGCTTATTTGGAATTATTTGTTTTGTCATTCAGACATTGTTTGTCAGAATAAATAGTGTGATGAATATTTATTCTAAACTGTGTTACCCACTCCAGTCAACAGATGGCGATGTGAGTATTCTAGGTGGCGCTTCTTGCGTGACGTCTAATCCTGTGTGACGGCACCGGATGTTTCATCAACAACAACAACACGGCTACTGATTCAACCACCTCGGTAGCTTACTAGCCAACATAAAACATTGAATCTCTGAATAATTGTATAACTACACGAATCCCAGTGTTTTAAACACAGCGCTGTTAATGTATGTACTAGTTGATTTAAACTTAATTCGCTTGCTAAATGTGCTACGGAGCCTAGCACCAGGGTAGTCGATAAAGCTAGCTAGCTAACATCCCCGACCATGAACTCACAAAGTTATTCCTCCCCTGCTGAAGAAGAGGTCTGCTGGATGGAGAAAGAAGCTCTTAGGCTGAACGTTGTCGTAAAAGAGGAACATGGTGATATTACAGTGAAAGGAGAGGAAGAAACATTCAGAATGAAAAAATATAAAATGGAGGCTATCACGTTGAAAGAAGAAGAGGATGTTAAAGTGAAAGAAGAGAAAGTACCGTTTGTTGTGAAAAAGGAAGAGGGGATCGAGGCTGTCACATTGAAAGAAGAGGAGACTGAATATCTGATTAACACAAGTGAGTACTGTCTTAAAAACAGGGACAGAAACGATGCAGTTGTTGAACTAATGTGTGGTTTTAAAGAGGCATTCTGTTGACCTCCATTTTAGTGTCGTTTGTAATCAGAGTTCTCTCGTCAATTCCTCTCCGACGGAAGATCCTAGGATGATGAGTGATATGTCTGAAATCATATGACGGTAGAGAGCAAGCTACACCCCCTGTTTTTTTTTTACCGAAAAACTCTTCCCTTTACAGAGCCGAACACGAGGCAATATGCTCTGTTCTGGCCCTCCCAGAGCTCTACATTGAAAGAGGACATCAGAAAGATACAGGAAGGATCTAGTGTGACACCCGTGAGTCCCAGACAGTTTGGTGGTGATGATGACGACGCCATTCACTGCAACGGAGAACGGGACATGAAGGACACCGATTGGTTTCCTAGCAACAGACTGGAGGCGGAGTCGGCTCCAGAGAAGCACAAGCCAGCGCAGAGGGAGGGTGGTGTGAGTATAGGATATAGGCTTATCCTATAAATTAATGAAAACTAACTATGTGCTTTTTGGTTGATATTTTTTTTTAGCCTCTGTAACTTTCTCACTCGTCATTATTCACCGTTAATTCAGGATGATCCGTAATCATTGTGGCATCCACATGAATGTAGAAGTGTTTAGAAACATATTTTATTCTTATTTATATTAAAAGTGACTCCAAAATGATACAATACACTATTTACCATTCATTTATATTTGGCACGAAATTATCTGAAACACTACCAAAACAAAACAGAAAATGCATCCAACAAGTTTGTAGAGTCATATACTTGATGTAATCATTGTGTGCTAGGAATAGGGGACAAAATACGACACTTTTTACTACTTTAACACACATAAAGGTGAATTTGTCCCAATTCTTTTGGTCCCCTTAAAATCAGGGGGACATTGAACAAAAAGTGGTGTACTTTCTAAATGGTTCACCTGATATGGATGAAAAATACCCTCAAGTTAGACATGACAGTCGGCACTTTAACCTCGTAGTCGTTGTATCATTTCAAATCCAAAGTGCTGAAGTACAGAGACAAAACAACAACAACAACAACAACATGTGTCACTGTCCCATTACTGTTGGAGCTCACTGTATGTAAATGTAGTTGGTAAATAGAGGTTCCTCCCCTTGGACTTTCTCCTCCATTTACAGCAGGAGGTTCAGAGAATGAGAGGATTCAAGGGAAAGACTTTTGAGAATTTTTAAATTCCTTGTCAGGTAGGATAGTTTTTCCCACCTTAAATTGATTGTCTTTATTTTTTTGTGGTTTTCAGAACACATCTCTCCCACACCCCTCCCCTGTCCCCGAGTCCCCGGGTCGTGCCTCTCCCGGTGGCGCCTTAATGTGGGGTCTGAAGGGGGTGTCTGTGCGGCTGGTGGACTGCAGGAAAACAACGTGGCTGAGTGGAACTGTGAGAGGAGGAGAAGAGGGTGATTCAATGTCATCAAGTAAGAACAACGGTGTGTGATTAGATTGGATTAGACCAGGGGTTCCCAAACTTTTTCACTCTGGCCGGTGCCCCCTTCCAGTAATGGGGAACATCCCGCGCCCCCTCCCTGCGCGCACACGCCACGCCTTTCTATGGGCACAAACTGTTCACACCCCTCTTGTTTGGTTGAGAGAATTTTGCAGGTTTCAAGCTATGCATGTTGTCATGGGGTGCAAAGAAAATTAGTTTTAAAGCACAGTTTCTTGCAATTCTATACATTTTGCCATGTCTAATGTGCACTCAAATTATTAGAAAATTACAATAATAATATATGGGGGGGGGGGGGGGGGGAAACAATATAAAAATATGTCAGCTGACATGGGCTAGTTGACCTGGACATTTCTGACACCTTAGAACGCTATTTATAATTCATGTAATGACTGACATGACAAGAGGAACTGATGATGCACTGCCCAATTTCTACATTGCACTTTGTGTATTTTACTATTACCACTTTCAAGAGTACGTTTAAAGCCGGACTGAGTTCCTTTAAAGTCCCGCGACCCCACTGGATTAGACTCCAATCTGCTTCTGTTACAGGTCATTTATTACGAAGGAGAGGGGGGGGGGAATATCACCGCTCAACAGAAATGGGGAACTAACAAATAAGCCCTGAACAACCACTAGGAAACAGGTGAGCTTTTAGGAGGGGTTCTCAAAGACACTCATGGGAGTGTCAGCTGGAAGTTGAAAAGCAACAAGAATCGGGGTCCTAATAGACACCCACCATAAGTGCCCACTAAATTTGTCCCAGAAAAGGCAAACCAAACTAAAAACCCACACCAACTTTATAATATGGAGGTAAACACTGGTGGAGCAAACCACAGAGGAGAACACTGGTGGAGCAAACCACAGAGGAGAACACAACTATAATATGGAGGTAAACACTGGTGGAGCAAACCACAGAGGAGAACACAACTATAATATGGAGGTAAACACTGGTGGAGCAAACCACAGAGGAGAACACAACTATAATATGGAGGTAAACACTGGTGGAGCAAACCACAGAGGAGAACACAACTATAATATGGAGGTAAACGCTGGTGGAGCAAACCACAGAGGAGAACGCTGGTGGAGCAAACCACAGAGGAGAACGCTGGTGGAGCAAACCACAGAGGAGAACACAACTATAATATGGAGGTAAACACTGGTGGAGCAAACCACAGAGGAGAACACAACTATAATATGGAGGTAAACACTGGTGGAGCAAACCACAGAGGAGAACACAACTATAATATGGAGGTAAACACTGGTGGAGCAAACCACAGAGGAGAACGCTGGTGGAGCAAACCACAGAGGAGAACGCTGGTGGAGCAAACCACAGAGGAGAACGCTGGTGGAGCAAACCACAGAGGAGAACACAACTATAATATGGAGGTAAACACTGGTGGAGCAAACCACAGAGGAGAACACAACTATTAATGTGGAGGTGAACACTGGTGGAGCAAACCACAGAGGAGAACACAACTATAATGTGGAGCAAACCACAGAGGAGAACGCTGGTGGAGCAAACCACAGAGGAGAACACAACTATAATATGGAGGTAAACACTGGTGGAGCAAACCACAGAGGAGAACACAACTATATAATGTGGAGGTAAACACTGGTGGAGCAAACCACAGAGGAGAACACAACTATAATATGGAGGTAAACACTGGTGGAGCAAACCACAGAGGAGAACACAACTATATAATGTGGAGGTAAACACTGGTGGAGCAAACCACAGAGGAGAACACAACTATTAATGTGGAGGTAAACACTGGTGGAGCAAACCACAGAGGAGAACACAACTATATAATATGGAGGTAAACACTGGTGGAGCAAACCACAGAGGAGAACACAACTTATAATATGGAGGTAAACACTGGTGGAGCAAACCACAGAGGAGAACGCTGGTGGAGCAAACCACAGAGGAGAACACAACTATATAATGTGGAGGTAAACACTGGTGGAGCAAACCACAGAGGAGAACACAACTATTAATGTGGAGGTAAACACTGGTGGAGCAAACCACAGAGGAGAACACTGGTGGAGCAAACCACAGAGGAGAACACAACTATTAATGTGGAGGTAAACACTGGTGGAGCAAACCACAGAGGAGAACACAACTATATAATATGGAGGTAAACACTGGTGGAGCAAACCACAGAGGAGAACACAACTATTAATGTGTAGGTAAACACTGGTGGAGCAAACCACAGAGGAGAACACAATGGGAAAATATTTGTTTTGATCACACTCAGAGGAGGGGGAGGAGCTCAACCGTGGCAAAGCACTTCCAACATCTCTCACGCCAACTGGAGCGCTGGGCCAGCCGCTCTTAAATATCAGCTGTGTCAGCACAGGTGAATCTAACGACTGACTAGTGAGACAACAGGTGCAACACATCCTGACCAACAAGAATGATTCCAATTAATCAAACAGAATCAACCTCGAAAAATGAAATCGAGCAAAGCCTATAACAGGGGGCAACTTAACATCTCATAGCAACATTACAAACACAACCCCAAAGCCCTAACATCTCATAGCAGAAATACAAACACAACCCCAAAGCCCTAACATCTCATAGCAGAAATACAAACACAACCCCAAAGCCCTAACATCTCATAGCAGAAATACAAACAAAACCCCAAAGCCTTTAACAGGGGGCAACCTAACATCTCATAGCAACATTACAATCACAACCCCAAAGCCTATAACAGGGGGCAACTTAACATCTCATAGCAGCAATACAAACACAACCCCAAAGCCTTAACATCTCATAGCAAAAATACAAACACAACCCCAAAGCCTATAACAGGGGGCAACCTAACATCTCATAGCAACATTACAAACACAACCCCAAAGCCCTAACATCTCATAGCAAAAATACAAACACAACCCCAAAGCCCTAACATCTCATAGCAGAAATACAAACACAACCCCAAAGCCCTAACATCTCATAGCAAAAATACAAACACAACCCCAAAGCCCTAACATCTCATAGCAGAAATACAAACACAACCCCAAAGCCCTAACATCTCATAGCAGAAATACAAACACAACCCCAAAGCCCTAACATCTCATAGCAGAAATACAAACACAACCCCAAAGCCCTAACATCTCATAGCAGAAATACAAACACAACCCCAAAGCCCTAACATCTCATAGCAGAAATACAAACACAACCCCAAAGCCCTAACATCTCATAGCAAAAATACAAACACAACCCCAAAGCCCTAACATCTCATAGCAGAAATACAAACACAACCCCAAAGCCCTAACATCTCATAGCAGAAATACAAACACAACCCCAAAGCCCTAACATCTCATAGCAGAAATACAAACAAAACCCCAAAGCCTATAACAGGGGGCAACCTAACATCTCATAGCAACATTACAAACAAACCCCTGTTAGACATGTTGGAGTTCTAGCCCAGCTAATATTTTAAAGGATCTCTGTGTTCCTTGTAGTAATAAGAGGCAAAATGTTTCATGGCTGAATTTCTTTGAATTGATTTGAATTACATTCCACTTCCTTCAATTCAAATGTAATTCAGATTCTGCTTATTATGGGGTGCAGCCAATTGAAATTAGAATTTCAATTCATGGGTTGAATTGAATTACTATTCAGAAATTCCAAATGAACCCCAACCCCTCCTGTGAGACCCTCCGTAAACTGTACATGATACCGACAACATCTTGGTGTCATTATACTGTCCGATCTTTGATCTGTAAACCAGACATGATACCGACAACATCTTGGTGTCATTATACTGTCAGACCTGGGATCTGTAAACCAGACATGATACCGACAACATCTTGGTGTCATTATACTGTCCGATCTTTGATCTGTAAACCAGACATGATACAGACAACATCTTGGTGTCATTATACTGTCCGATCTTTGATCTGTAAACCAGACATGATACAGACAACATCTTGTTGTCGTTATACTGTCAGGCCTGGGATCTGTAAACCAGACATGATACCGACAACATCTTGGTGTCATTATACTGTCCGATCTTTGATCTGTAAACCAGACATGATACAGACAACATCTTGGTGTCATTATACTGTCCGATCTTTGATCTGTAAACCAGACATGATACAGACAACATCTTGGTGTCATTATACTGTCAGACCTGGGATCTGTAAACCAGACATGATACAGACAACATCTTGTTGTCATTATTCTCCTTATAACGGGCCCTAAAATATGTAGTATGTCTAGATTCAGAAATGCAATGAATTTTTCACATTCATTTATTCAACATATTAGTAGGCTCAGAAGTACCCTTTTTTTGATTTAGTTAAATAATAGACATATTGTTTTAAATAATACACTCTTCTTGTATGTTACATTTAATTTCCAGAGTGTCTTTTTGGAGACCTGGCCTACCCTGTATTTCTCACAACATTGAATCCATAGAAGGGTTCTTTGGAGGAAGGATTGGTGACATCTATTTGGCATTTGTATCGTAAAGCATAATTGAGAAATAATGACTTGAAGTTACAATATTTGTGAGATTTTTTTAGGCCTTTACCTCGGCCTCCTTTAAGACTCCATAATGTTTCATCTGCAGGTGATACAGGCCTCCTTTAAGACTCCATAATGTTTCATCATTAGATGCTACAGTCCTCCTTTAAGACTCCATAATGTTTCATCATTAGATGCTACAGTCCTCCTTTAAGACTCCATAATGTTTCATCATTAGATGCTACAGTCCTCCTTTAAGACTCCATAATGTTTCATCATTAGATGGTACAGTCCTCCTTTAAGACTCCATAATGTTTCATCATTAAATGGTACAGTCCTCCTTTAAGACTCCATAATGTTTCATCATTAGATGCTACAGTCCTCCTTTAAGACTCCATAATGTTTCATCATTAGATGGTACAGGCCTCCTTTAAGACTCCATAATGTTTCATCATTAGATGCTACAGTCCTCCTTTAAGACTCCATAATGTTTCATCATTAGATGCTACAGTCCTCCTTTAAGACTCCATAATGTTTCATCATTAGATGCTACAGTCCTCCTTTAAGACTCCATAATGTTTCATCTGTAGGTGATACAAAGAGAGAGAGAAAAGCGGGTAATATGAAGCTTTACTAGAATATGTGAGGTGTTATTTATGAACATTGAAAAATATAAATACACATTGAAAATATAACAGGTTTGATTTAGCACATTAAAATATATATATTGTTGAACATAATATACTATACGGGCAAATCAATGTTATAGAGTGGTATCTCTGCTACTTTTAGAGTTACAGTGCCTTGCGAAAGTATTCGTCCCCCTTGAACTTTGCGACCTTTTGCCACATTTCAGGCTTCAAACATAAAGCTATAAAACTGTATTTTTTTGTGAAGAATCAACAACAAGTGGGACACAATCATGAAGTGGAACGACATTTATTGGATATTTCAAACTTTTTTAACAAATCAAAAACTGAAAAATTGGGCGTGCAAAATTATTCAGCCCCCTTAAGTTAATACTTTGTAGCGCCACCTTTTGCTGCGATTACAGCTGTAAGTCGCTTGGGGTATGTCTCTATCAGTTTTGCACATCGAGAGACTGACATTTTTTCCCATTCCTCCTTGCAAAACAGCTCGAGCTCAGTGAGGTTGGATGGAGAGCATTTGTGAACAGCAGTTTTCAGTTCTTTCCACAGATTCTCGATTGGATTCAGGTCTGGACTTTGACTTGGCCATTCTAACACCTGGATATGTTTATTTTTGAACCATTCCATTGTAGATTTTGCTTTATGTTTTGGATCATTGTCTTGTTGGAAGACAAATCTCCGTCCCAGTCTCAGGTCTTTTGCAGACTCCATCAGGTTTTCTTCCAGAATGTCCTGTATTTGGCTCCATCCATCTTCCCATCAATTTTAACCATCTTCCCTGTCCCTGCTGAAGAAAAGCAGGCCCAAACCATGATGCTGCCACCACCATGTTTGACAGTGGGGATGGTGTGTTCAGCTGTGTTGCTTTTACGCCAAACATAACTTTTTGCATTGTTGCCAAAAAGTTCAATTTTGGTTTCATCTGACCAGAGCACCTTCTTCCACATGTTTGGTGTGTCTCCCAGGTGGCTTGTGGCAAACTTTAAACAACACTTTTTATGGATATCTTTAAGAAATGGCTTTCTTCTTGCCACTCTTCCATAAAGGCCAGATTTGTGCAATATACGACTGATTGTTGTCCTATGGACAGAGTCTCCCACCTCAGCTGTAGATCTCTGCAGTTCATCCAGAGTGATCATGGGCCTCTTGGCTGCATCTCTGATCAGTCTTCTCCTTGTATGAGCTGAAAGTTTAGAGGGACGGCCAGGTCTTGGTAGATTTGCAGTGGTCTGATACTCCTTCCATTTCAATATTATCGCTTGCACAGTGCTCCTTGGGATGTTTAAAGCTTGGGAAATATTTTTGTATCCAAATCCGGCTTTAAACTTCTTCACAACAGTATCTCGGACCTGCCTGGTGTGTTCCTTGTTCTTCATGGTGCTCTCTGCGCTTTTAACGGACCTCTGAGACTATCACAGTGCAGGTGCATTTATACGGAGACTTGATTACACACAGGTGGATTGTATTTATCATCATTAGTCATTTAGGTCAACATTGGATCATTCAGAGATCCTCACTGAACTTCTGGAGAGAGTTTGCTGCACTGAAAGTAAAGGGGCTGAATAATTTTGCACGCCCAATTTTTCAGTTTTTGATTTGTTAAAAAAGTTTGAAATATCCAATAAATGTTGTTCCACTTCATAATTGTGTCCCTTTTGTTGTTGATTCTTCACAAAAAAATACAGTTTTATATCTTTATGTTTGATGCCTGAAATGTGGCAAAAGGTCGCAAAGTTCAAGGGGGCCGAATACTTTCGCAAGGCACTGTACGATTCAATTTGTAAAGCTTTACCAACAGAATTAATGTGAAAATGAATTCAAAAAGTTCACCTTCTGCTGGTGATTTGCAAGATGTTTTAATGATACAAGTAAATGGAGGGCTATGATTGGTTACATGGCCTACTGGCCATACCACCATTTTTTTGCCTTTTTATTTGACCTTTTTTTAACCAGACAAGTCAGTTAAGAACAAATTCTTATTTTCAATGACGGCCTAGGAACAGTGGGTTAACTGCCTGTTCAGGGGCAGAACGACAGATTTGTACCTTGTCAGCTCGAGGGTTTGAACTTTCAACCTTCCAGTTACTAGTCCAACACTCCAACCACTAGGCTACCCTGCCGCCCCAAGTATAAAGTATAATTTGTATAAAAATAAATAAATATATGATTTTTACAAAAATGTTGTATTCTGTCATGTTCAGCTTCATAAAAAAACAAGTTTTCCTATTCATATTTTTTGTCCAGTATAAGAATTGTTAAAAGGATCCTGGCATTTTTTTTCTACTTTCCCAGATGAACACGTGGATACCATTTTTATGTCTCAGCGGGTGATGTGAAGGAAGTTGGAGGTAGTTTCAGGAGCCAATTCTAACCAGGATATGACTTCCAGCATAGTTGCCAGAATCTCACAATATCCCTTTAAAGCCACAGTGTAAGATGTGTTTACCATCAAAGAGTGGGCCACCAACAAAACATTATTATCAATGGATCAAATGCAGCCTATGACATTGATTTAAATACTGTAGTCCTCTTATCTATTATTATAGAGCTCTGCTCAGCCTGTAAACATGACATTCCATGACGGAACATTGGAACTCTACATAATAATGTTGTTTTTTTAAATCATTTTTTTTTTTACTGTCCCCAGGTTATTGAGGGATCTGATTTAGATTAAACTTCATAGCAAGACAGTTGTATCATCTGGAGGTTTAATTGAGGTCTCTATTTAAATAAACACTCTGGGTTTGTCTTTGGCAGGAGAAAGACCAGACTCAGAGGAACCAGAGACATCAGCAAGACGACACCACTGCTCGCAGTGTGGAAAGAGTTTTACCCGGCTATTACACGTGAAAAGACATGAGAAGACACACACAGGAGAAAAGCCCTTCCACTGCTCTCATTGTGGACAGAGTTTTACCAGGTTATGTAGCCTGAAAAGACATGAAAGGACACACACAGGAGAAAAGCCTTTCCACTGCTCCCAGTGTGGAAAGAGTTTTACCCGTTTATGGCACTTGAACATGCATGAGAGAATGCACACAGGAGAGAAGCCTCACGGCTGCTCCGATTGTGGAAAGACTTTTACCCAATCATGGCACCTGAAAATGCATAAGAGAATGCACACAGGAGAAAAGCCCTTCCCCTGCTCCCATTGTGGAAAGAATTTTACCTGGATAGGGAACCTGAAAACTCACGAGAGGACACATACAGGAGAGAAGCCTTTCCACTGCTCCTTGTGTGGAAAGAGTTTTACTCAGGTAGGGGGGTTGATCAAACATAAGAGAATACACAAAGGAGAGAAGCCTTTCCACTGCTCCCTGTGTGGAAAGAGTTTTACTCAGTTATGGACTTTAAAAACACATCAGTGGACACACAGAGAAGAAAAGCCTCACACCTGCTCCCAGTGTGGAAAGGGTTTTGTTACATTACGGGGCCTGAAAAAGCATGAGAGAATACATACAGGGGAGGAGAAGCCTTATCAATGCTCTCGTTGTGGGAAAGGTTTCGGACAATCAGGGTATCTAAAAGTGCATGAAAGAACGCACACTGAAGAGAAACAATATCAATGCTCCCAGTGTGAAAATACATTCTTCTCACCAGGGGACCTGAAAAAACATGAGAAAACACACTCTGTAGAGAGGCCTTTCCAATGTTCCCAGTGTGGAAAGAGATTTATTAAGTCATCGCATCTGAAAGAGCACACAAGAATACACACAGGAGAAAATCCATTCCAATGCTCTCATTGTGGAAAGGGTTTTAACAGGTTAAGGAGACTGCAAACACATGAGATGACACACAGGAAAATAGCTTTTCCACTGCTCCCAGTGTGGAGAGTTTCACCCAGTCAAGATACCTGAAAAAAGCATGCGCTAACACACTCTGCAGAGAAGCCTTGAAAGAGAGAAGCTATTCCACTGCTCCCAGTGTGGAAAAATATTTACCTAGTTAGGGAACCTGAAAGACCATGGACCCCACAATGGGGAGTTGCCTTACATCTGCTCCCAGTGTGGAAAGAGAGATTTCACATAAACACAGGCAGTTTAGCTAGGTAGTTGGCTAGGTAATTAAACTAGCTAGCTGGCTAGGTAGTTAAGCTGGCTAGGTAGTTAAGTTAGCTAGCAGAGAGAACAGTCTATGACTAGGGTGCCTGGAGTCTTTGACAATTTTTGGGCCTTCCTCTGACACCGCCTGCTATAGAGGTCCACCGCCTGGTATAGAGGTCATGACGTGCCCTTGGGAAGGGGGGGGGGGGGGGGGGATCTCTCTCTCCACAGTTCTATGACGGTCTTAAGTACTCTGTTTCTGGGTCTGTAGAATTGGATTATGTGACTGTGGGACACAGGGAGAGACTTGGCCAAACCTCTTCATTCAAAAGGTTGAATGATGAAACCGTATTTCTGTAAATCCGGACGGTTCGAATGGTCGGTGGGAAATCAAGGAATGACCATGTCGAATTTGTTTCATTTGGCGACCTCATGAAAGACAGGAGACCCACATTACTGAATGTTTGTTTGTATACACTTCTCAACTATGGGGTTTGTATCTGAATGTTGTATAAAATAAATGATTAAGCATAAGAATACTTTTGAAAAGATAACAATTTGATTTTAGTGTTCTAAATGAGAATTGTTTTTCATAACTTATGATCAGGCAGTGGCCACGCCCCCCCCCCCCCCCCCCCTCCCCCCATTCTGGAGAACATTTCACTATCGAACAACCATTGGTATGCCTGATGTATCCATTATAACAAGCTACAACTACGAAAGACTTTGATCTCTGGTGGACAAACCAGAGACTTTCTGTCGACTGATTCTGCAGACAGACCAGCGATCACAGAGGGTGACAACAAAGCTATACACTCGTAAATATGTATATTGCAATTTATTTTCGAATGAGCGGCTGTTCATGTGCAAAAGGGTTGGCATTTCCATGAGCGTGGTTATCAACCGTATGTACATGGGTCCACTTTGTTTCCCCCACTCTTTATCGGTCTTTCCTTTGTCTACCAAGCCGTCATACCGGTTTAGTCCACTAGGGACTTTTCAGTGCATCGTGTGAGTAACCAATGTATAACCTGTCCTGTGTGTCTTTTATGTAATTCTGTGTGATTTATTTAGTTAGTTAGTAAATAAATAATTACGGCAATTTGAATATCGCTGATTCATAATTTATGCTAGGGTTCGTGCAGATATATCCAAGGGTTTTGCGAAATGTTTAATATGACTGAGGTAATAATACATAAATAAGTGATTAATCGATAAGATATGAAAATATCTGAAGAGAGTTCCATTCGGGAAATTGTAACTCTTTAAACAACATTTTCCTGTGGTGCCCCTGACTCCCTAGTTCATTTCTATTCTGTGATTAGTTTAATCACATGACATGAAGTTAATTTCTTTACCACATTTTTTGCAGATTTACTTTAGTGCCTTTTACCAAACTTTTTGCTGAATATTTGTATTCTGTACAAGCTTCCTTCTTTTCACTCTGTCATTTAGGTTAGTCTTGTGGAGTAACTTCAAATAGTCTTGTGGAGTAACTTCAATGTTGTTGATCCATCCTCAGTTTTCTCCTTTTTTCACAGCCATTTAAACTCTGTAACTGTCACTCTGTCACCATTGGCTTCATGGTGACATCCCTGAGCAGTTTCCTGCCTCTCTGGCAACTGAATTAGGAAGGACGTCTGTATCTTTGTAGTGACTAGGTGTATGGATACACCACCCAAAGTGTATCAGCTAAAACACAAAGCCAACAAGCAACTTGACAGATCTTAAAGAATTTTATGGAATAATAATGTGCAAATATAAGACTTATCCAGAAAGACTCACAGCTGTAATCTCTTCCAAAGGTGATTCTAGCATGTGTTGAATCAGTGGTGTGAATATTTATGTAAATTAGATATTTCTATTTTGCATTTTCAACACATTTGCAAACATATCACATCACGTTGTCATTCGGGTGTATTGTGTTTAGATCAATGAGAATTTTGTATTTATTTAATCCATGTTGAATTCAGGCTTTAACACAACAAAATGTGGAGTAAGTCAAGGGGTATAAATACTTTCTGAAGGCACTGTAACTCTGAACCGGATGCTGGGTGTAACTCTGAGCCGGATGCTGGGTGTAACTCTGAGCCGGTTGCTGGGTGTAACTCTGAGCCGGATGCTGGGTATAACTCTGAGCCGGATGCTGGATGTAACTCTGAGCCGGATGCTGGGTGTAACTCTGAGCCGGATGCTGGGTGTAGCTCTGAGCCGGATGCTGGGTAAAACTCTGAGCAGGATGCTGGGTGTAGCTCTGAGCCGGATGCTGGGTGTAACTCTGAGCCGGTTGCTGGGTGTAACTCTGAGCCGGATGCTGGATGTAACTCTGAGCCGAATGCTGGATGTAACTCTGAGCCGAATGCTGGATGTAACTCTGAGCCGAATGCTGGATGTAACTCTGAGCCGAATGCTGGGTGTAACTCTGAGCCGGATGCTGGATGTAACTCTGAGCCGAATGCTGGGTGTAACTCTGAGCCGGATGCTGGGTGTAACTCTGAGCCGGATGCTGGGTGTAACTCTGAGCCGGATGCTGGATGTAACTCTGAGCCGGATGCTGGGTGTAACTCTGAGCCGGATGCTGGGTGTAACTCTGAGCCGAATGCTGGATGTAACTCTGAGCCGGATGCTGGATGTAACCCTGAGCCGAATGCTGGGTGTAACCCTGAGCCGGATGCTGGATGTAACTCTGAGCCGGATGCTGGGTGTAACTCTGAGCCGAATGCTGGGTGTAACTCTGAGCCGGATGCTGGATGTAACTCTGAGCCGGTTGCTGGGTGTAACTCTGAGCCGGATGCTGGGTGTAACTCTGAGCCGGATGCTGGGTGTAACTCTGAGCCGAATGCTGGGTGTAACTCTGAGCCGGATGCTGGATGTAACTCTGAGCCGGATGCTGGGTGTAACTCTGAGCCGGATGCTGGGTGTAACTCTGAGCCGGATGCTGGATGTAACTCTGAGCCGGATGCTGGGTGTAACTCTGAGCCGAATGCTGGATGTAACTCTGAGCCGGATGCTGGATGTAACTCTGAGCAGGATGCTGGGTGTAACTCTGAGCCGGATGCTGGATGTAACTCTGAGCCGAATGCTGGATGTAACTCTGAGCCGAATGCTGGATGTAACTCTGAGCCGGATGCTGGGTGTAACTCTGAGCCGGATGCTGGGTGTAACTCTGAGCTGGATGCTGGGTGTAACTCTGAGCTGGATGCTGGGTGTAACTCTGAGCTGGATGCTGGGTGTAGCTCTGAGCCAGATGCTGGGTGTAACTCTGAGCCGGTTGCTGGGTGTAACTCTGAGCTGGATGCTGGGTGTAACTCTGAGCCGGATGCTGGGTGTAACTCTGAGCTGGATGCTGGGTGTAACTCTGAGCCGGTTGCTGGGTGTAACTCTGAGCCGGATGCTGGGTGTAACTCTGAGCTGGATGCTGGGTGTAACTCTGAGCCGGTTGCTGGGTGTAACTCTGAGCTGGATGCTGGGTGTAGCTCTGAGCCGGATGCTGGGTGTAACTCTGAGCTGGATGCTGGGTGTAGCTCTGAGCCAGATGCTGGGTAAAACTCTGAGCCGGATGCTGGATGTAACTCTGGATGTTATACTAGATGAAACATCCAGTTTATAACCCTGTGTTACAGCCCCAACTGCACATTTTCCATCATCTTTTGTTGCAATAAAGAAAGTAATACAGAAGACCATTCCAGCCCTGCTTAACTGAGACTAAAATGGTATCTTTTGAAGATGTCTCCTGCCGTTTCTGTTACACAGGTCGCAATGATTTTCTTTCTGCGACATTGCTTTTCGAATTAGCCTGGGTAAATTAAAACCTGCCTAGTGTGTTATTAATTGCAAGAATATTATTTTTGTTAAATTGCGTTTACCCACATGAGTCAGCAGATGGCAATACGAGTCTTTCAGCTGGTGCCTCTTGCGTGACGTATAATCTAATGGACGGTGCGGGACGCTTCTTCAACAACAGCTACTGATTCAGCCATCTTTACAGCTAGCTAGCCAACAGAACACCGAAACATTGGATCTCATTGACCATTTTTTTTGTGTATATTAACCTCCGTGTTTTAAACACACCATCTGCTTATTTACTATACTTCATAAAATTTCATATTTATGTTGTAGGTAAGATTACTTATTAACTTAGCCTAGTAACGTTAGTGGGCTATTTGCTAATGCTAACTAGCTAGCTAACATATTCGACCATGAGCTTGTCCCTTGCTAAAGAAGAGCAGGTCTGCTGGACAGAGAAAGAAGCGCTCGTGAAAGATGAGGAGGGAGAGGAGTCTGTCACGATTAAAAAAGACGAAGCTGTTACATTGAAAGAAGAAGAAGAAGCTTTCAGAGTGAAAGAGGAGGATGTTACTGTTAAGGAAGACTACGAGGAAGAGGAAGAAGAGGATGACGTTTTCGGAGTGAAAGGGGAGGAAGAGGCGATGACTGTCACAGTGAAAGAAGAGGAGGGGGAGATTACTGTCACATTGGAGGAGGAAGAAGAGCAGACTGGAGATCTGATTAACACCAGTGAGTAGTGTACTATCTTAAAAACATGGGCACAAGCGCCGCAGTTGTTGATCCAAATGAGTGTTTTTTAAGGGGAAATCTGCAGTTGAAACATTATCAAAGCGGGATCCCCGCCCCTGTTCCTGTAAAAATCTGAGGGATGGTGCTGATGAAATGTAACCACTCTCAGATTCATAGACAGAACTACCGATGCAAAGACTGACCATCCAAAACGATAGTTTTAACCTTGTTTTGATTGTATATAGTGGGTTCTGATGGGGTATGACAGTTGAACTAAGCTCATGAGGCATTAATAACTTATATTTTCAAGAATCAATGGGTACATATAATTCATGTATAAGCCCAAAAAAGTGGACGTAGCAACTGCAGATTTCCCCTTTATTAAATGGGCATTCTACTGAAGTTCTACACTTTGAGTAATTTGTTCTGTAGTAGGAATTGTTAAAGGTATGGAATCGCGAGACTCAGATGTCTTACTTTAAATGTATGCCAAACAACAACAAAAACATTGATTTCAAAGCTGAACAAACCTTTCCACTCAATGCACAATCACTACTTTTAACATTTGACAACAACAACAAAACACTTATACTGTCGGGAACTGTGCAGATGCTAAATTTGGTTACAGAATGTTGGTTCCATCTCCCTCAGTTTGTGTACATTCCAAAAAAACTCTTAAATATTCACTCTGAATTAATAATCAACGATGTCTGCAGAAAGAATAAGGTGTCATCTATGACATCACACACTGACTTTGAAAAACATCTGTTTTGGTTCTTGAAGTACAGTAAGGGAAGTGGGTTCTCTTTTCGTGGTGATGTATCCTGAATAGGTATAAAAAAAGGTAGAAATATGCACTGTCCTACCTTGCATATTTGGGTATTGTTCTATACACTGGCTATTATTTTAATGAGCTTCTGCCCCCAAACAAGACCACATTTGGTTGGTCCGGACCAAATCTGAAGTTTGGACATCAAAGGACAGCACAGTTCAGGACAGATCAGTAGAGAACAGTATATAACAGTAGAGTAGAGAACAGGTCAGTAGAGTAGAGTTCAGTACATAACAGTAGAGAAGAGAACAGATCAGTAGAGTAAAGAACAGTACATAACTGTAGTGTGCAGTACATAACTGTAGAGTGCAGTACATAACATAACAGTAGAGTGCAGTACATAACAGTAGAGTTCAGTGCATAACATAACAGTAGAGTGCAGTACATAACTGGAGAGTTCAGTACATAACATAACAGTAGAGTGCAGCACATACCTGTAGAGTTCAGTACATAACATAACAGTAGAGTGCAGTACATAACTGGAGAGTTCGGTACATAACATGACAGTAGAGTGCAGCACATAACTGTAGAGTGCAGTACATAACATGACAGTAGAGTGCAGTACATAACAGTAGAGTGCAGTACATAACAGTAGAGTGCAGTACATAACAGTAGAGTGCAGTACATAACAGTAGAGTGCAGTACATAACAGTAGAGTTCAGTGCATAACATAACAGTAGAGTTCAGTGCATAACATAACAGTAGAGTGCAGTACATAACATAACAGTCGAGTTCAGTACATAACAGTAGAGTGCAGTACATAACATAACAGTAGAGTGCAGTACATAACTGGAGAGTGCTGTACATAACTGGAGAGTGCAGTACATAACTGGAGAGTGCAGTACATAACAGTAGAGTGCAGTACATAACTGTAGAGTTCAGTACATAACATGACAGTAGAGTGCAGTACATAACATGACAGTAGAGTGCAGTACATAACTGTAGCGTGCAGTACATAACATAACAGTCGAGTGCAGTACATAACAGTAGAGTGCAGTACATAACAGTAGAGTTCAGTACATAACATAACAGTAGAGTGCAGTACATAACATAACAGTAGGGTGCAGTACATAACATAACAGTAGAGTTCAGTACATAACAGTAGAGTGCAGTACATAACATAACAGTAGAGTGCAGTACATAACATAACAGTAGAGTGCAGTACATAACAGAACAGTAGAGTGCAGTACAGAACATAACTGTAGAGTACAGAACATAACTGTAGATTGCAGTACAGAACATAACTGTAGATTGCAGTACAGAACATAACTGTAGATTGCAGTACAGAACATAACTGTAGATTGCAGTACAGAACATAACTGTAGAGTGCAGTACAGAACATAACAGTAAAGTGCAGTACAGAACATAACAGTAAAGTGCAGTACAGAACATAACAGTAGAGTGCAGTACAGAACATAACAGTAGAGTGCAGTACAGAACATAACAGTAGAGTGCAGTACAGAACATAACAGTAGAGTGCAGTATAGAACAGAACAGTAGAGTGCAGTACAGAACAGTAGAGTGCAGTACAGAACATAACAGTAGAGTGTAGTACAGAACATAACAGTGGAGTTCAGAACAGTAGATTTCAGTACAGAACAGTAGAGTGCAGTACAGAACTATGGCTTCCACTAAATGTCAACAGTCTTTAGAAATGGTTTCAGGCTTGTATTCTGAACAATGTGGGAGTAAGACCACTCTGAATGAGTGGACCATTCAGTGTCCCAGAGAGAGCGTGCCTTTCTTGTTTTCCTTTTATATCGACAAAGCTTTTGTCCAGTTGAAATATTACTGATTATTATGACTAAAAACAACTTGAGGATTGATTATATTTTCGTCTTCCTGTTGTGATTGCCTTTGAGCCTGTGGATTACTGAACAAAACACTTTTTTTGAGGTTTTTGGATATAAAGAGGGACTTTATCGAATGAAACAAACATTTATTGAGTAAATGGGAGTCTTGTGAGTGCAACCATGTGAAGATCATCAAAGGTAAGTGATTCATTTTATTGTTTTTCTGACTTGTGTAACAGTTCAGTACAGAACATTACATAACAGAGTGCAGTAACTCCTCTACTTGGCTGGTAACTGTTTGTAATGATTTGTCTGCTGGGCTCTGTTCTCAGATAATCGCATGGTATGCTTTCGCCGTAAAGCCTTTTTTAAATCTGACACTGTGGTTGGATTAACAAGAAGTTAATATTTAAACCGATGTATAACACTTTGTATGTTTTATGAATTTTTATAATGATTATTTCTGTTTTTGAATTTGGCGCTCTACAATTTAACTGGATGTTGGCCAGGTGGGACGCTACCGTCCCACACCCCCTAGAGAGGTTAATGGCCTATAATGTCAATTTCTACGTGTACAATTGTCATTACTTCAAAGGTAACAGAGAGCCCACTCTGGAAATTATCTGTTAAACTGAAAAATACTCTGTCTTTGGCAGGAGAGAGACCAGACTCTTACTCTGAAGGTAGGACGTGTCCCGCCGAGGAACCAGACCCAGTGATGTCCAAATCAGCAAGACCACATCACTGCTCTCAGTGCGGAAAGAGATTTATCCAGTTAGGACACCTGAAAAAACATATGAGAATGCACACAGGAGAGAAGCCTTATCACTGCTTTCAATGTGAAAAGAGATTTTCCTCATCAGGTTCCCTGAAATCACATGAGAGAATACACTCAGGAGAGAAGCCTTTCCAATGCTCCCAGTGTGGAAAGAGATTTTCCTCATCAGGTTCCCTGAAATCACATGAGAGAATACACTCAGGAGAGAAGCCGTTCCAATGCTCCCAGTGTGGAAAGAGATTCTCCCGGTCATCGCATCTTAAATTGCATAAGAGTGTACACACAGGAGAAAAACCCTTCCAATGCTCCCAGTGTGGAAATAGTTTTACCTCATCAGATTCCCTGAAAAGACATATAGGTTTACACTCTGGAGAAAAGCCTTACCACTGCTCAGACTGTGGGAAGAGATTTAGCCGGTTAAACGGCCTGAAACGACATGAGAGAATACACACTGGAGAGAAGCCCTACCAATGTTCCCAGTGTCAAAATAGTTTTTCCCAGCCTGCATACCTGAAATACCATGAAAGAACACACACGGGAGAGAAGCCTTACCATTGCTCACAGTGCGGAAAGAATTTCACCATGTCATGTAACTTGAAAACACATGAGAGAATACACTCAGGAGAGAAGCCCTATCAATGCTCCCAGTGTGGAAAGAGTTTTAACCAGCTAGGGAGTCTAAAAATACATGAGCGAGCACACACAGCGGAGAAGCCTTACCACTGCTCCCAGTGTGGAAAGAGTTTTAAGAAATTAGGCAAACTGAAACAGCATGAGAAAGTACACACAAGCGTGAAGCCTTTTGGAATTACTCCCACTGTGGAATAAAATTAACATGAGCTAACAAACTCTGTAGAGTAGCCTTTCCACTGATCCTACTGTGGAATGAGATTTACCTTGTTAAGGCAACTGACAGAGCATGAAAGAATGCACACTAAAGAGAAACAATATCAATGCTCTCAGTGTGGAGAGATATTTACCCAGTTAGGGTACCTGAAGGACCATGAGGTAACAAACACAGGGGAGAAGAGAACAAGGGAGAAGCCTTACCACTACTCCCAGTGTGGAAAGAGCTCTAGTACATCACACATACTTAGAATTCATGAGAGAACAAGTGTTCCCTTTGTCTCATATTTGTTACAGAAAATGTGTGCTTTTTGTTTTGCCATATGAAATCTAATTGGATCAAGTCTACTAAAAAAATAATTGGTATGTTTTAAAACAAATCTCAAGACATGAATTCTTGAGTATAGAGCACATCAGAATCCATTTGTATGCTTTATGTGATTAAATTGTTATTTTCAAACTCTTGTCTCTCTCTCTCTCTCTGTGTGTGTGTGTGTGTGTGTGTGTGTGTGTGTGTGTGTGTGTGTGTGTGTGTGTGTGTGTGTGTGTCATTCCTCTACAGATAATCTGTTTGTGTTTGCACGTGATGCACGTGCTCCATGGTCGACATCTGCATCGTCGGTCCCCCACTTGGAAGATGGTTCTTCCAGTGTGGCTTGAAAGGAATAGAATGGTCTCATCTCGAAAGGAATAGAATGGTCTCATCTAGAAATGAATAGTATGGTCTCATCTAGAAAGGAATAGTATGGTCTCATCTTGAAAGGAATAGAATGGTCTCATCTAGAAAGGAATAGTATGGTCTCATCTAGAAAGGAATAGAATGGTCTCATCTTGAAAGGAATAGAATGGTCTCATCTTGAAATGAATAGAATGGTCTCATCTTGATAGGAATAGTATGGTCTCATCTAGAAAGGAATAGAATGGTCTCATCTTGAAAGGAATAGAATGGTCTCATCTTGAAATGAATAGAATGGTCTCATCTAGAAAGGAATAGTATGGTCTCATCTAGAAAGGAATAGAATGGTCTCATCTTGAAAGGAATAGAATGGTCTCATCTTGATAGGAATAGTATGGTCTCATCTAGAAAGGAATAGAATGGTCTCATCTAGAAAGGAATAGTATGGTCTCATCTAGAAAGGAATAGAATGGTCTCATCTTGAAAGGAATAGAATGGTCTCATCTTGAAATGAATAGAATGGTCTCATCTTGATAGGAATAGTATGGTCTCATCTAGAAAGGAATAGAATGGTCTCATCTTGAAAGGAATAGAATGGTCTCATCTTGAAATGAATAGAATGGTCTCATCTTGATAGGAATAGTATGGTCTCATCTAGAAAGGAATAGAATGGTCTCATCTTGAAAGGAATATAATGGTCTCATCTAGAAAGGAATAGAATGGTCTCATCTAGAAAGGAATAGAATGGTCTCATCTTGAAATGAATAGAATGGTCTCATCTTGAAAGGAATAGTATGGTCTCATCTAGAAATGAATAGTATGGTCTCATCTAGAAAGGAATAGTATGGTCTCATCTAGAAATGAATAGTATGGTCTCATCTAGAAAGGAATAGAATGGTCTCATCTAGAAAGGAATAGAATGGTCTCATCTTGAAATGAATAGAATGGTCTCATCTAGAAAGGAATAGAATGGTCTCATCTTGAAAGGAATAGAATGGTCTCATCTAGAAAGGAATAGAATGGTCTCATCTTGAAAGGAATAGTATGGTCTCATCTAGAAAGGAATAGAATGGTCTCATCTTGAAATGAATAGAATGGTCTCATCTTGAAAGGAATAGAATGGTCTCATCTTGAAAGGAATAGAATGGTCTCATCTTGAAAGGAATAGTATGGTCTCATCTAGAAATGAATAGTATGGTCTCATCTTGAAATGAATAGAATGGTCTCATCTTGAAAGGAATAGTATGGTCTCATCTAGAAATGAATAGTATGGTCTCATCTAGAAAGGAATAGAATGGTCTCATCTAGAAAGGAATAGAATGGTCTCATCTTGAAATGAATAGAATGGTCTCATCTAGAAAGGAATAGAATGGTCTCATCTTGAAAGGAATAGAATGGTCTCATCTAGAAAGGAATAGAATGGTCTCATCTTGAAAGGAATAGTATGGTCTCATCTAGAAAGGAATAGAATGGTCTCATCTTGAAATGAATAGAATGGTCTCATCTTGAAAGGAATAGAATGGTCTCATCTTGAAAGGAATAGAATGGTCTCATCTTGAAAGGAATAGTATGGTCTCATCTAGAAAGGAATAGTATGGTCTCATCTTGAAATGAATAGAATGGTCTCATCTTGAAATGAATAGAATGGTCTCATCTTGAAATGAATAGAATGGTCTCATCTAGAAAGGAATAGAATGGTCTCATCTTGAAAGGAATAGAATGGTCTCATCTAGAAAGGAATAGAATGGTCTCATCTTGAAAGGAATAGTATGGTCTCATCTAGAAAGGAATAGAATGGTCTCATCTAGAAAGGAATAGAATGGTCTCATCTTGAAATGAATAGAATGGTCTCATCTAGAAAGGAATAGAATGGTCTCATCTTGAAAGGAATAGAATGGTCTCATCTTGAAAGGAATAGTATGGTCTCATCTAGAAATGAATAGTATGGTCTCATCTAGAAAGGAATAGAATGGTCTCATCTAGAAAGGAATAGAATGGTCTCATCTAGAAAGGAATAGAATGGTCTCATCTAGAAATGAATAGTATGGTCTCATCTAGAAAGGAATAGAATGGTCTCATCTAGAAAGGAATAGAATGGTCTCATCTTGAAATGAATAGTATGGTCTCATCTAGAAAGGAATAGAATGGTCTCATCTAGAAATGAATAGTATGGTCTCATCTTGAAAGGAATAGAATGGTCTCATCTTGAAAGGAATAGAATGGTCTCATCTTGAAAGGAATAGAATGGTCTCATCTAGAAAGGAATAGAATGGTCTCATATAGAAAGGAATAGAATGGTCTCATCTTGAAATGAATAGAATGGTCTCATCTAGAAAGGAATAGAATGGTCTCATCTTGAAAGGAATAGAATGGTCTCATCTTGAAAGGAATAGAATGGTCTCATCTTGAAAGGAATAGAATGGTCTCATCTAGAAAGGAATAGAATGGTCTCATATAGAAAGGAATAGAATGGTCTCATCTTGAAATGAATAGAATGGTCTCATCTAGAAAGGAATAGAATGGTCTCATCTAGAAATGAATAGTATGGTCTCATCTTGAAATGAATAGAATGGTCTCATCTAGAAATGAATAGAATGGTCTCATCTTGAAAGGAATAGAATGGTCTCATCTAGAAAGGAATAGAATGGTCTCATCTAGAAATGAATAGAATGGTCTCATCTAGAAATGAATAGTATGGTCTCATCTAGAAAGGAATAGAATGGTCTCATCTAGAAAGGAATAGAATGGTCTCATCTAGAAATGAATAGAATGGTCTCATCTAGAAAGGAATAGTATGGTCTCATCTAGAAAGGAATAGAATGGTCTCATCTTGAAAGGAATAGAATGGTCTCATCTTGAAAGGAATAGAATGGTCTCATCTTGAAAGGAATAGAATGGTCTCATCTTGAAAGGAATAGAATGGTCTCATCTTGAAAGGAATAGAATGGTCTCATCTAGAAAGGAATAGAATGGTCTCATCTTGAAAGGAATAGAATGGTCTCATCTAGAAAGGAATAGAATGGTCTCATCTAGAAAGGAATAGAATGGTCTCATCTTGAAAGGAATAGAATGGTCTCATCTTGAAAGGAATAGTATGGTCTCATCTTGAAAGGAATAGAATGGTCTCATCTTGAAAGGAATAGAATGGTCTCATCTTGAAATGAATAGAATGGTCTCATCTTGAAATGAATAGAATGGTCTCATCTTGAAAGGAATAGAATGGTCTCATCTTGAAAGGAATAGAATGGTCTCATCTTGAAAGGAATAGAATGGTCTCATCTTGAAATGAATAGAATGGTCTCATCTTGAAAGGAATAGAATGGTCTCATCTTGAAATGAATAGAATGGTCTCATCTTGAAATGAATAGAATGGTCTCATCTTGAAATGAATAGAATGGTCTCATCTTGAAAGGAATAGAATGGTCTCATCTAGAAAGGAATAGAATGGTCTCATCTTGAAAGGAATAGAATGGTCTCATCTAGAAAGGAATAGAATGGTCTCATCTTGAAAGGAATAGAATGGTCTCATCTTGAAAGGAATAGTATGGTCTCATCTTGAAAGGAATAGAATGGTCTCATCTTGAAAGGAATAGAATGGTCTCATCTAGAAAGGAATAGAATGGTCTCATCTTGAAATGAATAGAATGGTCTCATCTTGAAAGGAATAGAATGGTCTCATCTTGAAAGGAATAGAATGGTCTCATCTTGAAAGGAATAGAATGGTCTCATCTTGAAATGAATAGAATGGTCTCATCTTGAAAGGAATAGAATGGTCTCATCTTGAAATGAATAGAATGGTCTCACCTTGAAAGGAATAGAATGGTCTCACCTTGAAATGAATAGTATGATCTCATCTTGAAAGGAATAGAATGGTCTCATCTGGAAATGAATAGAATGGTCTCATCTTGAAAGGAATAGAATGGTCTCATCTTGAAAGGAATAGAATGGTCTCATCTAGAAAGGAATAGAATGGTCTCATCTTGAAATGAATAGAATGGTCTCATCTAGAAAGGAATAGAATGGTCTCATCTTGAAAGGAATAGTATGGTCTCATCTTGAAAGGAATAGAATGGTCTCATCTTGAAAGGAATAGAATGGTCTCATCTTGAAAGGAATAGAATGGTCTCATCTTGAAAGGAATAGAATGGTCTCATCTTGAAAGGAATAGAATGGTCTCATCTTGAAAGGAATAGAATGGTCTCATCTTGAAAGGAATAGAATGGTCTCATCTAGAAAGGAATAGAATGGTCTCATCTGGAAAGGAATAGTATGGTCTCATCTTGAAAGGAATAGAATGGTCTCATCTAGAAAGGAATAGAATGGTCTCATCTTGAAATGAATAGAATGGTCTCATCTTGAAAGGAATAGTATGGTCTCATCTTGAAAGGAATAGAATGGTCTCATCTTGAAAGGAATAGAATGGTCTCATCTAGAAATGAATAGTATGGTCTCATCTTGAAAGGAATAGAATGGTCTCATCTAGAAATGAATAGTATGGTCTCATCTTGAAAGGAATAGAATGGTCTCATCTTGAAAGGAATAGAATGGTCTCATCTAGAAAGGAATAGTATGGTCTCATCTTGAAAGGAATAGAATGGTCTCATCTTGAAAGGAATAGAATGGTCTCATCTAGAAAGGAATAGAATGGTCTCATCTAGAAAGGAATAGAATGGTCTCATCTTGAAATGAATAGAATGGTCTCATCTAGAAAGGAATAGAATGGTATCATCTAGAAATGAATAGTATGGTCTCATCTTGAAATGAATAGAATGGTCTCATCTAGAAATGAATAGAATGGTCTCATCTTGAAAGGAATAGAATGGTCTCATCTAGAAAGGAATAGAATGGTCTCATCTAGAAATGAATAGAATGGTCTCATCTAGAAATGAATAGTATGGTCTCATCTTGAAAGGAATAGAATGGTCTCATCTAGAAAGGAATAGAATGGTCTCATCTAGAAAGGAATAGAATGGTCTCATCTAGAAATGAATAGAATGGTCTCATCTAGAAAGGAATAGTATGGTCTCATCTAGAAAGGAATAGAATGGTCTCATCTTGAAAGGAATAGAATGGTCTCATCTTGAAAGGAATAGAATGGTCTCATCTTGAAAGGAATAGAATGGTCTCATCTAGAAAGGAATAGAATGGTCTCATCTTGAAAGGAATAGAATGGTCTCATCTTGAAAGGAATAGAATGGTCTCATCTTGAAAGGAATAGAATGGTCTCATCTTGAAAGGAATAGAATGGTCTCATCTAGAAAGGAATAGAATGGTCTCATCTTGAAAGGAATAGAATGGTCTCATCTAGAAAGGAATAGAATGGTCTCATCTTGAAAGGAATAGAATGGTCTCATCTTGAAAGGAATAGTATGGTCTCATCTTGAAAGGAATAGAATGGTCTCATCTTGAAAGGAATAGAATGGTCTCATCTAGAAAGGAATAGAATGGTCTCATCTTGAAATGAATAGAATGGTCTCATCTTGAAAGGAATAGAATGGTCTCATCTTGAAAGGAATAGAATGGTCTCATCTTGAAAGGAATAGAATGGTCTCATCTTGAAATGAATAGAATGGTCTCATCTTGAAAGGAATAGAATGGTCTCATCTTGAAATGAATAGAATGGTCTCATCTTGAAATGAATAGAATGGTCTCATCTTGAAATGAATAGAATGGTCTCATCTTGAAATGAATAGAATGGTCTCATCTTGAAAGGAATAGAATGGTCTCATCTAGAAAGGAATAGAATGGTCTCATCTTGAAAGGAATAGAATGGTCTCATCTAGAAAGGAATAGAATGGTCTCATCTTGAAAGGAATAGAATGGTCTCATCTTGAAAGGAATAGTATGGTCTCATCTTGAAAGGAATAGAATGGTCTCATCTTGAAAGGAATAGAATGGTCTCATCTAGAAAGGAATAGAATGGTCTCATCTTGAAATGAATAGAATGGTCTCATCTTGAAAGGAATAGAATGGTCTCATCTTGAAAGGAATAGAATGGTCTCATCTTGAAAGGAATAGAATGGTCTCATCTTGAAATGAATAGAATGGTCTCATCTTGAAAGGAATAGAATGGTCTCATCTTGAAATGAATAGAATGGTCTCATCTTGAAAGGAATAGAATGGTCTCACCTTGAAATGAATAGTATGATCTCATCTTGAAAGGAATAGAATGGTCTCATCTGGAAATGAATAGAATGGTCTCATCTTGAAAGGAATAGAATGGTCTCATCTTGAAAGGAATAGAATGGTCTCATCTTGAAAGGAATAGAATGGTCTCATCTTGAAAGGAATAGAATGGTCTCATCTTGAAAGGAATAGAATGGTCTCATCTTGAAAGGAATAGAATGGTCTCATCTTGAAAGGAATAGAATGGTCTCATCTAGAAAGGAATAGAATGGTCTCATCTGGAAAGGAATAGTATGGTCTCATCTTGAAAGGAATAGAATGGTCTCATCTAGAAAGGAATAGTATGGTCTCATCTTGAAAGGAATAGAATGGTCTCATCTAGAAAGGAATAGAATGGTCTCATCTAGAAAGGAATAGAATGGTCTCATCTTGAAAGGAATAGAATGGTCTCATCTAGAAAGGAATAGAATGGTCTCATCTTGAAAGGAATAGAATGGTCTCATCTAGAAAGGAATAGTATGGTCTCATCTAGAAAGGAATAGTATGGTCTCATCTAGAAAGGAATAGTATGGTCTCATCTAGAAAGGAATAGTATGGTCTCATCTAGAAAGGAATAGTATGGTCTCATCTAGAAAGGAATAGTATGGTCTCATCTAGAAAGGAATAGAATGGTCTCATCTAGAAAGGAATAGAATGGTCTCATCTTGATAAAAAAACTAAAACTTTGGATGTGAAAAATAGCAAGTTTACAACTATAGAGTACCCCAAAAAGATGAACACACTACCTGTTCATAACAGTATTTATTAATAATATGTATTCCTATTCAGCGTCTACATCGGAGTAGAACACATTACCTGTAAGATGTAAGAGAAAACATGTCTGGTTATTTTGATATGATTTTTTTTATGACAGTAGATGGGTTTTCTAGCAGAGTAGAACACCTGCTTAGGAGAGGTGCTGGCTAGGGGAGGAGAACACCTGTTTAGGAGAGGTGCTGGCTAGGGGAGGAGAACACCTGTTTAGGAGAGGTGCTGGCTAGGGGAGGAGAACACCTGTTTAGGAGAGGTGCTGGCTAGGGGAGGAGAACACCTGTTTAGGAGAGGTGCTGGCTAGGGGAGGAGAACACCTGTTTAGGAGAGGTGCTGGCTAGGGGAGGAGAACACCTGTTTAGGAGAGGTGCTGGCTAGGGGAGGAGAACACCTGTTTAGGAGAGGTGCTGGCTAGGGGACTAGAACACCTGCTTAGGAGAGGTGCTGGCTAGGGGACTAGAACACCTGTTTAGGAGAGGTGCTGGCTAGGGGAGGAGAACACCTGTTTAGGAGAGGTGCTGGCTAGGGGAGTAGAACACCTGTTTAGGAGAGGTGCTGGCTAGGGGAGTAGAACACCTGTTTAGGAGAGGTGCTGGCTAGGGGAGTAGAACACCTGTTTAGGAGAGGTGCTGGCTCGGGGAGTAGAACACCTGTTTAGGAGAGGTTCTGGCTAGGGGAGTAGAACACCTGTTTAGGAGAGGTGCTGGCTAGGGGAGTAGAACACCTGTTTAGGAGAGGTGCTGGCTAGGGGAGTAGAACACCTGCTTAGGAGAGGTGCTGGCTAGGGGAGTAGAACACCTGTTTAGGAGAGGTGCTGGCTAGGGGAGGAGAACACCTGTTTAGGAGAGGTGCTGGCTAGGGGAGGAGAACACCTGTTTAGGAGAGGTGCTGGCTAGGGGAGGAGAACACCTGTTTAGGAGAGGTGCTGGCTAGGGGAGTAGAACACCTGTTTAGGAGAGGTGCTGGCTAGGGGAGTAGAACACCTGTTTAGGAGAGGTGCTGGCTAGGGGAGTAGAACACCTGTTTAGGAGAGGTGCTGGCTAGGGGAGTAGAACACCTGTTTAGGAGAGGTTCTGGCTAGGGGAGTAGAACACCTGTTTAGGAGAGGTGCTGGCTAGGGGAGTAGAACACCTGTTTAGGAGAGGTGCTGGCTAGGGGAGGAGAACACCTGTTTAGGAGAGGTTCTGGCTAGGGGAGTAGAACACCTGTTTAGGAGAGGTGCTGGCTAGGGGAGTAGAACACATGTTTAGGAGAGGTGCTGGCTAGGGGAGTAGAACACCTGTTTAGGAGAGGTGAACAACTGTTTAGGAGAGGTGCTGGCTAGGGCAGTAGAACACCTGTTTAGGAGAGGAGCTGGCTAGCAGAGTAGAACACCTGTTTAGGAGAGGTGATGCACCATCTGCTTTTCTAATTTATTACTTTGATTCAATCAGATCAAGTCTTAACTGGTGATAGCAGACACCCACATAGCGGATGTGGTGGTGGAACTGCGTTGGAGCCTCAAATCGGTGAGCAGCTACTCTTACGACCATTGTCACAAAAGCCACAACCGCCCCACTTGCTTTAGAAGTTAAGAATGAGACAGTGTAGGTTATATAGAAATAACAACATGGTCTCGGAGCGTTTCGTATTATTCTGTACGTAAATCTAAGACACTCCATTTAGTATGATACTGTGTGTTACGTTTCGTATTATTCTTTACGTAAATCTAAGACACTCCATTTAGTATGATACTGTGTGTTACGTTTCGTATTATTCTTTACGTAAATCCAAGACACTCCATTTAGTATGATATGTTACGTATGGTGTGGATTAATTTGTGGATGTCCAGCATCCATTTCATACAATATGTTATGAATTTGCAAAACGTATGATATATGACGAATTCCAATTTGTTGTAGCTAACATTAGCTAGCTCTAGGAGTTGGGGGTTAGGTTAAGGTTAGAGGAAGGGTTAGCTAACATGCTAAGTGATTGCAAAATTGCTAATTAGCTACAATGCTAAAGTTGTACGTGATGAGATTCGAACGGACAACCTTTGGATTGCTAGACGTTATGCATCCTTTTATTTTTGCCTTAGGTAACCATCTGTCTTATGTAACCATACGAAACATAACATATACTAATTTGAGTGTTCTTAGGTTTTAAGTTTACTATGTTGCATCTAATCTATGAGACCAGTCTGAGAAATAATTCAGCTCAAATTGAAAAAAAAAAAAATAATAATTAGGATTTGTGTCATCCTAATCGAGGTGTAGATTACATCTCACATTCCAGTGTTCGAACTTGTTAACGAGGCTGCATGTGATTTCTGTTCATGCAATTCCGTGCAGCCAATGAGCACCGTCAAAACCACCGGTATGCAGATGTCGGCTAAAGTGGATCTGATTGAATAGAGACCTTTATTTTCAAATGAGTTTATTAAAGCTCCTAGAAATGTGTTCATGAAACCAGAAGTTAATCATCCCCCCCTGAATTCTGTCCCGTCTAATGGCTGATGGTTCTAGACTAACGTGCCGGATAAGGCCACCAAATATTTGGTGTTGAACAGGAAATGACTGTCTTGGGAGAAAACCAGATACTGTTCCCTCGCTGGTTGCTTTGATAAACGTAACGTTGTCCTTACACTGTACACAGACATTTAAAAATCCACATGAATATAAAACATATTGTCAGCCTTTGGTCCTGGATATTTACAGGATTTGTAGACTTTTGTTCCAGCCCAACAGTAACAGACCTCATTACAACAAGAAGCATTTTACATGTTTATTAAAGTTGTCTTCATTAGTAGCCGTAGCCTAGCCGACTGTCGTTCTCTTAGGTTATAAGGTCAACAGGTGAATGCCAAGGCTAGCTTTTTCAAGCAGAAATTTGCTTCTTGCAACACTAACTCAAAAAAGTTCTGGGACACTGTAAAGTCCATGGAGAATAAGAACACCTCCTCCCAGCTGCCCACTGCACTGAAGATAGGAAACACTGTCACCACTGATAAATCCACCATAATTGAAAATTTCAATAAGCATTTTTCTACTGCTGGCCATGCTTTCCACCTGGCTACTCCTACCCCTGTCAACAGCACTGCACCCCCAACAGCAACTCGCCCAAGCCTTCCCCATTTCTCCTTCTCCCAAATCCATTCAGCTGATGTTCTGAAAGAGCTGCAAAATCTGGACCCCTACAAATCAGCCGGGCTAGACAATCTGGACCCTTTCTTTCTAAAATTATCTGCCGAAATTGTTGCCACCCCTATTACTAGCCTTTTCAACCTCTCTTTCGTGTCGTCTGAGATTCCCAAAGATTGGAAAGCAGCTGCGGTCATCCCCCTCTTCAAAGGGGGGGACACTCTTGACCCAAACTGCTACAGACCTATATCTATCCTACCATGCCTTTCTAAGGTCTTCGAAAGCCAAGTCAACAAACAGATTACCGACCATTTTGAATCTCACCATACCTTCTCTGCTATGCAATCTGGTTTCAGAGCTGGTCATGGGTGCACCTCAGCCACGCTCAAGGTCCTAAACGATATCTTAACCGCCATCGATAAGAAACATTACTGTGCAGCCGTATTCATTGATTTGGCCAAGGCTTTCGACTCTGTCAATCACCACATCCTCATCGGCAGACTCAACAGCCTTGGTTTCTCAAATGATTGCCTCGCCTGGTTCACCAACTACTTCTCTGATAGAGTTCAGTGTGTCAAATCTGAGGGTCTGTTGTCCGGACCTCTGGCAGTCTCTATGGGGGTGCCACAGGGTTCAATTCTTGGACCGACTCTCTTCTCTGTATACATCAATGAGGTCGCTCTTGCTGCTGGTGAGTCTCTGATCCACCTCTACGCAGACGACACCATTCTGTATACTTCCGGCCCTTCTTTGGACACTGTGTTAACAACCCTCCAGGCAAGCTTCAATGCCATACAACTCTCCTTCCGTGGCCTCCAACTGCTCTTAAATACAAGTAAAACTAAATGCATGCTCTTCAACCGATCACTACCTGCACCTACCCGCCTGTCCAACATCACTACTCTGGACGGCTCTGACTTAGAATACGTGGACAACTACAAATACTTAGGTGTCTGGTTAGACTGTAAACTCTCCTTCCAGACCCATATCAAACATCTCCAATCCAAAGTTAAATCTAGAATTGGCTTCCTATTTCGCAACAAAGCATCCTTCACTCATGCTGCCAAACATACCCTTGTAAAACTGACCATCCTACCAATCCTCGACTTTGGCGATGTAATTTACAAAATAGCCTCCAATACCCTACTCAACAAACTGGATGCAGTCTATCACAGTGCAATCCGTTTTGTCACCAAAGCCCCATATACTACCCACCATTGCGACCTGTACGCTCTCGTTGGCTGGCCCTCGCTTCATACTCGTCGCCAAACCCACTGGCTCCATGTCATCTACAAGACCCTGCTAGGTAAAGTCCCCCCTTATCTCAGCTCGCTGGTCACCATAGCATCTCCCACCTGTAGCACACGCTCCAGCAGGTATATCTCTCTTGTCACCCCCAAAACCAATTCTTTCTTTGGCCGCCTCTCTTTCCAGTTCTCTGCTGCCAATGACTGGAACGAACTACAAAAATCTCTGAAACTGGAAACACTTATCTCCCTCACTAGCTTTAAGCACCAACTGTCAGAGCAGCTCACAGATTACTGCACCTGTACATAGCCCACATATAATTTAGCCCTATCAACTACCTCTTTCCCAACTGTATTTAATTTATTTATTTATTTTGCTCCTTTGCACCCCATTATTTTTATTTCTACTTTGCACATTCTTCCATTGCAAAACTACCATTCCAGTGTTTTACTTGCTATATTGTATTTACCTTGCCACCAAGGCCTTTTTTTTGCCTTTACCTCCCTTCTCACCTCATTTGCTCACATTGTATATAGACTTGTTTATACTTTATTATTGACTGTATGTTTGTTTTACTCCATGTGTAACTCTGTGTTGTTGTATCTGTCGAACTGCTTTGCTTTATCTTGGCCAGGTCGCAATTGTAAATGAGAACTTGTTCTCAACTTGCCTACCTGGTTAAATAAAGGTAAAATAAATAAAAAATAAATAAATAAAAAATGACGTTACGTTCTCTTCGGTTATAAGGTCAACGGGTGAATGACGTTACGTTCTCTTCGGTTATAAGGTCAACGGGTGAATGACGTTACGTTCTCTTCGGTTATAAGGTCAACGGGTGAATGACGTTCCGTTCTCTTAGGTTATAAGGTAAACGGGTGAATGACGTTCCGTTCTCTTAGGTTATAAGGTCAACGGGTGAATAACGTTCCGTTCTCTTCGGTTATAAGGTCAAAGGGAACGTCCTTTACCCGATGTGGCCAATAGAAAAGAGGAGCTGTAACCTCTAACATTAAAAACATTTTAACTAGGCAAGTCAGTTAATAACAAATTTTTATTTACAATGATGGTAACAGTGGGTTAACTGCCTTGTTCACTGGCAGAACGACAGATTTTTTTTTACCTTGTCAGCTCAGGGATTTGATCCAGCAACCTTACTGGCCCAACGCTCTAACTACTAGGCTTCCTGGCGACCCCTACTTCGCATTCCCACTATGCACATGGAATAGGAAACTATGTAAATTATATTAAATCAAATGTATTTATATAGCCCTTCTTACATCAGCTGATATATCAAAGTGCTGTGCAGAAACCCAGCCTAAAACCCCAAACAGCAAGCAATGCAGGTGTAGAAGCACGGTGGCTAGGAACAACTCCCTAGAAAGGCCGGAACCAAGGAGGAAACCTAGAGAGGAACCAGGCTATGAGGGGTGACCAGTCCTCTTCTGGGTGGAGGGGCAGTGAGTCAAAGCAGACGTTATTGCCTCGCTAAAAAGTATAACCTTCTCTAACGGAGGACTCAGCTCTCAAACTACAAAACCCAGGACAACTAACTGAACGTCGTGAATGATCTAGCTACGCACGGTAGTTATTTGATACGTGGAACGTCGGACAGAGACTTGCTCGTAGCTAAATATAGCCATGGATCAGGTGAGTTAACTAGCATGCTATCTAGCAATGTTACTCGTTTATTATGTTGTGGGTTCTGCTCTGACGATAGATTTACTTAAATGAAAAGTTAGTGTCAAAATAATCACCCATAGTTAGGGTAGCTATCTTATCATTAAATCGCCATTTTATGCATCTGACCGATTTACTAGTTATCTCGGCATTTAGCTTATACCCCTGGAATGTGGAACAGATGCTCGCTCACTATCTGGCCTAGTGGCAAAGACAGAAGCCCCATTTAGTTCAACTATTTATTTTCTTAAAATCAGAAAAAAAGCCTTAACCACACTGCTAACCCTAACCTTTAATTAAAGGCGCTACACCTCATTTATCCCATATGTGGAAACTAGGTGGGTTACAACAGCACGAGGCTTCATTCAAAACAAATCTCCCTTTTCCCCTGTAACATGGCGGAGACTTGCTCTTGAGCCTTTTCCTTTCGGTTTTGGTCCACCAGCTTCAAACATCTGTTATTGAAAAGATATTTCATGGTACAATGATTCCCTATGTTATTCAGTGCTTGAATTCACGCACAAACTGAAATTGAGCAAACAGTGTTGAATTTTACCAACCAGGAAATTACTTTTTCGACATTGGGCGCTTGACCCGATTTCCACTATATAACACAAACACAAAACAGCTTTCCCATTTTGACAACAGATGCAGGACGGGTGGGAGAAATTTAATAGGCGAATATCACAGCCAATCACAACACTGTGGGTAAGTAACATTGTGAAACACTATCATTCCACTATTACGGCAGATATACGAAAGACATTTTCAGAAATTAGAATGCATGTTTTTATTTTTTATAAATATGTGTAGCATCTTTAAAAGACCTAAACCCAAATGTTTGTTTCCATACATTTCTATGATCTACCCTTTGACTTTGCAGCTTGGCCATCTAGTGGGAAAGGGAGAGGCTATACGGACACGCCTGCTGGCCAAATGAATGACGTATGTCGTGCAGCTGAAAGTCGTGGAGACGATTGGATTCGGGTTCAGTCAGGCGTCCTGAAGAGCCCTTCCCCACTTCCCAGCAAGCTAGTTTCTGTTCGCTAGTAACCATATAGGTGTCACCATGACCAATTAGCTAATGTAACGACAATCCGGTGTGAATCAGTAGTGCAATGGGGCTTTTCGGAGGTGCTTGATAACAGCTTACATGATAAATAACTTGTAATATTGGTAGTATATCAGGCCAGGGTGGAGTGCATTTATTGTAATGATTTTCACTGAAAATGTTAAACTACGGCATCAATGTCTATTAAAATAAATACATACGAACAATTACTCCGATTTAAACACGCTTCCAAGTCCCAACTTCAACAGAGAAGTTTCAAATTATGGCTGAAGTTGCTACCCACAACTAAAAACTAGCTAGCTGGGAAGGGCTCATCAGGACAGCTGAATGAACAGAATCTGTTTGTCTCCACTCAAATCTCGCAGTAGAAACGCGAACGTCAACTAGCCTATTGTATAACCCAGGACAACTTTAGAGCTCCATTTTGTCCCACACTGCTACAGTCAATAGAATACCCCTATTGGGGGGGGGGAGTTAAATCAAAGCTCAATCATTGTCCTCAAGATTACATAATGATAGGATTCTACATAACAGAACCGAATATAAACAGAACACACTGTGTGTGTGTGTGTGTAAAGCAGAGAATCCCGTACACCCACATGTGCAGAAGCTTCAGGACATTTAGCTGTCGGGAAGAGGGTTCCGGAACAGTCGGATCTGTAGCCTCTCCGTTGTTTATATATTAGTGGTTTGAGAGAGCTACCATAAAATGTTTTCAGACACATTTGGAAGACATGTCTTGATACATAATGGCATCTTAAGGATGTATTTTTTTTAAAGTATCTATGTCTTGAAGCGTCTCAAGATTTCTCAACTTGTGATGGCTGGGTACGTAGGTTTATAAACGATCAGAAACATATTTACGCAGTCTTCACTTTGGGCTTCCATAGTCCGGTTGTGATGCCTGGGTACGTAGGTTTATAAACGATCAGAAACATGTTTTCGCAGTCATCACTTTGGGCTTCCATAGTCCCATTGTGACAGGTGGCAATAAAGGGAACAACGACGGTGGGATGAACGTATCTTCTGTCGTTGGCTTTTATCCTTTTATGGAAATAGGGAGAACGTGCATTTTTTTTATGGCTTATAAAAGTGTTGGAACAAATTGTTGGACAGTTCTGAATAACTTAAACAAAAGCTCTTTGCTGTATTCATTGGAGTCGTTCTCTAGTCATGTTTTTAAACGTTTTGAAATCTCACAGTATCCACTTTGCTGTGCGTTCGAGGTTTCTTTTTACAGTCTGTGGCTCGTGGAAACTGCAGACACAGTGATCTGAGCTATCTGATTGGCCAGCTGTAGGCCTATAGGTGCACTTGATTTGCTCTCTGGGCCTGTCAGGTAGGCGTAGTTCTACCTTCAAACACATTAAATGGTTAAAAATGGGAACACTTTGCCTTCTCCGTGCTAGGGCTGTTGAATTTGAGTGCACAAACAACCAACAGCGCGCAACGAATCAAAAATAACTAAATAGGAACAGAAGTTTTTTTTTACAGAAATTTTTAATGATCAACTAGGAATGCCTTGGAGATCGACCAGTCGGCGACCACTGTAGTAAGATGTTCTCTCAATTGGCAAGTCTGAAAAGACTCCAGCGGACACACACACTGGAGAGAAGCCATACCACTGCTCTGACTGTGGAAAAAGTTTTGCTAACTCAAGAAGCCTGAGAGTTCACCAGACAACACACACTCGAGAGAGTTTTTCACAAACAAGTGAGCTTAAGGTTCACCTGCATAAGGTATCAACTTCAGAAACACAGATGAGAGAAGCTTTACTTCTGCTCTGAATGTGGGAACCACTTTTCACAATCATAAGCATTAAAGATGAGAGAACAGACACTGCAGAGAAGCCTTAACACTGCTCAGACTGGAAATAAGTTTTCACAATCAAGTGGGCAAAACTGCAAAGATATTGATATATGGGGCTTTGGTGACAAAACGGATGCCACTGTGATAGACTGCATATTTTGTAAATGACATCGCCGAAGTCGTGGATCGGTAAGATGGTCAGTTTTACGAGGTATGTTTGGCAGCATGAGTGAAAGATGTTTTGTTGTGAAATAGGAAGCCAATTCTAGATTTAACTTTGGATTGGAGATGTTTTATGTGAGTCTGGAAGGAGAGTTTACAGTCTAACCAGACACCTGGGTATTTGTAGTTGTCCACATATTCTAGTCAGAACCGTCCAGAGTAGTGATGCTGGACGGGTGGGCAGGTGCAGGTAGCGATTGGTTGAAGAGCATGCCTTTAGTTTTGTATTTAAAAGCAGTTGGAGGCCACGGAAGGAGAGTTGTATGGCATTGAAGCTCCTTTGGAGGGATGTTAACAGTGTCCAAAGAAGGGCCAGATGTATACAGAATGGTGTCCTTTCCGTAGAGGTGGATCAGGGAATCACCCGCAGCAAGAGCGACATCGTTGATATATACAGAGAAGAGAGTTGGCCCAAGAATTGAACCCTGTGGCACCCCCCATAGAGACTGCCGGAGTCCCGGACAACAGGCCCTCAAATTTAAGACTGAACTCTGTCGGAGAAATAGTTGGTGAACCAGGCGAGGCAATCATTTGAGAAACCAAGGCTGTCGAGTCTGTCGCTGAGGATGCGGTGATTGACAGAATCGAAAGCCTTGGCCAGATCAATGAATACGGCTGCACAGTAATGTTTCTTATCGATGGCGGTTAAGATATCGTTTGTTCTGTCTCTTACTGCTATAGACCCCTTGAGCGTGGCTGAGGTGCACCCATGACCAGCTCTGAAACCAGATTGCATAGCGGAGAAGGTACGGTGGGATTCGGAATGGTCGGTGATCTGTTTGTTAACTTGGCTTTCGAAGACCTTAGAAAGGCAGGGTAGGATAGGTCTGTAGCAGTTTGGGTCAAGAGTGTCCCCCCTTTGAAGAGGGGGATGACCGCAGCTTCTTTCCAATCTTTGGGATTCTCAGATTCAAAGAGAGGTTGAACAGGCTAGTAAAAGGGTTTGCAACAATTTCGGCAGATAATTTTTTAGAAAGAAAGGATCCAGATTGTCTAGCCCGGCTGATTTGTGGGGGTCCAGATTTTGCAGCTCTTTCAGAACATCAGCTGACTGGATTTGGGAGAAGGAGAAATGGGGAAGGCTTGCTGTGGGGGGTGCAGTGCTGTTGACCGGGGTAGGGGTGGCCAGGTGGAAAGCATGGCCAGCCGTAGAAAAATGCTTATTGAAATTCTCAATAATAGTTGATTTATCGGTGGTGACAGAGTTTCCTATCCTCAGTGCAGTGGGCAGATGGGAGGAGGTGCTCTTATTCTCCATGGACTTTACAATGTCACAGAACTTTTTTGAGTTTGTGTTGCAGGAAGCAAATTTCTGCTTGAAAAAGCTAGCCTTGGCTTTTCTAACTGCCTGTGTATATTGGTTAGATCACAGCTGAATGGTGCTCCTTTATGAATGGTGCTCCTTTATGAATGGTGCTCCTTAATGAATGGTGCTCCTTAATGAATGGTGCTCCTTAATGAATGGTGCTCCTTAATGTGAATGGTGCTCCTTAATGAATGGTGCTCCTTTATGAATGGTGCTCCTTTATGAATGGTGCTCCTTAATGTGAATGGTGCTCCTTAATGAATGGTGCTCCTTTATGAATGGTGCTCCTTAATGAATGGTGCTCCTTTAATAAAGTTAGATCAAAGGTAGCCTACTGGTTAGAGCGTTGGACTAGTAACCGGAAGGTTGCAAGTTCAAATCCCCGAGCTGACAAGGTACAAATCTGTCATTCTGCCCCTGAACAGGCAGTTAATCCACTGTTCCTACGCCGTCATTGAAAATAATAATTTGTTCTTAACTGACTTGCCTAGTTAAATAAAGGTAAAAAAATAAAAATAAATAAAAAAGGTGAATGATGCTCCTTTAATGAATGGTGCTCCTTTAATGAATGGTGCTCCTTTAATGAATGGTGCTCCTTTAATGAATGGTGCTCCTTTAATGAATGGTGCTCCTTTAATGAATGGTGCTCCTTTAATGAATGGCGCTCCTTTAATGAATGGCGCTCCTTTAATGAATGGTGCTCCTTTAATGAATGGCGCTCCTTTAATGAATGGTGCTCCTTTAATGAATGGTGCTCCTGTAATGAATGGCGCTCCTTTAATGAATGGTGCTCCTTTAATGAATGGCGCTCCTTTAATGAATTGCGCTCCTTTAATGAATGATGCTCCTTTAATGAATGGCGCTCCTTTAATGAATGGCGCTCCTTTAATGAATTGCGCTCCTTTAATGAATGATGCTCCTTTAATGAATGGTGCTCCTTAATGAATGGTGCTCCTTAATGAATGGCGCTCCTTTAATGAATGGTGCTCCTTTAATGACGTTAGATCAAAGCTGAATCCATGTCTGCAAGATCACATTATGATACACAGCAAAATACACAGGTAGGCTTTGGTACAGTAACACACGTCTGCTCTAAAATTCACTGTACATCATTCAGAACAACACTGTACATCATTCAGAACAACACTGTACATCATTCAGAACAACACTGCACATCATTCAGAACAACACTGTACATCATTCAAAACAACACTGTACATCATTCAGAACAACACTGTACATCATTCAGAACAACACTGTATATCATTCAGAACACTGTAAATCATTCAGAACAACACTGTACATCATTCAGAACAACACTGTACATCATTCAGAACAACACTGTACATCATTCAGAACAACACTGCACATAATTCAAAACAACACTGTACATCATTCAGAACAACACTGTACATCATTCAGAACAACACTGTAAATCATTCAGAACAACACTGTACATCATTCAGAACAACACTACATTAACTGCATGGTTGGTATGCAGATGCTAAATGGATGTTTTATCCATAAAACTTTATAATTCACCATTGAATGCAGTGGTGTTTTGCCTTACAGTAATGGTATACTATGCTGCTATTACATTTCTATGTGTGTATGTAGTTCTGTCCTTGAGCTTGTCTTGTCTATTAATGTTCTGTGTTGTTTCATGTTCTGTGTGGACCCCAGGACGAGTAGCTGCTGCTTTTGCAACAGCTAATGGGGATCCTAATAAAATACCAAATATACACAGGTTGAAACCAACAAGCTTGTCAGTTCCAATTCCCAGTTACACCTTTTTGTTTTCCAACCTGATCGAACGTTCTTAAAACTAATCCCCTGTCAAATCTACCTCTGTTCTAATCTACCTTCTGACTGGCGCTGGGATAGGCAGGGTAAGGTCACAGGTGTGGAGCCTCCCTCCTGCTGGGAGGTGGACTAAACTACTAATCTACCTTCTGACTGGCGCTGGGATAGGGAGGGTAAGGTCACAGGTGTGGAGCCTCCCTCCTGCTGGGAGGTGGACTAAACTACTAATCTACCTTCTGACTTGCGCTGGGATAGGGAGGGTAAGGTCACAGGTGTGGAGCCTCCCTCCTGCTGGGAGGTGGACTAAACTACTAATCTACCTTCTGACTGGCGCTGGGATAGGCAGGGTAAGGTCACAGGTGTGAGTCTCCCTCCTGCTGGGAGGTGGACTAAACTACTAATCTACCTTCTGACTGGCGCTGGGATAGGCAGGGTAAGGTCACAGGTGTGGAGCTCCTGCTGGGAGGTGTACTAAACTACTAATCTACCTTCTGACTGGCGCTGGGATAGGGTAAGGTCACAGGTGTGGAGCCTCCCTCCTACTGGGAGGTGGACTAAACTACTAATCTACCTTCTGACTGGCGCTGGGATAGGGAGGGTAAGGTCACAGGTGTGGAGCCTCCCTCCTGCTGGGAGGTGGACTAAACTACTAATCTACCTTCTGACTGGCGCTGGGATAGGGAGGGTAAGGTCACAGGTGTGGAGCCTCCCTCCTACTGGGAGGTGGACTAAACTACTAATCTACCTTCTGACTGGCGCTGGGATAGGGAGGGTAAGGTCACAGGTGTGGAGCCTCCCTCCTACTGGGAGGTGGACTAAACTACTAATCTACCTTCTGACTGGCGCTGGGATAGGCAGGGTAAGGTCACAGGTGTGGAGCCTCCCTCCTGCTGGGAGGTGGACTAAACTACTAATCTACCTTCTGACTGGCGCTGGGATAGGCAGGGTAAGGTCACAGGTGTGAAGCTCCTGCTGGGAGGTGGACTAAACTACTAATCTACCTTCTGACTGGCACTGGGATAGGCAGGGTAAGGTCACAGGTGTGAAGCTCCTGCTGGGAGGTGGACTAAACTACTAATCTACCTTCTGACTGGCGCTGGGATAGGGAGGGTAAGGTCACAGGTGTGGAGCCTCCCTCCTGCTGGGAGGTGGACTAAACTACTAATCTACCTTCTGACTGGCGCTGGGATAGGCAGGGTAAGGTCACAGGTGTGGAGCCTCCCTCCTGCTGGGAGGTGGACTAAACTACTAATCTATCTTCTGACTGGCGCTGGGATAGGCAGGGTAAGGTCACAGGTGTGGAGCCTCCCTCCTGCTGGGAGGTGGACTAAACTACTAATCTACCTTCTGACTGGCGCTGGGATAGGGTAAGGTCACAGGTAATAATCTAGCTGATGCCCAATCGCAAAACAATTAGTCAAATTGAGGTAAAAACACATTTCACTCATATTGTTAGTCAATGTCTTTTTTATTGACAACTTGGAGGTAATAGATAATTGATTAACTCTACTTGTACACCGGCACAGCAATAAAGAAAATGTAGTCTTTTGATGAAACCCAAAGTAACAAGATACTGTTCCCATAGGACTCTGGTCAGATGTAGTGCACTATATGTTCTAGAGAATAGGGTTCCATTTGGGACTACAACTGACTGTAGCTTTATATGTTCTAGTGAAGAGGGTTCCATTTGGGACACTGACTGTAGCTTTATATGTTCTAGTGAAGAGGGTTCCATTTGGGACTATGACTGTAGCTTTATATATATATGTCCTAGAGAAGAGGGTTCTATTTGGGACTACGACTGTAGCTTTATATATATGTCCTAGAGAAGAGGGTTCCATGTGGGACTATGACTGTAGCTTTATATATATATATGTCCTAGAGAAGAGGGTTCCATTTGGGACTATGATTGTAGCTTTATATGTTCTAGTGAAGAGGGTTCAATTTGGGACTATGACTGTAGCTTTATATGTTCTAGTGAAGAGGGTTCCATTTGGGACTATGACTGTAGCTTTATATGTCCTAGTGAAGAGGGTTCCATTTGGGACTATGACTGTAGCTTTATATGTCCTAGTGAATAGGGTTCCATTTGGGACTATGACTGTAGCTTTATATATATATGTCCTAGAGAAGAGGGTTCTATTTGGGACTACGACTGTAGCTTTATATATATGTCCTAGAGAAGAGGGTTCCATTTGGGACTATGACTGTAGCTTTATATATATGTCCTAGAGAATAGGGTTCCATGTGGGACTATGACTGTAGCTTTATATATATATATGTCCTAGAGAAGAGGGTTCCATTTGGGACTATGATTGTAGCTTTATATGTTCTAGTGAAGAGGGTTCAATTTGGGACTATGACTGTAGCTTTATATGTTCTAGTGAAGAGGGTTCCATTTGGGACTATGACTGTAGCTTTATATATATGTCCTAGAGAAGTGGGTTCCATTTGGGACTATGACTGTAGCTTTATATGTTCTAGTGAATAGGGTTCCATTTGGGACTATGACTGTAGCTTTATATGTTCTAGTGAATAGGGTCCCATTTGGGACTATGACTGTAGCTTTATATGTTCTAGTGAATAGGGTTCCATTTGGGACTACAACTGTAGCTTTATATGTTCTAGTGAATAGGGTTCCATTTGGGACTATGACTGTAGCTTTATATGTTCTAGTGAATAGGGTTCCATTTGGGACTACAACTGTAGCTTTATATGTTCTAGTGAATAGGGTCCCATTTGGGACTATGACTGTAGCTTTATATGTTCTAGTGAATAGGGTTCCATTTGGGACTACAACTGTAGCTTTATATGTTCTAGTGAATAGGGTTCCATTTGGGACTATGACTGTAGCTTTATATGTTCTAGTGAATAGGGTTCCATTTGGGACTACAACTGTAGCTTTATATGTTCTAGTGAATAGGGTTCCATTTGGGACTATGACTGTAGCTTTATATGTTCTAGTGAATAGGGTTCCATTTGGGACTACAACTGTAGCTTTATGTATAAACATATACTACCGTTCAAAAGGTTGGGGTCACTTAGAAATGTCCTCGTTTTAGAAGGAAAAGCACATTGTTTGTCCATTAAAATAACATCAAATTCATCATAAATACAGTGTAGACATGGTTAATGTTGTAAATGACTATTGTAGCTGGAAAACAGCTCATTTTGTATGGATTATCTACATAGGCGTACAGAGACCCATTATCAGCAACCATCTGTCCAGATCCATCTGCACAATGTGTGCCTGAATACCTCCGGGGGTAGGCAAGAAGATCTGATCGCAACGTGTCCTTTAATTGTCTACACCCGGTCTGAAAATGTGATCACAATCAGAATGTGGACCAGATCAGGACAAAAGGATGCATGTTAGAACCTGGTATAAAACAGATTTTTAGAAACGTCCTAAATGTATAAACATGTCAACAACATAACAATTCAGCTTGTAAATGCTGTGTGGGGCGGGGGGGGGGGGGGGGAGTATCTAACAAATCAGGGTCAACACATTCTGAAATCAATTCAAGAAATATAGCCTTGAAATTGGCACCATGTTACAACACTCAGCAACGAACCCATATTAATAACAATATTGAATAATAAAACTAATAATAATATTATTATATGCCATGAACGCTTCACACTCACACCCGAATACAGGTTGAAATTGGAACGCCATGGCTGTTCAGTAACATGTTATCAATGTGGCCTGAAGTACAGACAAATATCAAATCAACAGTAATGTTTGGATTCAGTCTTGTGTCAGGTGAACTGTTGTGCGCTCAACATTTTTTCTTTCAATTGCTACCATGCTGTTCATATTTAAATCTGTAAGACATTTCCATTTTACCCTAGGCCTGGTGTGATTGGTTGATGGATAGGTCATTCAACCCCGAGGCCTAGGGTGATTGGTCGCTCGAGGGCTGGTGTATCTCCTACATGTGTTTTCATGTGTTTCACCAGGCACCTATGATAGGAGAACCTCTCACCACATGGATCACACCTATAGGGCTTCTCTCCTGTATGTGTTCTCATGTGTGTAGCCAGAGTATCTGACCTGGGAAACCTCTTCCCACACTGACCACAGCTGTACGGCTTCTCCCCAGTGTGTGTAAGCTGGTGCTTCTTCAGTGCCCCGGAGCGAGCAAAGCTCTTCCCGCACTCAGAGCAGTGGTAAGGTTTTTCCCCAGTGTGCGAGCGCTGGTGTAGAGTCAGGCTTCCCGACTCAGCAAAGCTCTTCCCACACTGGTCGCAGACGTACGGTTTCTCTCCTGTGTGTGTCCGCTGGTGTGTTTTGAGCTGAGTCAGGGTGAGGAAGTTCTTGGGACAGTCGGCGCAGTGGTGAGTCTTCTCCCCGTTGTGTGTTCTCATGTGTGCATTGTAGATGTCTAGAGAGTAGTAGCCCTTACCACACTGCGGGCAGAGGTGAGACCTCACTTTAGCATGCGTCTGTTGGTGTACTTTCAGGTGGCCCATTTGGGAGAAACTCCTCCTGCACTGGGAGCATTGGTAAGGCTTCTCTCCGGTGTGAGTCCGCTGGTGTGCCTTAAACGTGGCCCTGTGGCTGAATGTCTTCCCACAGTGAGAGCACTGGAAAGGTTTCTCTCCTGTGTGAATCCTCTCGTGGCTTTTCAAGCCAGATTGTTGGCGGAAGCGCTTCCCGCACTGGGAGCAGAGGTGAGGTTTCCCTCCAGTGTGGATTCTCTGGTGAGTTCTGAGGTCTGCCGACGAGGTGAAACTCTCCTCACACTGATCACAGCCATAATTAGTTTCTCCAGTGTGGACCCGCTGGTGTAATTTCAGACTATATTTTGACGAAAATCTTTTCTCACACAGTAAGCAGCTGTAAGGCTTCTCTTCTGTGTGGGTTCGCTTGTGCAATAACAGCTGACTTGAGGTACAAACGCGTATCCCACAGTCTGAACAGCTATAAGGCTTCTCGCCTGTGTGTCTCTGCAGGTGTACTTTAAACTGGCTTGAATAACAAAAACTCTTTCCACATTGATCACAGTTATAAGGCTTCTCTCCTGTGTGTGTTCTCTGGTGTACTTTCAGTTCTTGTAACTGAGCAAAACTCTTCCTACACTGGGAACAGCTATAAGGTTTCTCCCCTGTATGGATTGTCTGGTGTTTTTTTAGTGCTGATGAAGATTTGCAACTCTTCCCACAGTCAGAGCAGTGGTGAGGTTTCATCCCTGTGGGTCTCCATTCATGTTTCTCGAGGTGTTCTGATCTGGAGAGACTTTTCTCTGCCTTGTGAGCATCAGGATGTTGTTGAGGTGCCCCAGAGGATCCAGGATAGTCATGTCTCTCTCCTGTGTAAACAAAACAATTTATAAAACAGTGAATACAGTGTAAGTCTTCATCATAAACTATCAGTCCTAGAGAAGTTGAATCACACAGCTGTGTTGTCAAAAGAATATTACTTCCTCCTACAGACCACATTATTAATGCACCAACACACCCCTTAATCCCCCAGACCACATTATTAATGCACCAACACACCCCTTAACCACCAGACCACATTAACACACCACTAAAACCTCCTACTTACTTTGATCAGTCAAATCTCCCTCTTCATCTCCTCCTCTCACAGTTCCACTCAGCCCGGGTGTTTTCCTGCAGTCGTCCAGCCACACAGACGCCCTCTTCAGACCCCGCAGTAAGGCACTCCTGGGAGAGGTACAACCCAGGGACTGGAGGGAGGAAGGTGGCTTGTCCTGGAAATCCCCAAAATAGAGACTAGATGAAGCATGGAGGGAAACACTCCTGCTTATGTAAATAAGTGGTCACCATGCCAATGATAAAGCCTTGTAACTTCTGTTTATTTAAAGAAGTGGTCACCATGCCAACGATAACCATGCCGGTACCATCAGTCAAGTAATATAAAAAAAGCACATTATTTAAATTTATGCTCAGCTGTGCCTCGCAAGTAAATACATCAACTGATCCATTTTATCAGAGTTCAAGTTCTGAAATATAATATGGCCTGAGAAGAACAATATTGGCAGGCCAAACATAGCCAATATGCTGTGATAATGTATTAAGTCTACTGCACAGACTACAGAACTGGTTTTATTAGGTTTATGTTGCATAGGCGGACATTTTTAGGGGGGTGGCGTGTTTTAAAAAATAATAATAATAATAATTGAGCGCTAGATCTCGGCTGGCATTTTAGTACTGAACGTAATCTTGACTCAGAGAAGGAAGGTGTCCACTGCTGTTTTTTCCATTTTGAAATCTCAAGTCTTTCCTTGATTCTTTCCTTTCCTTGATTCCTCAATCGGGCTATTCTGCCTCCTCAAAAAGCATTGGAGGAGAAAGTCCAAGGAGGAGGAACCTCAGATCTTCTCCTCCAATGTCTGTACAGTATAGAAGGACTCTGAATCAAGAAGAATCCAAGACAGACTGTTGAGAATCAGAAATACTTTCCGACTGGGATGTACTCACACCACTCTCCCTCTGCTCTGGGGTATGCCTCTGTGGAGATGACTCCGCCTCCAGCCCGTTGCTAGGAAACCAATCCTTGTCCTGCATGTCCCATTCCTCGCCGCAGGTTGTAGCATCGTCATCATCATCAGACTGGCTGGAACTCATGGGTGCCACAGTAGATTCTTCCTGTATCCTCCTGATGTCATCTTTCAGTCGGAGTAACCAAGACATTCCAAGCTCCTCCGATTTGACTGAATCTGCATTTTCCCACATTTCCTCCATGATTTTACGTCGCAACGAGCGATGGTTCTTTCCTTTAACTTGGGAGCCATCTATTCCACAGCGCTCACACAGGTATAGTATATTGTCCTTAGTTAGAGTAAATAAACTCTGTTCGATTTCATCCAACAATGTTTCCTTCTCTTCACTCATGTTTTCCTGCTGTTGGGAACAACAACAACAATGCAGTCAATGGCAAGACAGCAGGAAGTCCATACACTTTAGATGACCTGTAGTAGAAGAAGACAGCAGGAAGTCCATACACTTTAGATGACCTGTAGTAGAAGAAGAGAGCAGGAAGTCCATACACTTTAGATGACCTGTAGTAGAAGACAGCAGGAGGTCCATACACTTTAGATGACCTGTAGTAGTAGAAGACAGCAGGAAGTCCATACACTTTAGATGACCTGTAGTAGTAGAAGACAGCAGGAAGTCCATACACTTTAGATGACCTGTAGTAGTAGAAGACAGCAGGAAGTCCATACACTTTAGATGACCTGTAGTAGTAGAAGACAGCAGGAAGTCCATACACCTGTAATAGAAGAATGATACATCACAACACAGTATTGACAGTGTAATATGATTATTTACGACATTTACCAGTGTTCTCTTCTCATCACCTAATGCAACTACTGTAGATCTAGGTGTAGGCTGATCCTAGATCAGCCACAAGAGGCTGCCACTATTTGTGAGATTCAGATGTTTGGTTGGAATTTTTAATTAAGAAGAATTGCCAAGTTTGTCGACTACACAACGAAGGGACTTCGTTTAGATTCTTCATGTCAAAGGTAAGTGAGTGTCCAAGGCCCCTTTGTAAGAGAGAACAGTATTTCCTTAGTCTGTATGTTTATGTAATGTTTTTATTATTAAAGTTAGTCTCCTAGTCCACAAGAACCGTTCGCCAGCTAACGTTAGCTTCCCTGGCAACGGACCCGTTAGCTAGCAGCAACGTTAGCTTCCCTGGCAACGGACCCGTTAGCTAGCAGCAACGTTAGCTTCCCTGGCAACGGACCCGTTAGCTAGCAGCAACGTTAGCTTCCCTGGCAACGGACCCGCTAGCAGCAACGTTAGCTTCCCTGGCAACGGACCCGCTAGCAGCAACGTTAGCTTCCCTGGCAACGGACCCGCCAGCAGCAACGTTAGCTTCCCTGACAGCAACGTTAGCTTCTCTGACAACGGACGTATGCGTATGAGAAACAGAACTGCGCAGGGAAAAGGCTTTATTTTGAACCCTTTGGAAACGTGTCATTTTACACAATTAAATTATAAAAGGGTATTCATGAACTGCCGCCTGTCTACCATAGCGTATTGTGGCATCCTCTCCTGCCGCCTGTCTACCATAGCGTATTGTGGCATCCTCTCCTGCCGCCTGTCTACCATAGCGTATTGTGGCATCCTCTCCTGCCGCCTGTCTACCATAGCGTATTGTGGCATCCTCTCCTGCCGCCTGTCTACCATAGCGTATTGTGGCATCCTCTCCTGCCGCCTGTCTACCATAGCGTATTGTGGCATCCTCTCCTGCCGCCTGTCTACCATAGCGTATTGTGGCATCCTCTCCTGAAAACATTTCAAGGGAACTCAGGAGATTTTTGTGGCTCCGTTGGTAAAGCACGGTGCTTGCAACCCGCACGAAAATTGTATCCACTCACTACTGTAAATCGCTCTGGATAAGAGCATCTGCTAAATTACTGAAATGTCAAATGTAAATCATCCACCTCCAGTAGTTGCTTTACACGTGTTGGAGAGATTACGTCAAGACCAGGAGGGGTTGATCCACCAGAGTTATTTAAAATACATATACAGTACCAGTCAAAAGTTTGGACACACCTACTCAAAAGGTTTTTCTTTATTTTGACTATTTTCTACATTGTAGAATAATAGTGAAGACATCAAAACTACGAAATAACACGTATGGAATCATGTAGTAACCAAAAAAAAGTTAACAAAATCTAAATATTTTAGATTGTTCAAAGAATCCACCCTTTAGCGTTAAGATTTCCCTTCGCTGGAACTAAGGGACCCGAACCATGAAAAACAGCCCCAGACCATTGCGTTCTCCTGGCACCTGCCAAATCCAGAGTCGTCCGTCTCACTGCCAGATGGTGAAGCATAATAAATCACTCCAGAGAACGCGTTTCCACTGCTCCAGAGTCCAATGGCGGTGTGATAATACATCACCATCCACAAGCGATAACGCATCATTAACAAGTGATATGCTAATATTGTCACCTATCAGACTATTCTTGATTTAATGTTGTCTTTACGTATACTAAATAATGTATGTGAAATTTGATTTAGAATGGACCAATTTCATGAACCTGTCTCAGAACATGGGCAGGTGAAAAAACGTCATCAATGAGTTTTCAGAACCCTCCAGTTGACTTTTATTGGTAAACGGTGCTAGCGACAAAATTCAGCTACATTTCAGGCTGCCTTTGAAGATGTCTATGGTTTGGATAGCATTTAGCGAGTTCTCCCACTCAATTCTGCCGCAAACGAGAGCTGGAGAAGCAGAAAAGAACAAATGGAACGGAGATAGAAAACGCTACGTCGGGGAACGCAGTTGTGCAACAATAAGGAAAATTGGCAACGTTAAAACGTCATCTAGCGACTAATCAACGAGCCAATAGTCCGGCACAGTTGACACGTTTTAATAACCATAAAAACACAGAAATGGCTCCAATAGTTTTTCCGCCATTCAGTTTTCACATGGTGAGTAAAACATACAAAGTACATGTGTGTTTGGTGTAGGCTCAACTTGGCATGACACTTTGTAATTATCTTAGGGCAAGGTGAATTTGATCAAAATATTAGCCTCAATTTGCTCTCCAAAAGTAGAAATGCTAATTATTGATCAAAGTGACTTTATCCTTTAGAGATTTGTGAGGTTATAAAACGTCACGCCAGGGTACGACTACACAAAGTAGTTCTAAAATGCACAAATTCATGGTGAAAAAATATATTAAACAATTTCCGGGTTTTGACTGAGTGCCACAGTATTAGTCATAATACCCAGAAAACCTAGTTGTCAAACAGGGAAATAGTTCCACTCATTTTCCCCCACAGGGGATTTTAGAACCACTTCAAATAAGGGTTGTGTTTTGTGTAGACTTACCCTGGCGTGACGTTTTGATAAGTGTCTTTCTAGGACAAGGAGACTCTTTTCAATATAGTCGCCTGTAGTTACCCCCCAAAAATGTAACGCTAGTGAGCTGCTAATGTGGCTATCATAAGGAACTATAAATGCCATGGTGATCTGGACGAGCCTGCCGAATTGATGCAAAAGTAATAATATCTGGATTAACTAATGCTAGCTAAATGTAGTAATTAATAAATTGTAATTTCTTTAAATTGACCATTTTGTGAACTGTCTTGTGCACGTTTTAAATTGACACAATACCTGTTAGCACAGGTGTCAGCTAGCTATGACATGAAGTTAGCTTGCAGGGACTTGTAGTCCTGTATATCTATTTTGATACGAATTATTATTTGAAATTAAGAGTAAATAGAGCAGAATATATTGATAAGTCGTCTTGTCCTAAAGAGATTTACACGGTTATCAAAAAATGTTACGCCAGGGTACGCCTACAAGAAACAAAGCCCTTATTTTAAGTGTTTCTAAAAAATCCCTTATGGGAAAGGGAATGGTGAAAAAAAAACTTTCCTTGTTTGACCGCTAGGTTTTATGTGTATACGGTAGTACTCCAGCTAATCTTCCTTAAATAGTTGGCAACACCCATCCCATGGCACGTCAATATTGCCGCAACCAAATCAACTGCTTGCGGCATTTCACAATGTCGTTTCAAAGGCATCGACATGAAAATAAAACTATGGTTGATATGACCCACTCATCTTTGCAACGGCGCATTATCTGGCTAGCTAACGTGTAAAGCTAAATTCACCAAGGACTAGTTAGTAACAACAATGTTTGTGTGACAGTCACACTGCCGGGTTTATTTGCGCGTCACAAAACTGGAATTGGTATCATATGAACGCTGAAAACCCAGCTACGTCGTTCATAGGTGCACAAAAACATCCGGTTGTAGTACATAAGTTACCAACTTACCAGGTACCTTGTAGAAAACAGCTAACGTTAGGTAGCTAGCTACCAAGCGTCTGCCCACCGTTTTTTCCCCCCATGTGGAAAAGGTAGATAGCTAGCTACCCACATCTCTTCAGTTTCAGCTAATGATCCTTTACGTCAAAACAAAGTTGACCTGTGGATATTGTATTTTGTTTATTAAGAGAATAACATATCGCTTGAAAGCTACATAAGTAGCACGACTGTCAGCTACCATCTTTAGCAGCCACTTCCGCTTTGACTGACGTTATTACGTTCAGTCACGCAGGCCACAGCAATCGAGTATCGAGAGTTTTTATATTCTATTATGAATAAATACATGGATGACGCTTCGTGTAACTGTAATCTTACACTTCAGGTAAAACTTGATGCATTTTTATTTGTTCACTGAAGAATTAGTAAAGTGAAACAAAAAGGTATTCCAAAGTTCATAAGAGATGTGTATTTGATCTTATTATAAAGTGGTATGTATTCAATTTTCATTAAAACATGGACTATTAATAAAACACTGGCTCCGAGCCAGCTCATTTGGCTCGGAAACGACTCTTCTTTCAAAATACTTAAATCTTATGGTTCTAGGTTGATTTTTATCTCTAATGTAAAGCGCAAAAAGTAGGCTACCATTATGTCAGATCATGAAATGCGACTTCAAATATATTTTGTTCCTGGACAAATTAGATCTCTTTTTACAGCACTACAAAAATCAGCTTGTCGCCTTCTCCCCAGTGAGGATTCACCCTCTTTATATTAATATTTAGTAAATTATCTGCATATAATTGTTTTGAGCTCCTAAAGCAGTAGTAGCAGCAGCATGCAAACCAGGGAGCCAAATGAACATATCTGTTTGAATGACGAGACAGAGGCATTGATGCGAGTAACCAGTCTTGTTCAGTACCTCACAACACATCCGGGTATCTCAAGCACCCCGGTGAAACACAAGAGTTGCAGTAATGAACATTTACCAACAGATGGCATCACTGTGCCATCTTACACCCATAACAATATCGTTCACCTATGAGATTCGGTTCCCGACTTCCATCATAATGTTGCATGCGTCAACCAATGGCTGTGTGCATGTCATCGACTGGAAGATTGCTGCAGAGTGGAGTCTCCAGTGTGCAGAAGCGACATCACCATTCATTTTCTAGATTCAGGTTCATTTTTAAACATCGGACCCTTTTTTTTCAATTTTTGCCTATAAAATGAAATACCCGAATGTAACTGCCTGTAGCTTAGGACTTGAAGCAAGGATATGCAAATGTTTTATTTAACTAGGCAAGTGAGTTAAGAACAAATTCTTATTTACAATGACAGCCTACCAAAAGGTCTCCTGGAGGTAGGGGGCTGAGATTTAAAAAATAAAGGACATCAGAGAGACAACACAACAAAGAGAGACCTAAGACAACAACACAAAGAGACCTAAGACAACAACACAACAAAGAGAGACCTAAGACAACAACACAAAGAGAGACCTAAGACAACAACACAAAGAGAGACCTAAGACAACAACACAACAAAGAGACCTAAGACAACAACACAACAAAGAGACCTAAGACAACAACACAACAAAGAGAGACCTAAGACAACAACACAAAGAGAGACCTAAGACAACAACACAACAAAGAGACCTAAGACAACAACACAACAAAGAGACCTAAGACAACAACACAACAAAGAGAGACCTAAGACAACAACACAACGAGAGACCTAAGACAACACAACGAGAGACCTAAGACAACACAACAGAGAGACCTAAGACAACAACACAACAAAGAGACCTAAGACAACACAACAAAGAGACCTAAGACACCACAACAAAGAGACCTAAGACACCACAACAAAGAGACCTAAGACAACACCACAACAAAGAGACCTAAGACAACAACACAACAAAGAGACCTAAGACAACAACACAACAAAGAGACCTAAGACAACAACACAACAAAGAGACCTAAGACAACAACACAACAAAGAGAGACCTAAGACAACAACACAACAAAGAGAGACCTAAGACAACAACACAACAAAGAGAGACCTAAGACAACAACACAAAGAGAGACCTAAGACAACAACACAACAAAGAGAGACCTAAGACAACAACACAACAAAGAGAGACCTAAGACAACAACACAACAAAGAGAGACCTAAGACAACAACACAACAAAGAGAGACCTAAGACAACAACACAACAAAGAGAGACCTAAGACAACAACACAACAAAGAGAGACCTAAGACAACAACACAAAGAGAGACCTAAGACAACAACACAAAGAGAGACCTAAGACAACAACACAACAAAGAGAGACCTAAGACAACAACACAACAAAGAGAGACCTAAGACAACAACACAACAAAGAGAGACCTAAGACAACAACACAACAAAGAGAGACCTAAGACAACAACACAACAAAGAGAGACCTAAGACAACAACACAACAAAGAGAGACCTAAGACAACAACACAACAAAGAGAGACCTAAGACAACAACACAACAAAGAGAGACCTAAGACAACAACACAACAAAGAGACCTAAGACAACAAAGAGAGACCTAAGACAACAACACAACAAAGAGACCTAAGACAACAACACAACAAAGAGACCTAAGACAACAACACAACAAAGAGACCTAAGACAACACCACAACAAAGAGACCTAAGACAACACCACAACAAAGAGACCTAAGACAACACAACAAAGAGACCTAAGACAACAACACAACAAAGAGAGACCTAAGACAACAACACAACGAGAGACCTAAGACAACACAACGAGAGACCTAAGACAACACAACAAAGAGACCTAAGACAACAACACAACAAAGAGACCTAAGACAACAACACAACAAAGAGACCTAAGACAACAACACAACAAAGAGAGACCTAAGACAACAACACAACAAAGAGAGACCTAAGACAACAACACAACAAAGAGAGACCTAAGACAACAACACAACAAAGAGAGACCTAAGACAACAACACAACAAAGAGAGACCTAAGACAACACAACGAGAGACCTAAGACAACACAACGAGAGACCTAAGACAACAACACAACAAAGAGAGACCTAAGACAACACAACGAGAGACCTAAGACAACACCACAACAAAGAGAGACCTAAGACAACAACACAACAAAGAGAGACCTAAGACAACAACACAACAAAGAGAGACCTAAGACAACAACACAACAAAGAGAGACCTAAGACAACACAACAAAGAGAGACCTAAAGACAACAACACAGCAAAGAGACCTAAGACAACACCACAACAAAGAGAGACCTAAGACAACACAACAAAGAGAGACCTAAAGACAACACAGCAAGGCAGCAACACAACATGGTACAAACATTATTGGGCACAGACAACAGCACAAAGGGCATTACGCAAAGCAACGACAACTAAGTATGCGTATATGATTGAGTCTTTGAATGAAGAGATTGCGATAAAGCTGTCCAGTTTGTTCCAGTCGCTAGCTGCAGCGAACTGAAAAGAGGAGCGACCCAGGGATGTGAGTGCTTTGGTAACTTTCAACAGAAAGTGACTGGCAGAGACTGGAGGATGAGGGCTTCAGTAGATATCTCAGATAGGGGGGCATGAGGCCTAAGATGGTTTTATAAATAAGCATCAACCAGTGGGTCTTGCGACGGGTATACAGAGATGACCAGTTTACAGAGGAGTATAGAGTGCAGTGGTGTGTCCTATAAGGAGCTTTGGTGGCAAATCTGATGGCCGAATGGTAAAAAACATCTAAGAGATCTTTCTTTACCTGTCGATCTATAAATTATGTCTCCGTAATCTAGCATGAGTAGGATGGTCATCTGAATCATGGTTAGTTTGGCAGGTGGGGTGAAAGAGGAGTGATTACAATAGAGGAAACCAAGTCTAGATTTAACTTTAGCCTACAGCTTTGATATGTGCTGAGAGAAGGACAGTGTACCGTCTAGCCATACTCCCAAGTACTTGTTCAAGCTCTAAACCCTTAGAGGTAGTAATCACACCGGTGGCAGATTTTCTGACTTTATACACTGTACTCTTAGAGAGGTCGTTAGCAAACAAGGCCAAAGACCCTTCAGAGACACCAATACTCCTTAGCCAGCTCACAAGAATGGAATGACCTCCCGTATCAAACGCTTTGGCTAAGTCAATAAAAATAGCATCACAACAATGCTTAGAATCAAGAGCAATGGTGACAACATTGAGGACCTTTAAGGTTGCAGTGACACATCCATAACCTGAGCGGAAACCAGATTGCACACCAGCGAGAATACTACAGACATCAAGAAAGCCAGTCAGTTGATTATTGACAAGTCTTTCCAACACTTTTTATAAACAGGGTAAAATAGAAATTGGCCTATAACAGTTAGGATCAGCTTGATCTCCCCCTTTAAATAAAGGACAAACCGTGGCTGCCTTCCAAGCAATGGGAACCTCCCCAGAGAGGAGAGATGGGTTAAAAAGGTCAGAGATAGGCTTGGTGATGATAAGGGCTGCAACCTTATAGAAGAAAGGGTCTAAACCATCTGGGGGGGTCAAGTTTCAGGAGCCCCTTTAGCTCCTCGGACTCAGTGACTGCCTACAGGGAGAAACTTTGTAGCGGGGCAGGGCAAAAAGGAGAAGCGTCGGGGATAGTCGCATTGGAAGGGGTGGGAGATGAGGAAATGTTGGATGGGCAAGGAGGCATGGCTGAGTGAAATAGGAATCCTGACTTAATGAAGTGGTGATTAATGAGCTTCAGCCATGTGCTTCTTGTCAGTAACAACCATCATCATCAACATTAAGGGACATGGGCAGCTGTGAGGAGGAGGGTTTATTCTCCAGGTCTTTAACTGTTTTCCAGAACTTCTTGGGGGTTAAACCCACAGAGAGAGAACTGCTCCTTAAAGTAACTAACTTTGGCCTTCCGGATAGCCTGAGTGCACTTATTTCTCATTCGCCTGAACGAGAGCCAGTCAGCCTGAGTATGCGTGTGCTGAGCCTGTCGCCAAATCCATTTCTTGAGGTGTATGCAACTTTGCCACAGTTACTGTTTTTAATTCTAATTTTCTGTATGGGGATGTATTAACAATACCATTGAAAATATTTAAAAAAGGAAGGTCCAAGCGTCTTCGACAGAGGGGATCAAGCTGATTCTATACCATTTTACAGAGGCCAGTTCATGAAGGAAGGTTTGCTCATTAAGAAGTTTTTTTTAGCAAGCATCTATGACAAATCAGGACAGGCCGTTTCACTGAGCAGCCATTACAAACACAGGTGGTGGTTAAAGCATGTCCCAGTTTAGGTCACCTAGCAGGACAAATTCAAACTTAGTGTAAGGGACCAAGAGAGATCTTAGGGCAGGTGGGGTACAGGTCGATGCCGATGGAGGACAACAGCATCCAGCCACAGTCAACAAAGAGCTATTTGAAAGTTTAATGCTTAAAACCAGCAAATCAGATTGTTTGGGGACAGACTTGATGGAGACAACCGAGCACTCCCCCACCTTTGGAAGATCTGTCTTGCCAAAAAAGGTGATAACCAGAAAGGTTAACATCAGTATTCAAAACACTCTTCCTTAACCACGTCTCAGTAATGACCAACGCATCTGGTTTGGAGCTGTGAACCCACACTTTCAATTGATCCATTTTAGGTAATAAGCTTCTAGTGTTAACGTGCAGATAACCCAGGCTTTTACGAGAGCAGAAATCAGTGAAGCAGATATCAGAGCACAATTGTGGCTAGCAACAGTAGAGGGGCCAGGCTGTACATGCACATTTCCAGATATATCATCAGCAGTAATACAATCCAGGCACGGCAGAGGACAGGGAGAGCTCTGCAATGCTGATTTATGACATCTGAATGTGCATCAGATAGCAACAAGATCATATTGTACAGCAATTTCATCAGGTAACATGAATACCGAAACTGGCGAGAGGTGGTTAAGAATAGGATGGGAGGCCAAAAGTCTGTGTAACCCATTAGAGAGTCCGAGTCCTGAGTGTGGGAACAAACAGCCTGTCCCACAGTTGGGTAAAGAAAGTTTGTAGTCAACAAAGTATGCAGGAGTCATGAGGCAAAGAGCAAAATTAAACATATAACGACTTGGGGCTAGCTATTGTAAGTTCAGAGACAAAGAAAGAAAAGGAAAAGGATTTATTGTTTTGTTGAATCGTCATGACTGGTTCGAGCCATCTGTTGTTTTTTTTTCTGCTACTTAACACAGACCTAAGATCAGTTTAAAGATCCACCGACGTCATTGACGTAGGGGTTTAGCTGGACGTTTCCGACTGGTCTTGGAACTGTGACAACGGGCAGCCTCTCCCTACTTGGCACGATGGGGATATGTAGTGATTTTTGCCAACACAGCCACCAGATATGTACACAGTCTTGGACCCTTAACCTTTTTGTTGTTGTTAATAAAACGAACAATCGTATTTGTTGATTGAATCAGACTTCATTAATATAATGAGTAATCCAGGAATGTCACAAGTTCCTTGAGAAAATAGCTACTCTACAGAGCGCGGCTAAACTACTTCAGGACACGGTCTGCAGAGCTCCTCCTCCTCACCAGGTTATAACAATATGTGGTTGGTTGGCTGATAGGTGAAATACCTATCCAGGCGTTGTAAGAGCTGTCAGTGGTCAGCAACGTCTAAGCGTAGGAACACACCCCCCCCCTATTGCATCACGGTTCAGCCGTTACAGATCACCAATGTCATGACCTCATCTGGAATATATTGACCTTGTCCCGTCCCCCTCCCCCCCTTCCCCCCCTTCCCAGAGTTCCCAGTTATCATGAAAGCACCATGTTTATCCCGTTTGTACATTTTTAGGTTTGTCACACGCGATTATCTGACACTACTGGCCCGATTTTGACAAAACTTGGCTGAATGATGCATCCTGCCCTTTTTAGAGATCACACACACACTGATTTGACCAGATGGTGGCGCTATAACAAGAGATTGAAAATGCAAACTTTGAAAAGGTTGCGCTCTCTTCACCCCCGTTTTGACCTAAAGTCATGAAATGCAGTATATATATATATATATATATATATATATATCCTTCTCCTCACAAGGAACACATTTGCCTCAGAACCAGAAGTGCCTCCATGATGGATTTTCTGCCAAAACACTTAAAAACCGTTACTCCTCTGCAACCGAATGACCTGATCTGCAGGAAACTTGATAATGGTGTCCCTCTATGGACAAAAGTCTCGTAAGGCAATATATTCTAGGCTAGTAAATTTAAAAACCATGGCCACTATTGACCAATCAGAATTCCCGGTGGACGTGGTCAGACACAAACGCACATTAAAATCACTTGCGGTTATTCGTATTGTAACAAAATACTAACCAGTATGACTTGGTGTGTCTTACATATCCAACAGCACTTCATACTCTGCCACCTCCAATGTACACTGTATATGAAATACAGAGTGGGCTATTTTACCCAGAGTCGACAGAGGGGATCCTGTGATGTTTACCCAGAGTCAATACAGAGATCCTGTGATGTTTACCCAGAGTCAATACAAAGATCCTGTGATGTTTATCCAGAGTCAATACAGGGATCCTGTGATGTTTACCCAGAGTCAATACAGAGGGGATTCTGTGATGTTTACACAGAGTCAATACAGAGGGGATTCTGTGATGTTTATCCAGAGTCAATACAGAGGGGATCCTGTGATGTTTACACAGAGTCAATACAGAGGGGATTCTGTGATGTTTACCCAGAGTCTACAGAGGGGATCCTGTGATGTTTATCCAGAGTCAATACAGAGGGGATCCTGTGATGTTTACCCAGAGTCTACAGAGGGGATTCTGTGATGTTTACCCAGAGTCTACAGAGGGGATTCTGTGATGTTTACCCAGAGTCTACAGAGGGGATCCTGTGATGTTTACCCAGAGTCAATACAGAGGGGATCCTGTGATGTTTACCCAGAGTCTACAGAGGGGATCCTGTGATGTTTACCCAGAGTCTACAGAGGGATCATGAGAACTGATGCCTGGGAGGATGGAGGTGTGGTGGTGATTCAGTCCTCTGTCTGTTTGACTTCTCTCTTCGCCTGTGGGGATTTTCTCTGCGCGGGTTCTCTTTCTGCCTGTGTGGGTTCTCTTTCTGCCTGTGTGGGTTCTCTTTCTGCCTGTGTGGGTTTTCTGATGACTCTTCAGGTTTCCTGACTGAGCGAATCTTTTCCCACATATATCACATTTATAACGTTTCTCTCCAGTGTGTGTTCTCTTGTGTACAGTCAGCAGTCCTGACTGAGCGAATCTCTTCCTGCATAGATCGCAGCTGTAGGGTTTCTCTCCAGTGTGCACTCGTTGGTGCATTTTCAATTCTACTGGCTGAATAAAGCTCTTCCCACATTGATCGCAGCGGTACGGTTTCTCTCCTGTGTGCCTACGCATGTGCACATTCAGGGATCCCATGTGTGTGAAGCTCTTCCCACATCGATCACACAGGAAGAGAGAGTTCTCTCTGGGGTGTACAAGCTGGTGCGTTCTCAACTCTCCTTTGGAAACACATCTCTTCTCACACCGTTCACAACTGTAAGGTTTCTCTCCGGTGTGGATATGCTTGTGTTTAGTCAGGAATCCAGATGAGGCAAAGCTCTTCCCACATTGATCACAGACATATGGTTTCTCCCCTGTGTGTATACGCTTGTGTATATTCAGGTTTCCCGAACTAGCAAAACTCTTCCCACATTGATCACAGACATATGGTTTCTCCCCAGTGTGTATTCGCTTGTGTATATTCAGGTCTCCAGAACTAGCAAAACTCTTCCCACATTGATCACAGACATGAATACCCTCCCACATGTGTTTTCTCTGGTGGTGTCTTGCTAGGTCTTCTGAATGAGCAAAACTCCACTCACAGTGCTTACAGCTGTATATAGCACAGCTACGAGGTTTCTCTCCAGTGTGTGTCGGCTGGTGTAAAGTCAGTGTTCCCGAGTTAGTAAATCTCTTCCCACACTGATCGCAGACATATGGTTTCTCTCCTGTGTGTGTTCGCTTGTGTTCAGTCAGGGAATAAGCTCTCGCAAAACCCTTCCCACATTGATCACAGCGATAAGGTTTCTCTCCTGTGTGCGTTTGCCGGTGCCGTTTCAACTTCACCGATGTAGGGAAGCTCTTCTCACAGTCTGAGCAGTGGAACATCACGCCAGTGTGTGTTCGCTTGTGTTCAGTCAGGGAACAAGCTTGAGTAAAACGCTTCCCACATTGATCGCAGTGATAAGGTTTCTCTCCAGTGTGTGTTCGCTTGTGTATAGTCAATTGTCCTGACGTACGGAAACGCTTTCCACATATAGGACAGCCGTATGGTTTCTCCCCTGTGTGTGTTCTCTCGTGTCTAGACAGTGTTCCTGACATAAGGAAACTCTTTCCACATATAGGACAGACATATGGCCGCTCTCCTGTGTGTACTCTTTGGTGTCTTCTTAGGTTTCCTGATTGAGTGAAACTCTTATCACATACATCACAGCTATAAGGTCGCTGGATCACTTTCAACCCTGGAGCCTTCCCAGATGATAAGACCCTCCCACTGAGCGAGCGACCGTTAGGGTTGTCCCCTGTGAAACAAAGACATGAAGTTAAGGTTCCTCACATGCACCAAAGTACTTAATGACCCAGTGTTGAAGTATCTTCCCCATCCAACACAGATGAGCTGCTATACGACACTGAATAGTTAGTTACCTTAAGCAAATTTGCCTCAATGAATAAATATTGACCAATCAATGAACTGCTACAGAAGCAGATTGTAGTCTAATACACACCATTGTTCCTACTTAATGACATCGAATCTGAATCTCCATATTCCTTCTCTTCTCCTCCTCTCGTAGTTCCACTCAGCCCCAGTGTTTTCCTACAGTCAACCAGCCGCAGAGACACCCTCTTCAAACCCAGTAGTAATGTGCCAGCGGGAGAGGCAGGACCTGGGGACTCGGGGAGAGGGGAGGCGGGTGGGAGAGACATGTCCTGAAAACCACAAAAAGGGAGCCAATATAAATCAGGAAGGAAACACTCTCCTACTGGTCGAGTCATTTAGAAACCTCAAGTCTCAGCAGTATTTCCTTGACTCCTCTCACTTCTCTGGGCCTCCTGCTATAAAATGCATTAATGCATTACCTGAGGTTCCTCCTTGGACTTTCTCCTCCAAATTAATTTATAACAGGAGGTCCAGAGAATGAGAGGAATCAAGGAAATACTGCTGAAACTTTCTGGGAAAATACTCACACCCCTCTGCCTCTGCTCTGGGGTGTGGTTCTCTGGAGCTGACTCCGCCTCCAGCCCGTTGCTAAGACACCAATCCTTGTTTTCCATGTCCCATTCTTCATCACAGTCTGTAGCATCATCATCAGACTGGCTGGGCCTCATGGGTGCCACAGTAGATTCTTCCTGTAACCTCCTGATGTCATCTTTCAGTTGGCGTAACCAAGACATTACATGCTCCTCGGATTTGACCAAATTTGCATTTAGCCACATTTCCTCCATGATTTTACGTCCCAACGAGCGATGGTTCTTTCCTTTAACTTGGGAGCCATCTATTCCACAGCGTTCACACAGGTGTCGTAAATTATCCTCCGTTAGAGGGTGTAAACTCTGTTCGATTTCTTCCATCAATGCTTCCTTCTCTCCACTCATGTTGTCCTGCTGGTGGGAACAACAACAATGCAGTCAATGGCAAGACAGCAGGAAGTCCATACACTTTAGATGACCTGTAGAAGAAGAAGACAGCAGGAAGTCCACACACTTTAGATGACCTGTAGTAGAAGAAGAAGACAGCAGGAAGTCCATACACTTTAGATGACCTGTAGTAGAAGAAGACAGCAGGAAGTCCACACACTTTAGATGACCTGTAGTAGAAGAAGAAGACAGCAGGAAGTCCATACACTTTAGATGACCTGTAGTAGAAGACAGCAGGAAGTCCATACACCTGTAATAGAAGAATGATACATCACAATACAGTATTCATACACAGTATTGATACACAGTATTGACAGTGTAATATGATTATTTACAACATTTATTTACCTGTGTACTCTTCTCATCACCTAATCCAACTACTTCTAATCAGCGAGAAAGAATCTTTCAACAAAAAAAATGCTAGACTTCCTGTAGCAGTTTGGCCCAGATCCAGACGCTGCGTGTGCCTCCAGTTGAAGAACTACACTTCCTCCCCAGTTACTTACACACAGGTGTCCAGAGCACGTTAGATAGCTAATTAGCACAGGTGGCCACCTATGTCTTCCGTCTGTCTTCAGTACAACAAGCGATGTAAACATTTATTAGTATTTTTATTTTACCTTTATTTAACCAGGTAGGCAAGTTGAGAACAAGTTCTCATTTACAATTGCGAACATGAAGACACGGTCGTGTGGGAACCATAACCATACAAAACGATATGTACTCAGTTAAACGTTTAAAAAAAATATATTTATTTACGTACTGCAGGCGATGTGTGTTAAAGTTTAGAGAAAGCGTCAAGCCTCTTAATAAAACCCCTCCCCCAGTCAGAAGATACTATCCTCAACAGGTCCTAATTAATAAAACCCCTCCCCCAGTCAGAAGATACTATCCTCAACAGGTCCTAATCAATAAAATCCTCCCCCAGTCAGAAGATACTATCCTCAACAGGTCCTAATTAATAAAATCCTCCCCCAGTCAGAAGATACTATCCTCAACAGGTCCTAATCAATAAAACCCCTCCCCCAGTCAGAAGATACTATCCTCAACAGGTCCTAATCAATAAAACGTCACAATACGGTGCTGATCGTTCCATTTGGCTGCTGGGGGGGTAAGGAGACCTCAGCTCCACTAAAACCCTTGACAACTACGCGCCGTTTTAGATGATTGTTAAATAAATGTTTGTAACTATTTGGTTTTAATATCATCATCCTCTTTTAAGCTCATAGTCATAACTAAACATTTATGATTATTCCACATGTATCTCTATCAGAGTTATACAGCAAGCAACTGCATGCTTTTCATGGTCAGTAAACATCAATGGATCATGTATTTTCAGATATGTGAGGGTAGTTAGATCCATTTGGCATGTAGCTAGCCAGCCAAGTAAACAACATGTGTCATTTGTATCGAGATATCGTCAACTACCCTCAAGTATCTGAAATTACATGAACAACTGATGTTTACTGCTGTTGCCAATGTAGCAGTGTGATGTTGTTCCCCTAGATTATGCACCAAGTTGCACACAAGGACCAATTCAAATAGGCCAGGTCAAGAGGGGATGTTAATAATTTGATAATAATAATAATAATTCAGTGTATTTTTGTGTTAATTACAGCTGCATAGCTAATGTTTTTCTTTGGTGTACAAACACTTTTTCACATCAATATTGTACATACATGTGATTGTAAAAGTTGTGTATATTTTGGTTTGGCCCATTGCGGGTATCTGTATTTCCGTACCCCCTTATTGTTCTCTTTTGCCTGACCTTCAGCGAGCAAGGTATGTTGTCCTTGGCTCCGAAATGGTTCAATATAAAACCGTGGTAATGTTACACAATGTACTGTTACGCTGCCATAAGTTTGTTACAATGTGGATAATATAAAGATGTATGTTAACAAGTTTCACAAAGCTCGCTAACTAGGGTATCTATTGTAACTTCTGAGTACTTGGGACAGTGTTTGAGTGAGTGTCCATGTGCTTGCGCAGGTGCCTGAGAGCTAGGACTGCGCCAATGGTTAGCATAATGTGTGTAGTCTCTTCGTGTGCAAATAAAAAATAATTCAACTAGCAGACCTTCAGTCGTGGCAGCGTCCTAATTAAAAGTACACAATGCAGAATGAACCATGCGACACCTATCTCAAATGATGATAGAGCAAACAGCCCTCACCTGGACGACGCTGGGCCAATTGTGCGCCGCCTCATGGGTCTCCCGGTCGCAGTCGGAGCCCGGTATCGAACCAGGATCTATAGTGATGCAGCTAGCACTGTGATGACTTAGACCACAGCGCCACTCCGGAGGCCTAATGGCGCCCTTTTCTTGAGCTCAAAACATTTCACATTTCTTGCCCCCCCCCTCCCCCACCATTCATTTAATGCGAAGCACCTTCTCCCTCTGACCAGCAGGAACACAACAAATTATCACAAGACCACTTCCGCTTATCCTCACCGATTCCACAGCACCCAACTCTGTTTTCACCCACCCTGAAACCACTAATGGATCAGCCAAAAGGCAAGGGTCCAATTTTTTCTAAAACTTCACTCCTACTGTCACAGATGAATCTTTATCCTGACCCTCAGTGCCTCGGGCTCCGAGAACTTCACCACAGCTACCACCTCCGATACGATAACACTTAATGAGGAAACAAAATAGCAAAATGAAGCATTGTAATTGAGTTATCGAATTTGATTGATCATTAGAATTGAGTCTCAAACCACAGAGTATGGAAAAGCATTGTCAATTGAGAATTATTTTTATTTTTGTCACAATTCATACTATCACAACAAGGAAATGAAATGGAAAACATGATCAATTATTTGTCATTTAAGCCATTTACATTTGATTTTCAAATGTATCCGTGTTGTACTGGATAGTACCATGGAACTTAAATATCAAAGCACACTTTGCGAATTATTTAGCAAATTGGCAGACAATATGCATACTCAATCATGAAAATACACATTTTAGGAAATGCATACCCAGTTAGGAAAAGGAATTGCAAACATGATATTGATTTATCATTTGTCCATTTGCAATTCCAATTCCAGCTAAACGCTTCCAAACACTCACCCGACGTAAAGAACTGAACTCAGACTGACTAATGACGTCATCAACATGGCCGCAACCTAATCATGTACAAAACTTCATCCGGTATCATTTTTGGAGCAATTCATAACGACGTTTAAAAGGCATCGACATGAAGAAAAAATAACGTTATGGTTCATTTGAGCTATTTATCTTTTAAAACGGAGCAATATCAGACCTGCTAACGTTAAAGATTATATATTTTTTTTTTTTACCTTTACCAAGTACTAGTTGGGCATAAACTTCCGTGTCATACTCACAATGCCGGGTTTGTTTGGACCTCACAAAACTAGAATTGGTAACATTACCGCCATAACTAGACTAAACATTCGTCGTTCACAAGGGCACAAAAACATACATCCGGCTAAAGCTGTTGTTGAACAAAAGCTAGCCAACTGACCAGATTCTTTGTAGAAAAGCCAACTCCGTAGTTAGCACGTCTCTGTCCTCCGTATTCTTCCACGTGGAAAGGCAGGTAGGCTATATCTCGTCAGTTTCGACTAATGGTCATTTTCTATGGCGCTGTATGATTTATATTGAGATTAATATCTTGCTTGAAAGCTACTAATTAGCGCGATTCTTAACTGGCTACCATCTTTAGTAGCAGAGCAGCAACTTCCGGTTTGTCTGGTTTTGTTGCGCTCAGTCACAGGCCAGACCAATCGAGTATCGTCAGATCAGAGACATCACATTCGCTGTGTGTTTTTTGTGGGACTCCCTAAAACACGCCACTTCAATACAGCAACGACTTTACCCAGCAGGTTGGGATTATTAATGTAGCAGGTTATGAAAATGCTTTACCTACCTGCTACGAAGTCACTTAAATTGAAGTGGGGTGTTTTTAGGGAGTCACGTTTTTTTTCCTGGTTCAATTAAAGTCCATGAGTGAAGTAGATCAGAACGGATCATTTCCCCCCCCAAATGGTTTTCAATTGTAAACGGGGCCTGAGTGAACTCTATCCACCATACTTTATTAATTGATCAGTTAAGTTGGCTAATGTTGATCCACATTTCTCTGGCTAGCTAACGGGAATTCGATCCAGTGAGCAAGAAACTTAATGCTAACAAATACTTGTTCCACCACACTTTCTCCCTCACCTCAAACTTTCCAAATGCCAGTTGTTTTTTGGTAACAACTCATGAAGTACGCTTTCAATCACCTTCTCACCCCCGTGGTCAGGCTTCTCACTAACAGTACATCTTCGTTATCATTCAGGGGACATGCTGCTGTAACTGACAAACTGCCTTTCTACTCTCCCGAGGTCTTTCCTACTCTCCCGAGGTCTTTCCTACTCTCCCGGGGTCTTTCCTACTCTCCCGGGGTCTTTCCAGAGAGCCGATGATGCTGTAACTAGCACATTGGTTGTCTCTTTTCTCATTAGTCACGGGTTGCATTCTGTTATGTGAACGATTGGCTGAGCCTTGGATACAGACAGTATTGCTTCAAACACGTTCGCTTACAGCCAGTAGTGGTCCCCCAGCTTACAGCCAGTAGTGATCCCCCAGCTTACAGCCAGTAGTGATCCCCCAGCTTACAGCCAGTAGTGATCCCCCAGTTTACAGCCAGTAGTGGTCCCCCAGCCAGTAGTGATCCCCCAGTTTACAGCCAGTAGTGGTCCCCCAGCTTACAGTCAGTAGTGGTCCCCCAGCTTACAGCCAGTAATGGTCCAAAGCCCCCACTTCCCCCAAATTTTTGTCATTGGATCTACACGAATCACGTAGGTCACCTATTCTGGATTTTTTTAAACAGCGAATTTTGTCCGAATTTTTGTCCTCTGTCCCTGTACATATAGCCTCTGTCCCTGTACATATAGCCTCTGTCCCTGTACATATAGCCTCTGTCCCTGTACATATAGCCTCTGTCCCTGTACATATAGCCTCTGTCCCTGTACATATAGCCTCTGTCCCTGTACATATAGCCTCTGTCCCTGTACATATAGCCTCTGTCCCTGTACATACAGCCTCTGTCCCTGTACATACAGCCTCTGTCCCTGTACATATAGCCTCTGTCCCTGTACATACAGCCTCTGTCCCTGTACATACAGCCTCTGTCCCTGTACATATAGCCTCTGTCCCTGTACATATAGCCTCTGTGCCTGTACATATAGCCTCTGTGCCTGTACATACAGCCTCTGTCCCTGTACATACAGCCTCTGTCCCTGTACATATAGCCTCTGTCCCTGTACATATAGCCTCTGTCCCTGTACATACAGCCTCTGTCCCTGTACATATAGCCTCTGTCCCTGTACATACAGCCTCTGTCCCTGTACATACAGCCTCTGTCCCTGTACATACAGCCTCTGTCCCTGTACATACAGCCTCTGTCCCTGTACATACAGCCTCTGTCCCTGTACATACAGCCTCTGTCCCTGTACATACAGCCTCTGTCCCTGTACAAATAGCCTCTGTCCCTGTACATACAGCCTCTGTCCCTGTACATACAGCCTCTGTCCCTGTACATACAGCCTCTGTCCCTGTACATATAGCCTCTGTCCCTGTACATACAGCCTCTGTCCCTGTACATATAGCCTCTGTCCCTGTACATACAGCCTCTGTCCCTGTACATACAGCCTCTGTCCCTGTACATATAGCCTCTGTCCCAACAGTACTGTCATCAGCTCTGCATACAGCCAGGCCAACAGTACTGTCATCAGTTCTACATACAGCCAGGCCAACAGTACTGTCATCAGCTCTGCATACAGCCAGGCCAACAGTACTGTCATCAGCTCTGCATACAGCCAGGCCAACAGTACTGTCATCAGTTCTACATACAGCCAGGCCAACAGTACTGTCATCAGCTCTGCATACAGCCAGGCCAACAGTACTGTCATCAGTTCTACATACAGCCAGGCCAACAGTACTGTCATCAGCTCTGCATACAGCCAGGCCAACAGTACTGTCATCAGTTCTACATACAGCCAGGCCAACAGTACTGTCATCAGTTCTGCATACAGCCAGGCCAACAGTACTGTCATCAGCTCTGCATACAGCCAGGCCAACAGTACTGTCATCAGCTCTGCATACAGCCAGGCCAACAGTACTGTCATCAGCTCTGCATACAGCCAGGCCAACAGTACTGTCATCAGCTCTGCATACAGCCAGGCCAACAGTACTGTCATCAGTTCTACATACAGCCAACAGTACTGTCATCAGCTCTGCATACAGCCAGGCCAACAGTACTGTCATCAGCTCTGCATACAGCCAGGCCAACAGTACTGTCATCAGTTCTACATACAGCCAACAGTACTGTCATCAGCTCTACATACAGCCAGGCCAACAGTACTGTCATCAGCTCTACATACAGCCAGGCCAACAGTACTGTCATCAGCTCTGCATACAGCCAGGCCAACAGTAGTCATCAGCTCTGCATACAGCCAGGCCAACAGTACTGTCATCAGGGGGGGGGGGGACCTGTGGAACACAGCCAGTTAACTGGTTATTAGAGGGGAACCTGTGGAACACAGCCAGTTAACTGGTTATTAGAGGGGAACCTGTGGAACACAGCCAGTTAACTGGTTATTAGAGGGGAACCTGTGGAACACAGCCAGTTAACTGGTTATTAGAGGGGAACCTGTGGAACACAGCCAGTTAACTGGTTATTAGAGGGGAACCTGCGTAACACAGCCAGTTAACTGGTTATTAGAGGGGAACCTGCGGAACACAGCCAGTTAACTGGTTATTAGAGGGGAACCTGCGGAACACAGCCAGTTAACTGGTTATTAGAGGGGAACCTGCGGAACACAGCCAGTTAGAGGAGAACCTGTAGAACACAGCCAGTTAACAGGTTATTAGAGGGGAACCTGTAGAACACAGCCAGTTAACTGGTTATTAGAGGGGAACCTGCGGAACACAGCCAGTTAACTGGTTATTAGAGGGGAACCTGCGGAACACAGCCAGTTAGAGGGGAACCTGTAGAACACAGCCAGTTAACAGGTTATTAGAGGGGAACCTGTAGAACACAGCCAGTTAACTGGTTATTAGAGGGGAACCTGTGTAACACAGCCAGTTAACTGGTTATTAGAGGGGAACCTGCGGAACACAGCCAGTTAACTGGTTATTAGAGGGGAACCTGCGAAACACAGCCAGTTAACTGGTTATTAGAGGGGAACCTGTGGAACACAGCCAGTTAACTGGTTATTAGAGGGGAACCTGTGTAACACAGCCAGTTAACTGGTTATTAGAGGGGAACCTGCGGAACACAGCCAGTTATATTTGAGTGTTGCATTTTGATTCAAGTGGGTCGCCAGCGCGATAAGTGTAACACAACACTTTTCCGTTAATTAGTCCCATCGACATCCCGTTGAAATCAAACTAAAACTATTCAAAAGGCCAGACGCAATATGGAGAATCATTTTTTTTATTTTCACTGGTTAGAAGAGAATTTGCTGAAGACGAGTCACCTACATTTTTTTTTAAACATGTAGATTCTGGAAGGCTGATAAAACCGAGAAGGAAAATAAATCAGTTGCTTTTTGTTATGTAGCGTGTTGTTTAACTCTACATCAGTATAGAAAGTGACTGTGTAGCAGCCCGTTCATTACACTTCCCCGATAGGAGATGAAACACTTCAGTTAACACGTGATGCTGTGTGTAGCTGTGTGGTCTTACTTCAGGAAACAACCTGCTGCATTTTGTCTTGTTCTCCGAAGAATAGGTAAAGTCAATCAATCGAATGACTTCACGAAGCCCTTCTTAGATCAGCTGATATATATCAAAGTGCTGTACAGAAACCCAGCCTAAAACCCCCAAACAGCAAGCGATGCAGGTGTAGAAGCACGGTGGCTAGGAAAAACTCCCTAGAAAGGACGGGAACCTAGGAAGAAACCTAGAGGGGAACCAGGCTATGAGGGGTGGCCAGTCCTCTTCTGGCTGTGCCGGGTGGAGATTATAACAGAACATGGCCAAGATGTTCAACTGTTCATAGATGACCAGCAGGGTCAAAGTGAAGAAAAAGGAATGCCAAAGTTCAAAACAGCTATTTATAATAAAGGAGCTTTTATTGAAATCGTATTAAAAGTAAAATAGTGGTACGTATTAACATATGGATTCAATTTGAATTGAATAGAATCAAAACTAACTTTTATTATAACAATTATAAAATATTCTACATGATTTAATTGACAATATGAGCCCATGAAATGAGATACAAATAAGCGAAAGTTCATCGCGCACACAGCACTGCTGTATGGTTTCTCTCCGGTGTGAACGCGCCTGTGCTTTGTCAGGTTTAGTCAGGTTTGTTGACTGAGTGAAGTTCATACAATATAGATCACAGCTTTAGGGCTTCTCTCCGGCGTGAACACGTCTGTGCTTAGTCAGGTTTGTTGACTGAGTGAATCTCTTCCCACACTGGTCACAGCTGTACGGTTTCTCTCCGGTGTGTACTCTGATGTGTATTTTCAAATCACCTGGATGAGCGAATCTCTTCCCACACTGGTCACAGCTGTACGGTTTCTCTCCGGTGTGTCTGCGCATGTGTACTTTCTGGGTGTTTCGTCGAGAAAAACTCATTCCACAGACATGGCAGCGAAAAGGTTTCTCTCCTGTGTGTGTACGCATGTGTTCATTCAGGGCCGTGGCATCTTTGCAGCTCTTCCCACATTGATCACAGCTGTAAGGTTTCGCTCCTGTGTGTACACGCTTGTGATTAGTCAGGGAACCTGAACAAGCAAAGGTCTTCCCACACAGACCACACCCGAAAGGGTTCTCTCCTGAGTGTGATCGCTCGTGCTCTTTCAACTTTGCTGGTGTATAGAAGCTCTTCCCACAGTCTGAGCAGAGGTAGGGCTTCTCTCCTGTGTGCGTTAGCTTGTGTTCAGCCAGGTAATCAGTTCGAGCAAAACTCTTCCCACATTGATCACAGCTATAAGGTTTCTCTCCTGTGTGTATTCTCTGGTGTCTCTTTAGGTCTCCTAAATGTGGGAAACTTTTCTCACATACATCACAGCTATAAGGTCGCTGGATCACTTTCAACCCTGGAGCCTTTCCAGATGATAAGACTCTCCCACTGAGCGAGCGACCGTTAGGGTTGTCCCCTGTGAAACAAAGACATGAAGTTAAGGTTCCTCACATGCACCAAAGTGGTGAAGTATCTTCCACATACAACACAGATGAGATGCTATACGACACTGAATAGTTACATTTAGCACATTTGCCTCAATTAATAAATATTGACCAATCAATGAACTGCTACAGAAGCAGATTGTAGTCTAATACACACCATTGTTCCTACTTGATGACATCGAATCTGAATCTCCATATTCCTTCTCTTCTCCTCCTACTCTCGTAGTTCCACTCAGTCCCAGTGTTTTCCTGCAGTCAACCAGCCGCACAGACACCCTCTTCAAACCCAGTAGTAATGTGCCAGCGGGAGAGGCAGGACCTGGGGACTCGGGGAGAGGGTAGGCGGGTGGGAGAGACATGTCCTGAAAACCACAAAAAGGGACCCAGTATAAATCAGGAAGGAAACACTCTCCTACTGGTCAAGTCATTTAGAAACCTCAAGTCTCAGCAGTATTTCCTTGACTCCTCTCACTTCTCTGGGCCTCCTGCTATAAAATGCATTAAGGAGACTACCTGGGGTTCCTCCTTGGACTTTCTCCTCAAAATTAATTTATAACAGGAGGTCCAGAGAATGAGAGGAATCAAGGAAATACTGCTGAGATTTTCTGGGAAAATACTCACACCCCTCTGCCTCTGCTCTGGGGTGTGGTTCTCTGGAGCTGACTCCGCCTCCAGCTCGTTGCTAAGACACCGATCCTTGTTTTCCATGTCCCATTCTTCATCGCAGTCTGCAGCATCATCATCATCAGACTGGCTGGGCCTCATGGGTGCCACAGTAGATTCTTCCTGTATCTTTCCTGTGTGGGTTCCCTCTCCACCCGCCTCATTTCTCTCTCCGCCTGTGCGGGTTCTCTTTCCACCTGTGCGGGTTCTCTTTCCGCCTGTGCGGGTTCTCTTTCCGCCTGTGCGGGTTCTCTTTCCGCCTGTGCGGGTTCTCTTTCCGCCTGTGCGGGTTCTCTTTCCGCCTGTGCGGGTTCTCTTTCTGCCTGTGTGGGTTTTCTGATGACTCGTCAGGTTTCCTGACTGAGCAAATTTGTTCCCACACTGGTCACAGCTGTAGGATTTCTCGCTGGTGTGAATGCGTCTGTGTTTGGTCAGGTCCGTTGACCGAGTGAAGCTCTTCCCACATTGATCACAGATGCAAGGCCTCCCTCCTGTGTGTGTATGCATGTGTACATTCAGGTTGCTTTGTCGAGAAAAACTAATTCCACAGACATGGCAGTGAAAAGGTTTCTCTCCTGTGTGTGTACGCATGTGTTCATTCAGGGCCGTGGCATCTCTGCAGCTCCTCTCACATTGATCACAGCTGTAAGGTTTCTCTCCAGTGTGTACACGCTTGTGAATAGTCAGGGCTCCTGGATGAGAAAAGCTTTTCCCACACTGATCACAGCTGTAAGGTTTCTCTCCTGTGTGTACATGCTTGTGAATAGTCAGGGCTCCTGGATGAGCAAAACTCTTCCCACAATGATCACAACTGCAAGGTTTCTCTCCTGTGTGTACCGTTTGGTGTCTTCGTAGGTTTCCTGATTG